>NC_041385.1:377825441-377833745 GCF_002162155.2 Triticum dicoccoides
GGGGGGGCGTCTGTCTTGTTCGTGTGATTTCTTGTCTTCTGGTTTCTGCCCTGGTTTAGAGTTTGCACTAGCTGCCTCCCCCTCGCGAGCCTCTCACGGGCAGGGCTTGGCGAAGCGCACGTGCGGTGCGCGCATGCCGTCCCGCGGCTGGCACTCGCTCTCGCGAAGCCCTCATGACCTGGCCAACAGGCCCCTCAGGGGACCCTCGAGGGCTCACGGCCTCGCGAGTCTATTCATGATTTGTCCTGGCTAAAGGTAAACCACCACAACAAGCTCACCACAGGGCCCGTAGAATCATGTAGGCGCATGTTCAGCATCATTCCTAAAAGAATATGGACGACAATCTTTTTACATGAGGGGCTTCCCCTCCCAAAATGCTCTTACAACCTTCAGGGCCGCGCCCTAGCTTTTGTATGCAGGATAAACAGCAGGAAAACACAGGATCAGTCAGACATGTCACTCACTGCATCCTCCTGGTCGCCTCCAGACGCATCGTTGGCACCGCTGTCGTTGTCACTGGCATCGACATCACCCTCACCGGCGCCACCGTCACCGCCATCGACCACATCGCCACCATCCACCACGACTACCACCCCGTCATCGTCGAAAGCGAAGGCCCTAACAAGGCGTCCACGTTGTCCTCCGACCACCGTGCCAGGTCGCCCCGGATGGCCTCGGGCAGTTGGGCAATAGCGGCATCAAAGTCAAAGTGGGGGTCGGTGTTCTGAAGATGGCTGAAGACACGGGAGAATGCGCGTCCAAGCAGGCTATGGCTCCTCTCCTCAACGAGCTGGTTAGCTCTCTCGGAGCGGTTCTCCAAGCGCGTCACCACGTCAGTGAAGAAGCGGAGATGACTGGCATAGTTGGTTGCATGTTGATGCGGGGCGTTCTCATCACAGATGTTGCCCAGGGCCGCGTTGGCCCTGTTCCTGATGTTCTGGAGCATGGGGCCGTGCATGTGCTCCAGCGTCTGCAGTTGAAGTATTTCCTCTCTGTTCTGCTTCGCGATGGACTCGGCGTCGGCAACCCGCTGTTGAAGAGGAAGCAGCTCAACACGGGTGGAGGCCAACTCAGTCTGTGTCGAGACCAGGGCAACTGTGGCGGCCTCTACGTGCCGCTCCGCTTCAGTCAACTTGGACCTAAGGGCGGCAGTCCTGCCCACAGCTTCGGCTTCAACCATCTTCAGCTTCAAGTCATACCTGCTCACAAGATCTGCACGAGCTCTGCCATGCAATGGTCGACGTCCTCCTGGATTCGAGCCTCGCGCGCGCCAACATCGTCCGCCACCTGGGTAACTTGGCGCTCCCTCGTCTCCAACTGCTCAAGATCAAGATTGTGCTCGGCGGCCTCCAGCGTTAGCGCTTCCTCACGCCTGTGGAGCTCCTCCTCCTCGACAGGCGTCCCCTTCAGCGATGCAAGGGCGGCCTGGCACAGCTCCACCTGCTGCTCTAGGGAGGTGCTCCAGGCTTGGAGCTCCCACGCGCGCTTCTCTATGATCTCGCGACAATAATTTGCTTCCCGAGCTTCCCCCAGAGCCCGAGAGCAGGCCTCTCACGAGGCTGCAAGGGACGCCTCGGCCTTCTCATTATCAAGCTCGCGCTGGTGGCGCGAGAGGTTGATGGCCACCTTCAGCTTGCGTCGCTCCTCCATCAGCCGCAGGCCCTCAGCTTCAAGGCACGCGTCCACATCCACAAGCTCTCCACCAAGCTGGCCCATCGCCTCCATCGCCTTCCGGAGGAACTCCTGGCGAACGATGCTTCGTTTGCGCGCAAGCTTGAGCACGCTGCTGATGTCGTCCTCCGTCGCTGGCACCGTCAGCGGGCCCTGAAGCAGTTCGCCCCCTCTCGGCAGGGGGCTGGAGGTTGGTGCCCCCACGATCGCTGGCCGGGCCTCGCAAGGGACTCGGACCTGCACAGGCTCATCCCTTGAAGAGGAGCCCAGGACGGACGCCAACCAGCTACCATCCACGATCAGAGGAGGAGCCTTGGGCAGGCTGGCCACGCTCCAGGCGGGGTCACGAAGGAAAAGCTGCAAGGGCATGGGCTCAAGACACCTTGCAGGCAGGCTTGCTTCTCCGGCTGACCCTACATCGGGGGCAGCATGCAATCTCGGGACGCTCAAGGCCAGCGTTGAAGGCAAGGCCGGAGGAGGCTGCTTCTTGGGAGACTCCGCAGGCTTGACAGGAGGGATCTTGTCAAGTCGTGATCAGGAAAGGAAGCATCAATTGAAGAATTACAAGATGAGGTACTTACTCGTCTATGGCGAAGTACTTCCTATGCTTCAACGGTCGGAAGGTGCGACCACTGCAACTCGAAGACTCCTTCCTCTTGTTGAGTGTGGCGAAGTCCACGCGGAACCGACCCAGGCGCTCGACGTGAGGACCAGCGCGTGGCGCGGATGGAGAAGCACCCAGGCGGCCAACCTTAGGGGCGCCAGGCTGGGAGGAGCAATCGGGCACCACCTCCCGATGGCCTGCCGAGGCCTCGGGAGCCGCGGTTTGCGTGCCCCCATCGACGACTGCCTCAGGGCGGGCTTCACAAGCTCCGGAGGATAACGCTTCGGGAACCCCGTGCGGCGTCGGCGCCACGACACCCGAGCCTCCAGCCTCAAGCAATGCTTGCCTCCCTGCGCCCACTTTTGGGGCAAGATCGGTGCTAGCAGCGAGGAAGGGAGCCACGACAACGGGATTCTCGCGAGGCCCCGCAAGGCCAATCGAAAGCAACACCCATTCGTCGACGAGAGGCATCTGTCCCGTGAACTCAGCCCTATTAGAGCAGAGATAAAGAAGGCTACCCCTATGCCGCATATCGCCTGGCGAGGGGTCGCCAGTCAATACCTCAAGCACCGTCCTTAGCGTTTCGGGTGCAAGTTCTGTCTCCTGAAGCCTCATGCGGTCCAGGTCGCCAGTTAGGGCCCACATCGGTCGGGAATGGCGCTGGAGAGGAGCAATGCGACACTGGAGGAACTCCTTCACCACCTGGGGCGCTGTCGCGCCGAGATCTCTCAACCTCCTCAATCGGTACCAAACGAAGGAGAGCCGGTGGCACACGAGTCGCTTGTGGCCCCAGCCGGGATTGGGGACAGTAGGCAATGATGGAGGCGAGAGCAAGGGGCTAAGCACTCCGACATCCACATACAGCCACTGCGTCCGGAACCCACTCATGGACGGCGGGAGGTCAAAATCGATTCCCAAGGTGGCCGTCTCTGCCATGGCCTAGAAGCTCACGCATCCCAAGCACTGCGAGGGGTCGGTCAGGCACAGCGAGAAGAAGTGGCACAAGAGGGCAAGGGAAGGAGCAATGCCCACCATGGCTTCGCAAACAAAGGCGAAGACGACGCTAAGGGTAACGGATCAGGGATCAAGATGCATCATATGGATCTAATAATGGGAGAGCACTGCATTAAAGAAGGTGGAGAAAGGGAGAACTAGGCCAGCCCACAGGGCGTCGACGAAGAACCGAACCTTAGTGACTGACCTGTCAATGGAGGCATGGGACGCATGCCAGGTCATCGTCTTTCCACACTCGTTGAAGCTGGAAGTGAGCACAGGGTAGACCTTGCCCAGGGCCTCCAGGTTGAGCACCAGCGACCGGCCGACGGCGGGCTCGATTGTCGGGGACGAACTGGTTGAGGACAAAGGATTCTTCTCTTTCTCCTTGCTAGTTGGCGCCATGGCAATGGTGGGAGCAGGGCTCAAGTCAGATTGGGAGCGGAAGCAGAGATTCGAGGAAGAAGGGGGAATAGGAAGCACGCTGCCAACAAGGAGGAAATAACTGTGTAAGGCGCCGTGGCCGCCTAGCGAGGCGGATATTGGGGCAGCGTGGGGAAGCGAAGACGCCCACATCCAATCGGTCGCCACGCGTCGACCAAGGCCGCAGGCTGTGGGGGCCCGCGGAGCTCCGCACTTGCCCTTTGGCTTCGCTGCTAAGCCAAGTCCAAGCGCGCCTTGGGCCCGGGGGCTACTGTCGGTGTTCTGGGAACGGGGGTCCCCAGACTTTCCTGCTTGCAGCCTGCAACGTGGCTCAACCAGTGGCCCAGTACGGACCGTCTTCATCAACCAACTCTCAATACCCTCGCGGGGCGGACGACGCAAGGCCTCCTCAGGAGTGGCCTCACCAGGCAGGCTCGCAAGGAGGCGGAGAGATCAAGGCAAGGGGTACCTCGCAAGGTGCCCATGACGCAAGCCATGACGATCAATACCAGGCGGGTGCCAGCCCGCGCAGTGTCCTCGTTTCCTCTTTGGTGCAAAGGGGGCAAGCGCAGGCATGGAGTACCGAGGCATCAGGAAAAGGTTTCCTTATCGGTGCAACGAGACCAAGACTGACAGAGCAGCAGGACGGAGGTCACCATGGAACCCAAGACGGCGTCACCACGAGTGCCTTTGGCAGGCGAAGACCACGTTTAGTCAGGATAGCTTGTACTGGCTATCCCCATTCAAAATGGCCGTTGTTGGATCCCTTCCCACTCAATATTTGGGAAGAGGACCAGTGCCTCTATAAATAGGGCTAGCCACCACCATAGAGAGGGCGAATTGATCCCTCCTCAAGCACACCACCAAACACAAGAACACATGTCCTCGCGAGGCTGTTCTTCCTCTGTACTGTTCATCATCAGCCCAAGAGGCAATCCACCACACCACACACAGGAGTAGGGTATTACACCACAATGGTGGCCCAAACCTGTATAAATCTTGTGTCTCTTGTGTTGTTCATCGATCTAGCTTAGGGATCGTGGCGAGGCTGAGGTCGTGTTTCGGTAGGGAGAGATCTGCGTGCGTACCCCAGTGTTTGAACCTTAAGGGTTTTGCCGGAACCCGATATCTGACAGAAGCATACACTATACTAGTACTTTTATTGTTCGACTTCTCGAAGAGGCGAACAACCAAGCCCAAAGTTTACTAGTACTAGTACTACTACTATAGAGGTATGTACTATACTACTAGGAACCGGATGGAGGAGCGTCTGCACTCTTATTATATTTTAAAAATGTGATAAAGCAATCTTCAACACATTTGGTTATCTTCAAGGGTTCTCGCATGTGATAATGGAAGTTGATTGCATGGAACACTCTCCACAATTCTCGCTTAATTATGGCTCATATCCTATTACAAATAGGAGCGCCCGGTAATATTTCCTCTTTTTTGTTATTCAACATGTAAATAGGTGAGCAAACCTTGCGGCGCATCTTTGTGCGAACCGTGCTTGCTACACTTTGAATGTGGCCGAGAGCTGGCTTGATGAAACACTTCACCTCCTTCTTCTTTTTTTGCGGGGTACCTCGCTTCCTAGTGACCAGTCTCTTGGATGATCGTCCCAAGAATGCTTATATGAATAAAGCTCTCTCATTTACCCGCAAAAAAGATTAAGCCATATTAACCGGAAAGGAGGGAGTATGGACTAGCACTACTTTTTGGTGTGTCCCATCAACTCGCAGAACAAGGAGAAGCTTGTAGGACAAGGTGAAGCTCGCTTACGCCTTTTGACTAATGCAACCTACCCTCGCCCTGGCGGTGGACATGCATCAGTTCATTTGGTGTCAGATTGCTAGAGGCATACACTGTAGTACCCAACATGTGGAGTACCATCATTGTTCGACTTCACGAAGAGGCGAAGAGCCAAGCGCAAGGTTTAGTAGTACGAGTAGTACTACTACTAGAACCGCATGGTGGAGCGTCTGTACTCTTATTTTATTTTAATCTCTGATAAAGTACACATTTATTCAAGAGAAGGGCGGAAAACGGCGGCCCAATAGTATAGTGTGAAAAAACATCGAACATGTAATGACGATATCGATCAACCATCCTCGAATATATCTTCGCCTCTGTGCGAGCCCGTCTATGTGTTTTTGCTCCTCGTCTCTCTCAAGGAATGGTGGGTTGGCCATTTTACCGTCAATTGAGATCGGTTTGGTCACACTCCGGTCCCGCATGTCAGTGATATGCCAAGAGGAGGTGCATTGACCAACTGGCCATACGCGGACTTGGTTTTGGACCTTCATACTACTCCTCCCTCCGTCACAGTTTACAGGGCATGCTTCGTTCTGATGCATTTCTCTCAATGCATTTCCACCACCAGAGAGACTTTAGACGCGTTTGGTTTAATGCTCAATTAATTAGGGCGTGGTATCCACAATAAAGTCCACAATTTTCTCTCGATGTACTACGGAGTGGAGTAAGTGCATGCATGTGTGTACCTGGGGTGGAAGCACTGCATGCATGTGTGTACGCATTATTTCCTCTAGTAATAGACACCGTGCTATAACTACCAATGCTATTTTTCAGGCCGATCGCTAGTCGTCTTGGTTGCAGAGATTTTTTTTTGAAGCACGCTCTATAAACAGTGACAGATGGAGTAGTATGAGCGGATTCAAAGAAGAGTGTATTGATGGTTGCTTCTTCCAAGCAACTTATAGTGGGAAATGTGGGGCTTATGATTTGACTGCTCATTACTCACTATTAATGCGGCACAACGACCGGGCTAAGTCTCCCATGCGGTTGTGCACTACTCCCTTGGTTCTTAAATATACTCCGGAGTATTTGTCTTTCTAGAGATTTCAACAAGTGACTACATACAAAGCAAAATGAGTGAATCTACACTCTATAATATGCCCATTAGAAATTTGTAAAAAGACAAATATTTAGGAACGGAGGAGTATAATTTTGTGCATGGAACATGGACCCAGATGCTGAAGAGGCTTCTGGCAATGCTATCAAGCTTCCAACATTTGTTTACATAATTGACATACTATACAGATAATTTTCCAGTGACATGAAATTGTACAATGCTCTAAGCTGTTAACTTTTGTTTCGTGTGTCTTGCCATCGATGCTCTTTCGAAAACAATAAAAAACTAACTTCCTTGCTAATGCATATAGCAGATCAGAGCTAATATTTACATCACAACTGAAGACGAAGTTGTGAGAAGGTGTTAAAATTGATGCATGCTTTCATTGGCAGGAACGTCCCCCCCCCCAGCTCTGTCTAAATCAACAAGGCATGTTGGGAAAAAAAGTAGTTGTTTGGAGCATGCAACATTCCGATCATTTTGTGCAGTTCCACTAAAATAGAGTTGAGCGTCCATGTTCCAAAGATATTAAGTGTGATTACGATAATAGAGGACTGCTGATGAAACAATAAACACACAAATAGAAGCCGGTCACCTTTGCAGTCTCTCTTAAGACTAACTAGTTGGAGAAGATTAGGCTCGGAGTTGGATGAGGAGGATAGGGCAAAACCAATCTCCCTTTGTGCAGTCGCACTGAAATGTAGAGACGTTGGCCGTGCGACATTTTTGTACAACTGCACAAAACACTCTTAAGAAAAAAGTGATTTTTGCAGTTCACCAAAAGGTCGCAATAGCAACGAGGTGAAATGGATAGCCCTGTTTGCAAAAAATAGGTAGAAAGGAAACAATTACTGGCCAATAACAGTTGATGACACAAGCGACGACAAAAAAGAAGCATATTCCTTGTCCTAAGGGAAGATAACAACATGATTGTGTTTCTCTAAAACGGTGTGAGGACGAGATTGCAATGTGGAAAGTATGCCGGACGAGCTACGTTTTGGGCAAAGAACTATGGAAGATCCACATGCAGCGACGTGGGAAGACGGGCAGTGGAGAAAGGCCGGAGGGGATACCCGGGGGTCGTTGGGATGTAACTAGGTGAGCGGCGGCAGGCGGGATCTGCCCATACTGCGGCAGCAAGCAGGTGGCATAGGCCCTACCCGCACCGGAGCTTGGTCAGAGAGAACGGCGGGTACCATAGATCGGGACGTGCTACCTCGGCACCGTTGAACGGAGAAACGATGCACATCCTCCCTTTCCGCCGGCGGACGGGATGCGGCCGGATCAATGACAAATGGTGAGAGAGAGAGAGAGAGAGAGAGGCCACCACCGCCTTGTGTGAGATACTCTGAAGAGAGACAAACCCAGGCAGGGAGGCTCCATTGTACATAGTAGAGGGGACTACCTTTTTCTCCATAAAAATCATTTTATATTCTGTGTACGTGCCATTGAGTGATATAACTATTTAAAAATAACGTGCCAATGCATCAAGTCGAACTTTGTTTCGTGCCCGCGTGGTACACAACCTCTGTACGTAAACAACCGCTAGACGCATTCAAATTAGCACGTGGGCTGCCATTTTGTACAGAAATGAGCTCCACCGTGTACCTGCGCGGGTATGGCTGGGCACGAAGCGTGAGTATGTGCACCTATTCTCTTTGTGTACGTACACCACCTATGTGGGGTTGTGTGAGAGAGATACAAATGTAGAGAGATATAGTGTGTGGGTTCGTGCGTATTT
>NC_041385.1:377834220-377845238 GCF_002162155.2 Triticum dicoccoides
GGGGAGGGGGTCAATCAAAAAATGTAACATATGCAATGTGTGTGAAATAGAGTCCTGGATATATCATATATATAGAGGGGGGCGGTCCATGAGAAGAGAGTGGAGGTATCATCGGCTTGAGGTATCCATAGAATCGAAGAGAGGGATGATGTGTGTGTGTGCGCGCGCGTGATCGATAAAGAGTGCCATCGAATTTGTGTGTGCCCACGTCAAAGATATAGAGTGGCTGGCCTACTGGAACGTGAGAGGGGACGAGTGCAGTTTGTCTCTGTGGCATGAATACCTACCTACAGCGCTCGACTATCGGTGTGTGGTGGTGGTGGGGGGGAGGCCTAATTAACTATAGATGTACAATGGCTGGTATATGTGTGGAGGAGAGAGGGCTACCTTATGTATTAAGGGAGATAGACCGACATCCATGCATATGTGTAGGAGAGGAATAAGGTTGGGAGAGAGACAGAGCTAGAGTGTTGGAGGGGGTGGTAGTGGAGTTGCTTCTAACAAATAGTGGGACAGACTTTCTAGACAAACGGAGGGCACGCCTGCAATATGAATAAGAGAGGGGATGGATGCATGTTTGTGCACGTGTGTGTGAGAGACGGGTCAGGAGGCATGCACGAATGATGAGGGGGGACGCACTACTAGGGAAAAGCCTAGCAGCAGCGCGGGTTCTAGGTGTATCAGTAGCGCGGGGACCGGCACTACTAATAAGGCGCTACACCTAACTCGTAGCAGCAACGTTCTTACAGGGATCTCACTACTGCTAATCGCTATAGCGCACTTCTCCTGTGCGCGCTACTGCTACTACCACGCTGCTGCTAACATTTCTCCACTCGCTACTGCTAATTTTAGTAGTTTTTTGTTTTTTCGGCATATTTGTTTTGTATTTGAACAGGCTTTATAGAATAATCTTTAGCACATGCAAATGCCTGCGAGACTAGAAATGTAATCATAGCATATACATACAAATAGTCTCATCATAATCATCATCCAACACAAAGTGGTACCTTGTCATCATCTCGAAGATAGCGATACATGCAAGTCTCAAATACTTGCAACTACAACGTCATCCATCTAAACAAAGGTATACACGAGAAGAGCTATCACTATGAGTGAGAGCGGAACAATGCAGTACATGAGGTGGCAGTTATGAGTCCTCTCTCGCGCTAGCGTGAACCTCAAGTAACTAGCTTCTCCTTCTTGTCTGCTTTTGAAGCCTTTATGGCTGGCGCCCAAGAACCCATTCACTTGCGCCTGACACTCATGCCACTCGTTGTACACCACCGGAACCTTCCCTTTGTACACGACATAGCACTTCCATCTCGCCATCAAGAAACTAGGTACCTGTTAGAGATGCATGTTCATGAAGAGGACGTACAATCATATATATGCAATAAAATATACTAGAGCAACACCAAAAAAGAAAGGGTTAGCAACTAGATGCAACATACAATACGCAAACTAATTAACTAGAGGTATGCAGGTCATCGTACGCAAACTAACAAAGTAGTGTTACGCAAGTTCAGCAGGGACCGTGGACATCGCAAAGTTTCATCGCTACAAAAAGTATACAAGTTCAACCGACACATATCATCATCATCGGCATCATAAATCACTAGAAGTTCCATCATTCCATATCATCGTGGATGGACCCTAGCTTCTTGAACGGCGTGAGGTCTAGACGTTGCATGCCTATGCGAGTTCGGACGTCAGCTCGCGATATAGGGCCGTGGTGGAACATCCCCTTCTCATCAACGACTTCTTTCATGATGATCGTCGCAATGTCCCTTTGGATGCAAAAGAAGTCATCTCTAAGTTTATAATCCGCTTCTCTGTGAGATTCTAGCCACTTGTGGATATGATCATCATTTATGCTTCTCATGCAAAGCTTTTGGTGATCCGTGTTGAACTGAATCATGAGATGGACGATGTAGAATCCATCCTTCTTGCTTAGTTTCGGTACATGGATGCCGGAGAAGTTAGTTTTATGCGTGAAACCGATCTTCTTGTTCCTTTGTTTCCTGATCTGCATGTGGACACCTCTAATGCTGAAGCCTTGGAGAGCATCATCTAGAATATTCATTATGTGGGTGTAGTCTCTTTTCTCGTAGTCTCTGGAAGGGTCAAAATACACGGCGTGGGAGATTTGCGGGTAAAGAACGATAAGGACGGCGCGCCCGTTGCTACCGGGAAAAGACACCTCAAATTATTCCCCATATGAGAGAGAAGGAATGATTGAAATGTATGAAAGGGTTGTCCGGAACTGACTTACTTTGGATGATAAGGCACGAGGACAATTTCCCGGTCCTTATTTTGTACCATGAAGTTTTGGAGGTACTCCCTAGCAGTTTCACGCTTAAAGTCACCGAGACTCAAGAAAGACTCGTGCATGTAGTACGGATCCGCCACACAGATTTGCGAGACTTCTTCACTCTTCATGACGGAGCTCATATGTAGCGCAAAAAGGCGGACGATTGTAAAATCGAGCCGCCTTGTCAGAAACATCTCAAAGATATGGTCAAACCGCAGGAAGAACACCTCCGCAGGCCATGTCTCGACGTAACACTTCCCCTCAGGCGCACGAGCCGTGTATGTCGGATATCCTGGATCCTTTGAGGTTAGTAGGCTTTTCTCAGTCAACAACACATGGTCGTGCAGTCTCTTGAGATCCCCTGATAGTGCCTCCAGCGGTTTTGGCGGTAGCATCGGCTCACCCGTGAGATGGAACATGGCCGCACCTTTCACGGGTACACGCTCTTCAGAATGCATCGTCTGGCTGCTTTGTGCTCTGGCTTGTTTGGAGGCAGTTATCTTCCCCGATCTCTTCCTCTCCTTTTTCTTGGGCACACCTTCCAGACCCTTCCTTAACCCCTTCCCCAGGGTTCCCGGGCTAAGCACTGTACAACCGCCGGCTAGTTGAGCCTGTGTTGAGGCGACATCTTCAGGCATGTCCTCTGAGGAATTCATGAAGAGAGACTTTTTGCAATCCTTCCAAAGACCTTCCTGCCCGGGCATATCATCCATATCCCCATTAGTATGCTGATAGCCCGATTCGTCATATGGTTGACTCATCATATCTATGTCACAGTCATATGCTGTCACGCCCAATATGCGACCCTATCCAAAAGGAACTCGAAGGTCCCACCAAGGATAGACCCGCATATTGAGACGCTTTTGCAAGGTGGATATCATTACATCAACATTACATAATAGATGGGGATACATACAAGAGGCATACAATGCCACACGAATACAACATCACAATACATCAAAGCATCATCCGACTACGGATGAAACACAAACAAAAACTCAAACGACATCCACCCTGCTAGCCCAGGCTGCCGACCTGGAACCTATCCCCTGATCGAAGAAGCAGAAGAAGAACTCAACGCAAGCAAGCATCGCTCTCGCGTCATGATCATCGCATAACCTGTACCTGCAACTGTTGTTGTAGTAATTTGTGAGCCACGAGGACTCAGCAATCCCATTACCATGGGTATCAAGACTAGCAAAGCTCAAAGGGAAAGGAAGGGGTAAAGTGGTGAGGTTGCAGCAGTGACTAAGCATATATGGTGGCTAACATACGCAAATAAGAGCGAGAAGAGAGCAAGCGGAACGGTCGTGAAGCTAGCAATGATCAAGAAGTGATCCTGAACTCCTACTTACGTCAAGCATAACCCAGAAACCGTGTTCACTTTCCGGACTCCGCCGAAAAGAGACCATCACGGCTACACACATGGTTGATGCGTTTTAATTCGGATCTGGTGTCAAGTTATCTACAACCGGACATTAAAAAATTCCCATCTGCCTATAACCGCAGGCACGGCTTTCGAAAGATTATACCCTGCAGGGGTGTCCCAACTTAGCCCATGACAAGCTCTCGCGATCAACGAAGGAATAGACCTTCTCCCAGGAAGACCCGATCAGACTCGGAATCCCGGTTTACAAGACATTTCGACAATGGTAAAACAAGACCAGAAAAGCCGCCCGATGCACCGACAAATCCCGATAGGAGCTGCACATATCTCGTTCTGAGGGCACACCGGATGAGCGAAGCGTACAGGAACCGACGTAACCCAAGTTGCCAAGGGATGGCCCCGCACGGTGCTCTAGTTTGGACCAACACTTAGACAAGCACTGGCCCGGGGGGGGCTAAAATAAAGATGACCCTCGGGTTGGCCGACCCAAGGGAAAGGTATAGGTGGTGGTGAGGCAAATGGTAAAACCAAGGTTGGGCCTTGCTGGAGGAGTTTTATTCAAAGCGAACTGTCAAGGGGGTCCCATAAATCACCCGACCGCGTAAGGAACGCAAAATCCGGGAACATAACACCGGTATGATGGAAACTAGGGCGGCAAGAGTGGAACAAAACACTAGGCAAAAGGCCGAGTCTTCCACCCTTTACCAAGTATATAGATGCATGAATAATATAAGAGATATTGTGATATCCCAACCAAAATCCTGTCCACCATGGAGAAATCTTCAACTTCACCTGCAACTAGCAACGCTATAAGAAGGCTGAGCAAAGCGGTAACATAGCCAAACAATGCTTTGCATAGGAAAGGTGTCAAAGGTTAGAGGTTCATGGCAATATGGGACGACACGATAAACAGGTGATAGGTAGCGCAGCAAAGCGATAGAACGAAGCAACTAGCATAGCAATGATAGTAGTGAGATCCAGGGTAGCGGTCATCTTGCCTGAAATCCCGCAAGGAAGAAGAACGAGTCCGTGAAGAAGACGAACGGATGAAGCCGAACCAAGCGTAGAAGAACGAATCCTCACGATCGCAACGAAACAGGAACTATCGAAAAGAAGCACATAACATGGTAAATACACCACACAAGAACAAGACATGATGCACAACAAGCATGGTGCCTGACAATTCTAGATGAAGCTACTCATGGCAAGAGATGACGCAAACAAGAGCAACACATCAAGGCAAGTTTAATTGAGGCCGGGAACAACATATAACAATTCCGGTAAGTCCTCATATGCATATTTCGAATTTGGTCCAGATCTGAATAAGCCTTATGTTCAAGTTGTTAAACAGCAAGTTAAGATGCACAAGTATGATCTACACGAGATTCTAGTCAAGTTACATATAAAGTTCATTTAGTTCGGAGCTACGGCCTAGAAGATATGAGCAAAACAAGTCAAACATGGCATTGATGCAAAATGCACCCAAACATCAAGCAAACACCTCAAAACAAGGATGCAACATGATAATATGAAACTATATGCAATTCTAAGCAAGTTTCATATAGAGCACACTCAAAACGGAGCAACGGTTCAACACATGCACTCTATACAAGTTATAGCAACAATCTGTCCAAAACAGCAACTAGGCATATTGCAAGCATCAAAACGACATGCTACAGCATCTCAACATGAGAACAAAAGGCATGGGCATGATGTACAGGTAAAGCACAACAAAACATGAACACTGAGCTATCTCTAGAAATCACTAGAACATGCTCAAACACACATGGTAATATTGCAAGTTATAACAATTTCAGACTTTGTAGAAAATAACATCACAATGCAATGTTCAGAGCTATCAAACAACATGTTACAGGAACTTATCATGGCAAACAAAGGCATGTCATGAATCTACTAATTGCATAGATCAAAAGTTCCTTACTGACCATAAGCCAAAAAGGATCAGAAAATATGATGGCGCCCATGTAAACATGGCAAGTTATATTACAGATTCATACATGGCAGAAACAGAATTATGAAGGCATGTAGATGAGCTTGTGCAACTCACTACAGAGTAATAAATGGCATGGCAAGGCACCCAACAGTAAGAAGGCATATTTGTGAAGCTAAGCATGGAAAGAGCAAGGTCATAGGGTGCATGGAACACTAGGAACAACCATGGAAACAACTGAACTTAATGTAAATAGGCTGACAGCAACATTATGAAGCAACTTTGGAGCAAGATATGAACAAGCTACAGCAAGCTATAAATTCAACCAGGGCAAGAATGGATAGAGCATGATATGTAGACCAAAACATGTTTAGTGATCATCTCCAGATTATGCATAGAATGATTTGTAGCAACATGTTTATATAGCATCACGAAATAACAGATTCAGCCTAGCAAAACAGCAACAGCATGTACCCTACTTAACAAGCTCGATTCACTCACCACAAGTCATTGCATGACAAGATAAGCATAGCATCATCAATAAGACATGTTTATGTAACCAACCAAGGCAAGAACAAGTCCATAGCATGCAAGGATCAACTATAGCAACCTTGGCCAAATTGAATAACACGTAAACAATCTGCCAGGAAACATTTTGAAGCAAAAGTAGAGCACGAAAAAGGCATGCTAGACTACTCCATAATTGCAACAAAGGGCATTAATGGATAGAAAATAACCTATTGTTTAAAACACCCTTACTGAAGTATCTCAAAATATGCATGGATATCTCTGTAGCAACATGTTTACATGGCATCAAAATTACAGCAGAACAGGGACTAAAATCAGCATTAACGCGAAGCCTAGTTTGCATGCTTGTGCTAGTCACCACATTGATCAAAAAAATACATGGCAAGAACCTCTGTAAAGAAGACATAGCCTAGTTCAAAACACATGAAGACATCAACCTCATAGGATGCACACATGAATCATGGCAAAAATGACAAATGAGCTCATTCTGATGACAGACAGCAGAAAACATTATGAAGCACTCTTACAACGATGATTCGAGCATCTAGATGACCTCAAATGAATATTATTCAATGGAATGAAATGATGTACTCGTCGAGGCGAACAATTTGACATATTACACGCATGAAATGGAGCTAAGGATGCAGAGATACGGCATGACGAACATGACATGAAAATTACAAAACTCTGGGACTTAGTAAAAAAAACAGAGTCGGGCGATGGATAGTAAACGATTCACTGGGCGTGGGTTTGATGGGTCCTCACCATGGGCCGAGGCCCAGAACACAAGGAGGAGGCCAGACGGGCTAGGCAGAGGCTGGAGATGGGCCGGCGGGGTCGGGGCCACGGGGGAGGCCCACGCGGGGGTCGACACGGTCGACGGGCGCCGGCAGGGTCGAGCGGGCGGCGGCGCTCCGGGATTCCGGCGAGGGCGCCGGAGGCGATAGGGCGACGGCTCCGGCCGAATCCGGACGGACCTAGCCGCGGGGACTCCGTTCCCGGCGACGGCGAGGTCCGCTAGTGATGGGGCGACGGGGAGGCCGAGGAGCTCCTGCTCCGGCGAGGTCGAGGAGAAGGGCACCGCAGGGATGCGCGGGACGGCGCCTAACGATGGCGGAGGGGCGCTTCGGGCGGCGGGGGAGGCGCATGGCGGCGCGGGGCGCGGAGACGCGAGCCGGCGCCGGCGACGGGGCACGCGGCGGCGCCCGCGAAGGGTAGCGGCGGCGCACCGGCGGCACGGGAGCTCGGCAGGGAGAGGGCGACGGGGCGGGCTGGCACGGGGCGCGACGCTGCAAGCGCGGGGCGGCGGAGACGGGGAGCCGGACGGACAGGCTACGTGGCGCATGGAGGTTGGCTGAGGCGGCGGCGGTGATGACGTGTCGCCTCGGGATTGGTCCGGGCGACGTGGCCGGCGGACGTGTCCGGCGCGGGCGGACGCGTACGGCGGCGCGAGGAGGAAAACTGCTAGGGTTTGGACTGCGGGAATTTCGGGGGAGGCCACATATATATAGTTTCTGGGAGCTAGGAGAGTCCAAATGGAGCACGGTTTTTTCCCACACGATCGTGATCCAACGACCGAGAGCATGGAGGGGAGTTAGATGGGTTTTGGGCCACTTTGGAATGGGTTTTGGGCTGCAAAGAGAGAGGGGCTTTACGGTTACCCGGTTAACCGTTGGAGTACCAAACGACCTCCAAATGGCACGAAACATGACAGGCGGTCTACCGGTGCTATACCAAGGCCGCTTGGCAAGGCTCGGTCCATTCCGAGAAAGTTTAACACCCGCTCACAATGAGAGACAAAAGGGGAACGCCGGAGGACATAGGAGCACCGGATTGCAAAACGGACAACGGGGAAAAGGCTCGGATACATGAGACGAACACGTATGCAATGCAATGCATATGATGACATGATAAAATGCAACACGCAAGCAAATGACATGGCAATGACGGCGAATAACTGGCAGACACCTGGCGCATCGAATCCGGGGCGTTACATATGCGTTTGTATTAAGGAAACCCATAGGGTCAACCTCCGTCTCATCGTCCATTCTCTGTTCTACAGGATTGATTACATCAGCCAGTACTATTGCACCCCCTTCATCACGTCGTCCGCCGATCTCACTCAGCACTACAGGAGCTGGTAATTGCGTAGGCGGGGTGGTGGTCTCCGCACATGCTTGTTGATGTGTGGTTATTGGTGTGCTCTTGGCCGGCTCCAGACGAATAAGATTCTTCGGCCATAGCAGCACCCAACCCTTGCAGCTTCCAATCCACGGCGGGGTCTCGTCGTCCTCTCCTACATGCTGTACTGGAGGAGGCAATGCCTCGTGTCCCGATTTCACACGGGACAAGCTAACCCTGAGTGCCCAGCGGGGATCGGCTGGTTGTGGATAGTGGGTTTCAAGGGGTATGGTGCACGGGGTTTAGGGTTTAGGATCATCCCCTTTCCCACGTCGACCTTCTGGCCTTTTATCAAGTAGAGTATGGTGCACGGGGTTTCTTTGCCCTGCAAACACATATGTCTGTGGCGTAAAACATCCGAAAGGCAACGAAAATGGAATATTCTATATATATATATATATATGTATATATATATATATATATATATGTTGGTGCAACATGTAATTACCTTGACGGCGTCGAGCTCAGCCAAAGTCGAAGGCCCACCTAGCGCGCCAGAGACTAAGGATGGGCTGCTATGAGCGGGAGCGACCGCGAGAGGAGGCCCGGTTGCGTGAGCAAGTGATGGTGCGGTGTTGTTGTTGTTCATGGAGTTTCTCCCGACGAAACAGGGCATCGGGAAATCATGTACCGTCTTGTCTGGATTTTCCTTCGTCCAGTTGATGATAGCTGGAACCAAGTTAGTAGCTAAATCATTTCTGCAGGGAGTTACAACTGCATTGAATGCCTGCTGTAGCAACTCATTTTTGTCCTCGGCTGTTTTTTCCGCGTCCTCAGTTGCTTTTTTCTCGACCGCAAGCTTCACCTTCGCGTCGATGTCCGCCTGACTAAACTTCCTTTTCTGCTTCTTGGCCTCCGGGCCCTCGTTGTAAAACACCTTCCACGTGGCGCCGTCTCCAGCGTCGTGCACACGACCATATTGTGGCCGCTGGCCCAAAGGGAGTCCCTTAAGTTCGTTCAATGCCCGGTTGAGAGGTGTGTCCCACTTGGGCCTCATTGGAGAAGTAGGGCTTTCGGCTGCAAGCGGGTGATGCTTCTCCAGTAGTCTAATCAATTTCCTCATGATCTAGTCCGTGTAAAAAACCTTTTTCTCCTTGTCCCACTTGTAGTGGGCCCTGGTGAAGTCATGCTCCAAGGGGTTGGTGAACTTCGTGAAGGGGTCTGGGAGACCCGCGGCTTCACGTTCCGCATCCTCCTTATCCCATATGGGCCTTTTACCGAGGTAGCAACGGCTTCCGAGGCGATGCTTCCCCGTGTTCCTTTGCTGAAGGCTCTTGAATTTCGCAGCCTTAGCCTTGGCTGCCTTGGTAGCGCAAGTGTCCTTGAACTTTTCGAACTCCTCTTCCGTAAGTGTCGGATTTTCCTCCAGAATCTTGGACAGGGGTTCCTCAGCCACAATAGCTCGTTTCACCCTCCCTTTCCAGGAGGCCAAATCATTGCTGAACATGCCCATGGTGTGATTGTTAATCTTTTTCATCTTCGGATCATCCCACGGTTGTTCTATGTTATCATCCCGGTCGGGGAACTTGAATCTCTTGTGCAACTTCGTTAGGAGCAACTGCGTCAAATGTTCTTTACTCCTTAAGTCATCGTCGTTGATGCTCGCAAATTCCCGTAGGATGCATCCTACTTGGTTCCCATAGCACTTGCGAGGTTCTTCCGGCTCTAATGGCTCAAACTTGCCAGGTGCCATCTTTGTGATCACAAGTCGTCCAATCCCTAGTTTGTTAGGTTTTCGTATCCTCTGCTTCTTATGCTTCCTCTTTTCGGTAGCGGCATCGGCGCCGGTACCTTCCCCGCCGGTATCTTCCCCGCCTTTACCTTCCCCGCCGGTCTCGGCGCCGCCATCAGTGCCAGCGCCGTCGGTGTCGATGTCGGCGTCAGTACCATCACCTAGGCCGACCTGCAAACCTTGCTTAGCAGTCAAATAGTCGAGGTGCTCTTGTTCACCCTCATAATCCATCTCGTCTGCATCTTGGTCAGAAGGCCCAGTTTCTTCGTTGTTCGACATGTTTCCTATGATTAAGTGTCCTCGTTTATTTCTAAAAGTATGAATAAATGAGAAATGACATAAAAAAGAAATCTATGTGCCAGCACTCGATATGCCAACTATGTAGCACAAATCATGCCTTTATTCACGGCAAATTTCGGCATAACCTTTGCTAAAAAATGGACATATCGAGCGCCTGAAATTCACGAACAGAAATGAATCAACATTCCGGCGTAACATAGGCCACTCGGATCATTTACTAAAATTGAACCAAAACATCACATGTCCAAATGACATGTTCAAATTCCAAACATGACATGTCCAAAACATGACATATCCACATATCACATGTCCAGTTCAAATTTGCATATAAATTTAGCCTACCTAAATTTGCTTTAGCAAGGGATGTTGATTTAGACAATTGCTTAAATGCTGCCTTTTCTTTTAACTACAATTGCTTAACCCTAAATAGATAACCTAATTAACCTACTGCCCTAACTAAATTCTAAGTAAATTAACCGAAGAACCCTAGCTAGCAGAGAGAGGGGGGGTTTACAGAGGGTGCAGGGGCGAGAAGGCAGGCCCGACGATGGCCGAGGTTGGGAGGGGAGGAAGCAGGGGAGGGAGGCGATGGCCGACGGGTCGGGGACGAGCGCACCGGGGTCGGGGG
>NC_041385.1:377845549-377882773 GCF_002162155.2 Triticum dicoccoides
CCGGGTCGGGGGCGAGCGCTGGGGCCGGGTCGGGGGCGAGCGTCGGGGTCGGGGGCGAGCGCCGGGGCACGGAGGTGCGACGGGGGAAGAGAGAGTGGGGATTTGGGGGGAAAAGAGGCGGGATGAAGCAGGGAGAGTGAAAATTTTGGGTTAAGTGGACGTAGCAGTAGCGCGTTTAGATAAAACGCGCTGCTACTACCTTCACTAGCTGTAGTGGTTTAGACAAAACATGCTGCTACTACCTTAACTAGCTGTAGCAGTTTTGTAAGGAAATCGCTACTGCTAGCTTGACTGTAGCGGTTTTATAAGGAAATCACTACTACCAGTTTTCCTTTTTCTTTCCTTTATTTTCTCCCACTTTTATTTCCCGAGAGCAGTGAATGAAGGGAAGGCGATATATATTGCATCATTTGATGGTTAAATATTTATATAAAATAGGAACATATATATTACATCATTTGACCGATAACATACGGTTCCTCAGTGTTGAAGTTTTCGTTTTTGAGTCAGCTTCTTTCCCTTCTTGTTCGTCGAAGAATAATTGAGCCCCTCATTGTGACTTTGCCTTTTCCATGGAGTACGGTTTTTCTTAGGTAATATAGTATTGTTTATTCTTTTGACGTATACTTCATCATCATCGTCATCTTCCCTCATTGGGTTGCCGTACTGATCATAGTCTTCCTTGTTGGCGACTCCATCCATTCCAATGATGTTCCTTTTGCCTCTCCTCACGACAACACGACTGGGATTGCATGGGTCGGTTATGAAGAAGCATTGTGTCACGTGCTTAGCGTGTACCCATGGCTCGTTTTTGGCGATAGCGTTCACGGTAGCGCTCTTGGCATCGGGTATACTCATGGTAGTGAAAATCCGGTTTTCTCTTTCGACATTCTTAGCCCATCTGACACGGAACATCGTCGTGTTGTGAAGTACAGAGTAGTCAAGCTCCCAGATCTCCTCGACCCTTCCATAAAATCGTTCAGTTGCGCTGTTGTCGCTGCCGGTCATGCATTCCATCGTCACCCCTGAGTTCTGATCATCACTGTCCATATCTTTGGCCTCCATGTAGAACGTGTATCCGTTGATATCATATGCCTGATAGGTTACGAGGTTGGGCGAGGGGCCATGTGCTAAGGCATATATGAGCAATCCGTCCTTAGAGCCCTCCTCCGGGGGATTAGCAATAATATGCTCTTTGAACCAATGCAGGAAAGTGGAGTTGTGATCTCTAGTAACTTCGGCATCCGTCGTGCATACCCCCCGGTCCCGATACTTCTTTGCGATAATTTCTTTGTGCAGTGCCACGAAAGGATCTACCTCGTCTAGGTGTTGTAGCACTACCAAGTTTGCTCTGTCAAAGTCGTTGCGTCGATCTGAGTATGCCACGTGCAGTTCCCTGCGACCGTTGCAGTGACCTTCTCCTTTGAGCCTCCCATCGTGCTTGTTAACGGCCAAACCAACACTAACACCAGGCGGCTGGTCTGCACCATATAGAAAATTCTCACAAAAAGAGATGCACTCTTGTGTCACATAGCCCTGGACGATGCTTCCATCCGGACGGGACATGTTACGAACGAATCCTTTGATGATCCCACTCATCCTATCAAATGGCATCATGTTGTGCAGGAATGACGGCCCCAGGTCTACTATGTCATCCACAATATGGACACACAGATGCACCATCACGTCAAAGAACGCGGGCGGGAAGTACATCTCAAGCTCATTCAGTATCACAACGATCTCTTCCTGTAGGCTTCGGAGCTGCCTCACACTGATCGACTTTCGAGAGATGACGTTGAAAAAATTGCAGAGACCAATAAGCGTGTCATGGACGTGCTTGTCCATTATCCCTCTAAGGGAAACAGGTAGTATCTGCGTCATCATCACATGACAGTCATGGGACTTCATGCCACTGAACCTTTTCTTGCCTGTGTCTAGATATATGCTTATCTTGCCATAGTAACCGGAACTAACTTTGACTCCGGTAAGGCACCTAAAGAATTGATCGATCTCAGCCTGACTTAAGGTGAAGCAAGAAGGGGGGCAATAATCCTCTTTCTTTATTTTCTTGCCCTTCTTCTCCCGTGCCTCTATCTCCGTCTCTGTCTCGTCTGACATTTTACGGGGCGGCATGTGCAGATCTTCCCTGTTTTCAAATCTTGCAAGTCTTTTCTTGCCTTTGGCCCATCCTTGGTCTTATCCGGCATGTTCATTAGTGTTGCGAGCAAGCTCTCAAGGACATTCTTACAGATATGCATTTGATCAAGGCAATGAGGTGTATCGAGTTTGTGCCAGTACTCCAAGTCCTAGAACACAGACCTTGTCTTCCATACCTTCAGCAGCGGCTCCGGCGCCTTTCTCATCGTCTTCCCCGGCGCGGGGTAGTCCTTCCAGTTTTTCAATAGCTCATCGATTTCGGCACCACTCCGCTTACGTGGAGGTCCTCGATGCTCAGCGTGACCATTGAATAGATATCCACGGTTTCTCCACGGGTCCTCCTGTTCGAGCCATCTTCGATGCCCCATGTACACGATTTTCCCAGACCCGCCATCTTTCCTTGATGTTAGCTGCTGAGGCGTCGTATCATCCATGCACTGCGTGCATCCGCAATATACATGGCACACCTGGCCTGCCACATATCTGTAACCGAGATAGTCCTGCACTGTCGTGTTTAGCGCGGCTCTTATGTTGAAATACTCGCCTTTGCTGGCGTGCCATGTCTTTGCTGGTGTTTTTCGTAACGTGTCTAAATCCTCTTGCAGTAGCCCCAGATACAAATTAATATTATTTCCTGGTTGTTTCGGCCCTTGAATAAGCATGCTCATGTGAATGTACTTCGACTTCATGCACAACCAGGGGGGAGGTTGTACATCCATACAAACACGAGCCATGTGCTATGGTTGGTGTTCTAGTTGCCAAACGGATTCATGCCATCGGTACACGTGCCGAGCACGATGTTCCTTGCATCACATTCAAAATACCTATAGAAACTGTTCAACGCTCTCCACTGGCTTCCATCCTTGACGTGTCTCAGCTTCGGATCATCTCCATCGTCGGGCTTCTTCCTCTCCGCGTGCCAGCGCATTAGCTTTGCTTCCTTGGGATCTACAAAATACCTCTGGAGACGGGGAGTGATCGGTAAGTACCATACCACTTTCTAGGGACATTTCTTCCCGACCTTCTTGTATCGAGAAGCATTGCACACCGGACAACTTGTTTTTTCCGCGTTCTCCTTCCGATAAATTATGCAATCATTTATGCATGCATGGTATCTAACATGTGGCAGATCAAGAGGGCACACGATATTCTTGGCCTCATCAACACTACTAGGACATAGATTACCCGCGGGAAGAACATCCTTTAGGTACTTGAGATGCTCATCAAGGCTAGTGTCGGTCCATTTGTTTTTAGCCTTCGTCTTCAGGAGTTGGAGCATGAAACTCAAGCGGGTCACCTCAAGATTGCAACCATCATACAATGGAGTGTTCGAGTCTACCACTAGTTGCTCCAGCTTAGCCTCCTCTCTAGAAGCAGCTCTCTCAGTACTCGTCTCCTTGCGAAGCAATGCTTGAACATGAGGGTCCCGCACGATTGAACTTAGTACCAACGAACTCTGCTGCATGGAGTCCATGTCGTTCTCTCCACCGCCATGTACGGCCCCTTCTCCGCCGCCATGTCCGGCCTCTTCCCCGCCGCCATTATCGATCATCTCTTCGTCTTGCCCCGTGTCATCATTTCCTGCCCCGTCGGCATCCTCAACATCATCATCCTCATCTTCAATTATCCACCGAGTATAGCCATCCATGAAACCAGTCATGACACTACAAAAAAAGACACATCTGTGACATTTTGGGCCGAACGAATTTTTTTCCTGTCATACATATGACACTTCTATGATGATAATTATGACAAAACTCGGTATCATCATAGATGTGGTGGGCTCCTACTTCTATTGCAAAAAATCATGACAGAAAATGGGATTTTTGTCCTGGGCGGGCCGGAGACACAGCTGCATGACATTCTTTGGGACGTCCATGACGGAAAAAACCGTGGTAGAAGTGAGGGGGAGGAAAATTTCGGGGAGTTGCCGGTTACGGTGGGAGGTCGGGGGCCGAGCGATGCGCGTTTGTCTCGTACACGTACACGCGTGTGTGCGAGGCATTGGCTCTAACTGAACCCGAGCGAGGCATTGGGCTCTAACTGAACCTGAGCGATTGCACTACAGGCTACGCGTTACTGAACCCGAGCGATCAATCGATAGCTGTTAACTGAACGCGATGGAGCGATTCCTTCACTACTGCTACTAACTGAAGCCGATCGATTGGATGAATAGTGAGTGTTGCGGGGAGTTTGGATGAACAGTGAGCGGTGGAGTTTCCTCTGGATGAACAGGACCCCGTGGTGTGGAGGGCTGGATGAACAGTAGACGGTGGAGGGGTGGCCATGGAGGGGTGGTTGAACAGGACCCCATGGTGTGGAGGGCTGGATGAAAAGTAGATGGTGGAGGGGTGCCCGTGGAGGGGTGGTTGAACAGTAGCCGGTGGAGTAGCGCGCGGTGGAGGCTGGATGAACAGGAGCCCGTGGAGGCTGGAGGAGGTCGATGGTGGAGATGAACAGTATCCCGTGGATTCTCGTTTTGCGGTACGCCACATCCCTCCCGATGAACATGACCCCCGTTTCGACAATAGCGCTCCAACACAAGTCCGTTTCATCCGTTTTGCGGTACGCCACACCCCTCCCGATCAACAGGACCCCCGTTTTGACCGTAGGAGGTCTGTTTCCTCCATTTTGCGGTATGCCACACCCCTCCTGATCAACAGGACCCCCGTTTCGACCGTAGGAGGTCCGTTTCCTCCGTTTTGCGGTACGCCACACCCCTCCTGATCAACAGGACCCCGTTTCGAACGTAGGAGGTCTGTTTCCTCCGTTATGCGGTACGCCAGGCCTCGTTTCTATCGCCTGTTCCATCCAAGCCCTCCCGATGAACACGACTACGCATTCCGTTCCGACCAGCCGGTTGGCTCCCCATGAACATGATGACGACGCTGTTTCTCCGTTCCGACCCAGCCATGTACGTATGCGGGAGTAGGCGTTCGAGACCCTGCCCGTATGTACGTACGTGGCCATATTTTCTTTCTTGCACCTCGCCGCTGTACGTACGTGTACATGCTACGTGTGCGCCTCTACTACGACACGTACGCGCCTCTACTATGACACGTGCACGCCTCTACATCGACCAGTATATATGTACGTACACGTTCGCGACTAGAATGACAACACTATGTACGCTTCGACCAGGTGGATCCCGACTGTCAGGCACTTCCTTGCGTGCGAAAATGTAGCTGGTAGGTCCCAGCAGTCAGAGGGGCAAATTGTTTTTTTGCCCGGACGCACTTCCTTGCGTGCGAAGATGTAGCTGGTGGGTCCCAGCAGTCAGGGGGGGAATCATTTTTTTTGCCCAGACGCACTTCCTTGCGTGCGAAGGTGTAGCTGGTTGGTCCCAGTAGTCAAGGGGAAAACATTTTTTCGCGAAATACGGTGGCCCGTTCGATGGGTCCCCGCTGTCAGGTGGAGGAATAATTATTTTCCGCGTAATAAGGAGGCACTTCCTTGCTGTGGCCGTGGACCCAGCTGTCGGCCTCTCCACATACAGTCCACGTCCGATGGAAGTCGTTCCTTGACCATGTTCACCACGCCGCGCCGAGAGCACCAGGGCGGTGGACGACGGCGAGGCCTAGGAAGGGGATGGCGGGGAGCCGGGGAAGACGCGACAGTGGAAGCCCGCGCGGAGAGGAGTACGAGGGTTCACTGGTTCGGCTGCGGTGTGAGGCTGCCATCGCCGCAGGGCGTAGCCAGCGGTGGGAATAGTAGGGGGCGATGAGGCCTCCGCGACAGCACATCCGGCCACGGAAGGCAGGAGCATGCGGCACGACCGGCGCTGCTTTGGGCGGCTGGAGCAAGAAGGCCAGAGGTTGAAGAAGCAGTACGACCATTGGATGGACATCGTACGGTCACTGGAGCTAGAATCGTTTATATTGACTAAGTTGACAAAGCCCTCCATCCCCATCAACTTAGTAGGCCCACAAGTCAGCCTCCCACCAAGGTGGGTCCCAGCTAGCAGGGGGTATTCATTTTTTTGTGCGTAATAAGGAGGCACTTCCGGTGGGTCCAAGCTGACAGCAGGGGGAACATTTTTTTCACGAAATATGGTGGCCCATCGGGTGGGTCCCAGCAATCAGGGGCAAACATTTTTTTCGCGAAATACTGGTGGCCCGTCTGGTGGGTCCCTGCTGTCAGGTGGAGGAATTATTTTTTTCCGCGTAATAAGGAGGCACTTCCTTGCGGCTGCCGGGGACCCAGTTGTGAGTCTCTGCACGTATAGTACTCTTCCGATGGAATTCGGTCGTTGACCACATTGACCACGCCGCACCAAGAGCACCACGGCGGTGGACAACGGCGAGGCCTAGGAAGGGGACGACACAGAGCCGGGGAAGACGTGGCAGTGGATGCCCACGCGGAGAGGAGTACGAGGGTTCACTAGTTCGGCTGCGCTGCCGTCGCTGCAGAATAACAGGGGGTGTGGGTGAGTGGAGTGGAGGGATAGCCTGGCCAGCGGTGGGAGTAGTATGGGGCTGGTGATGCCTCCGCGGCAGCACAGCCGGCCACGGGAGGCAGGAGCAGGCGGCATGACCGGTGCTGCTTTGGGCGGCTGGAGCAAGAAGACCAGAGGTTGAAGAAGCACTACGGTCGTTGGATGGACATCGTACGGTCAGTCGAGCTAGAATCGTGCATACTGACTAAGTTGACAAAGCCCTTCGTCCTAGTCAACTTAGTAGTCCCACTATACTGGGTCCCAGCTAGCAGGGGAGTATTCTTTTTTTCGGGCGTAATAAGGAGGCACTTACTTGCATGCGAAGATATAGCTGGTGGGTCCGAGCTATCAGCGGCGGTAATGTTTTTTTCACAAAATACAGAGGCCCTTTCGGTGGGTCCCAGATGTGAGGTGGAGGAATCATTATTTTGCGCGTAATAAGGATGCATTTCCTTGCGTGCGGCCATGGACCCAACTGTCAGCCTCTCCACGTACAGTCCACTTCCGATGGATGTCGTTCATTGACCACGTTGACCAGGCCGCGCCGAGAGCACCAGGGCAGTGGACGACGACGAGGCCTAGGAAGGGAACGACACAGAGCCAGGGAATACTCGGCAGTTGTTTCCCACGCGGAGGAGTACGAGGGTTTACTGGTTCGTCTGCCGCCGCCGGAGAATAACAACATGTGTGGGACTGTGGGTGAGTAGAGGGATGGCTAGGCCAGCGATGGGAGTATGATGGGGCGGTGAGGCCTGCGCGGCAGCACAACCGTCCGCGGGGAGGAGGGAGTAGGCAGTCCCGCCGGCGATTGTTTGAGCAACTGGAGCAGGAAGAACAGACATTGAAGAAGCACGATGGCCGTTGGATGGACATCCAATAGTATAAAGGCCATCTGTGGAAAGCCTCAAATATGTGGAAAACAGCATACAGCCCATCTGCCATTATTTCAAATTACAGCCCATTTGCTAATTCTTTCGGGTTTTTTTGGAGCCCATATTCTTTTTGTTAGCATTACAGCCCATATTGTGGCCACGGTTAAAAAAATATACGAAAGTTTGCATATGTCGGTGCGGGCTGAACTATTTTTAATCCCGAAATTTCGAGTCACATTCAGACTGATTTTAAAAATAAATGTATATCAATATAAAATCCAATAAATTGTCCACGCATAAAAATCAATGCAATTTAAATCTCGAAATGAAAAAAAAGATATTTGAAACTAATTGCCGGTTTGATGTGTTTTAAAAATGTACAGCCCATTTCTCATTACTGATAGGCCATTTTCTCGGCCAGCCGAATGAAGCTCTCCTCGTCTTGAAAGATTTGCAGCCCAACAGGCCTGATAAAGTGACTTACTTGACAAATCACAAAAAAACTAGGCTAGCCATTTTCAAAAATAAAAAAAACTACTGGGCTGGTCTGTGGTAAACATAAAAAAAAGGTTGTCTAGATAGGCCAGAGTGTCCCACACAGCCTAGTTGACACCCTGCTGCCGTCTCAAAAACAAATTAGATAAATGCCACTCCAATTATGGAGATTCATAAAAATGCCACTGCAATTTCCAAACTTTGAAAAATGACACTGCAATTATTGCAAACTTTGAAAAACGCCACCGCAGTTTGCAAACTTTGAAAAAGGCCACTCCAGACTTCAAAAAATGCCACTAGAAATGGCATGAAATGAAATTTTTCAAAGTTTGGAAATTGCAGTGGCATTTCTCGGAGGCATTTATCGAATTAACCAAAAAAAATAACTGGGCGAGCAGCTGGGTCCCTGGTGTCAGCCGCTCGTTGTGCAATTCTCTCGTTTATTGACTACGTTGACAATGGCATGGGACCCAGATGTCAGAAATCCACTAGGAGGAGCCATTTTTTTATTGGCTTGAAATAAGGAGGCACTTGCTTGCGTACTGCCATGACCTTGGCGGGTCCCTGCTGTCATCCTCTCCAGGTACAATCATCTCCTGATTGTGTACGCGTCAACTTGCTAGGCCCACAAGTCAGCCTCTAAACCCGTGGAGGACAAATACAACCCATTTAAAAAAATAACAGCCCATTCCATATGTTCAAACGGAAAGTTCAACATTCAGAGCAAAGTAACAGGCTTGATCCACATATAGAGTACTGAATTTCCACATTGACAACCATCATAGCCAAGTTAACTATCTACTCCCACTAGACAAGTACTAACTTACTCTTAGCTAACTAGACGATGCCGGCCGCCAGCCGTGTTACACGCTAAATGCCGGCACCGGCGTCCTGCGCCTCGCCTCGGACTTTCCAGAGGTGCGATAGGGCGCGTTGCTCGCGCGCGTTGGCCCTTTCCATGCTGGTGTGGTCCACCGAAGCTTTGGCTTCCAAGCGGGAAACCCACTTGACGAGCAATGAAGCACCTAGTGTTGGCCAGTAAATAGTACAGTACTACTTTTCTATAGTCCATGAAGTGACTATCCAATATTTGTGTCTATTTTCAAATGGCACTGCATGCAGTGACTATACTATTCTTTTGTGCAGTTTAACCAAAATTGCGGACACTTTGTTTGTTTGCCAAATAGCAACGGGCAGACATCTCTGTCTGCTAGTAAACATATACCACACCATGTTCGCAGTGATGGAAGAGGTGAAATCGATACAACCGAAATTGAGCATCCAATCATTGAATCCTGTCCTGCACCTCCAATGTAGGTCCACCCTGCCAATAAATTCACATGCAAACCACTAGTATTACTATCTAATGACAGTACAAAAAGAGTAGCAAGATAGTAGCAAACCATGTACCTTCATAATGAACAGCTCATAGTGCCACCAATTGGATATAAAGGTTTGGAAAAGAACATGCTCCTAATGTTGAACTAGTTGGACTTTTTGTGCAGCTCCACTAAAATCGAGCATCCCTGTTTGCATAGATATTGAAAGTGTGATTACTATAAAAGTGGCACTAGTTGAAGCATAGACTCACAAATATAAGCATTCCAATTTCTTAATGGGAAACGGTAGCAAGACTGTTTCTAACCACCTGTTTGAAGGAATAAATAAAGCAACAACGGCTGATGTCAGGAAGGCATACATAGTTTTTTCTGAAAAACGAGCCATTCCTGACCTTTCCTCTTCTTTTAAGCAAATTTTGTGCAGTTCTACTAAAATAAAATGCCATCACCGCCTTGACAATTTAGTGACACTATACAAAAGGAAATGACTTAACATTACATCATGATGTCGGGTATGTAGTAGACATGCATTAGAGACAAACATATAGACCTCCTCCGATAACATAATGAACATGAATTTTAACAAAGGTGTGACTAGCTTTATAGGGATTATTTGAGTGAACTCTACACCCTCTGTTCCTTAATATAAGACGTTTTCGCGGTTCAATTTAAAGTACCCAAACGTCTAGTATTTAGAAAAACAGGAAGTAGTTTTCTTGAGCACATATCTGGGAAAGCTTGCCACACTTTATTTATGTCCATACGCTAATGCAACACCATTCCAATACTACAAATATACACTAATCTAGTGGCTAGTGCAACAGTAGAGTAGTTAGTTTATTACAGGGTACAGTACAATGGTTTTACTGAACAGATTTCAATAAACTCTAGCACTGGAAGGTTTCTATAAGAATTAACAATACAAAATGTAAAGGTAACAAGTTTTAGCGTTGGTATACTAGATGTGCATGAGAATTAAACCAAATACAGAAGTCTGAAGGTAACTAGCATTATTAACTAATGAGAGTATTAAAAAATTGCAAACCATGTACCTCCAAGGTAAATATCATTTCGAACTCGGGGGGACCTTAAAAATTGCTATCCCACTCTTGATAATTGATCAAACAGAAAAACTTGATCGCACGAATCAAGAGAACAGCCGGAGGAGGAGGTGCCCACTCTTGACCTTTCCTCTTGTCTTCATAATTGTCTGTGCAGTTTAACCAAAATAAAATGACATCAGCGCCTTGGCATTTTGGTGACACTGTACAAAATAATTAACTTATCTCATGAAAGTGAGGTATGTAATCTATGAGCATTAACCGTGCAAAAATCTGAAGGTAGTAACAAGTTCCATCGTTGGTATACTGGCGGTGCAACAACATTAGAATGCCTTAGCTGAAAAATCTTTAGTACATCCACAATCAACAGCTAACCCTGAAATGATCCAGTGACATTAAATGGCACTACTTTAATTTATCTGTGGCATTAGACTGAGAGCAGCATTTGTTGAATGTGGCATCACTTTAGCAGTAGCATTGCTTGACTTGACTGCTGGCGTTATACTAATAGCAAAAAAAGTGGCAATAAGAGCATGGGAGGCCCATTCAGACAGTGGGCACACCAGTACGATGTACCTCCACGGACGCAGAATGGTGAGGGAGGTATGGTTGCCCAGAGCAACAAATATTCAGGCAGCATATGTGGATTACGTCCCATTTTTGTTCTCTTTAGCCACCTTTTTCCTATGTGAGGACAACAAACCGATCGACCTGGTCATTCTCTATTGCGTTGCCATGCCTTTCTACCCTTCTTCAACCAAGAGACACGAGACTCGTACCTTAGCTACTGATTTTCCCCTTTTCAACCTAGATGCGGGTTCGATGCCTACTCTCTTGGACAGTACAGTCTCCCTTCCTTTCCTTATTCAACACAGACATGCATTAGTGTGCATGAAGTAGGGTTTCCTTTAATAGTGCAAATTATGGTTTTCGTCTGCGTGGCCAGCAGAGCAGAGGATAGCAAATTGGGAAGATGGTGGAGTGGAAAAAGATCCACATGCAACGACATGCCAGATGGGGCAATAGAACAAGGGTATGGTTCGAAAAGAGGTAGCATACCTGAGGGTCGGCGGGAAGTGGCTTCGCTCGAGGTCGTCGTCCTCCGCACACACTACGGCAGCGAGCTTGGGGACGGAGGCCATCCCGCGCGGGCGCTAGGTTTGAGAGGACGGCCTTGTCGTCAGTGCGTGACCTTGCTCGCTGACGACGAGTGTGTCAACGCTGCAAATCCTTTTCTTCCCCGGCGGATCTGTGACCACCGGTGAGGAGGGAGAGAGGGGCCGTCTTTTTTAGATCTGGAGAGAGGGTGGTAGGTTGAGAAGCAAGCGGGCAGCCCTTGGCAAGAAAGTGCTGAAGCTCCAGCCTATGTATCTTCATTATACTACTAGTACTGGAGGTGGAGTAGTGGTAGAGTACTTTATATTTTCTCTGCGTACAGTACCAGTTAGTCGTGCTTCAAAACTGAATGGCACGCCATTAAAAAAATAAAGTTCGATAACTAATGCGACACCTCGGGCCAACGCGGCGAGATCGCATTTTGCACGAGAAATTACACACCATGTTTCATTGACATGTGGTCCCGTTCCAACATATCAGTGAGACGACGGCGAGCAGTAGGAGTATTTCCGAACCGACGTGTAGGCCGAGCGCCCCTGCGTGAACCGTGGCAAACTGGCAACCGTCCACCGACTCTTCGCCTTTCCCTCTCGATTTGGAACTACTGTCGCACGCTCTTCCTCTCCCTCCTCCATTTTCCTTCAGCCCTTTACCCTTTCTACTGTCATTGTTCGATCGTCTTCTCCATGGAGGGACCAGGACAGAAATAACCCCGTTATTCTTGCCCGATCTAAAAGATGACATGGTGTAGGAACTCATTGATCGGTGCGACATCATCACCTCGGCTAGCATGGCAGGTTCGTTCAAGCCCATTCTTGACTCAACTAATAACATCATTACAAGGAACCCAAGAGTCAAGGAGCGGTTTGATCTCCCCTATCTTCTTCGCCGTGACCTTGATGACTGGCGCCGTCATGACGGAGGCCTCGCCCTGTGCAAGTTGATGCCGCTTGATAATGATAATATGATGTTAAGATGCCATCACTTGAGGGCAAGGCTTGGGCAGGCGCAAATGGAAATTGGGTTGTTTACATTGGGTCCAACTGCGAGTGGGAACTTGTGAATGTGTACACTCGTGACCGGGTTCCACTTCCAAAAATCTCAGCAGACTGCCCAGAGGTTGAGCACACCAGTATTGTACGCACGTTCAAATACAATCATGGTGACTGTCTTCTATGAAAGATAGCAATTTCTCGAGTTCCCAACCGCTCTTGGAATTACAACAACTATGGAGTTGTTGCTATCTTCGACAAGCTTGTTGCCGTCCTTAGTGGTTTGACTTGATGGATATTGCTCAAAAATCAGTTTCTGTACACGGATGAGTACTTTGATGCAATTCAATACGAGGGCCTTGTGTTTGCTGCCACCACTCGTGGCACTGTTTTTGCATGGCATCCTCGTTGTTTCGGTACGTTTGTCTTCCACCGTAATTATAATTGTTTCATCCACATGCATGCGGGTTAGCAAGTTTCTCTTTAGGCTGGTCATAGTGGGGAGTAACTTAGACTAGTAACGTGCATATGTTACCAGTTTATGTTACTACCTCTATAGTGCATAGTAGTATCTTAGATTAGTATCATAGGTGGTCTCATTTATTGCCATGCATGACACATAGTAGCATCACATTTATTATATTACGGTATCTACCTATGTTACTATAACCATCTCTCTCTTCCTTAATTGCCTGCCACATAAGCATGTTTGCGAGTCCCAAGTGCATGATACTACTTATGTTACCCCCACTATGGCCAACCTTACTAATTAACCTTCTTCTTGTGTTTCCAAGGTCCTGTGAACATTCCACCACCTATACTTGAAGATTTTTATAACCAAGCGGGAGATGATGATGGTGATGATCACGAGCATGAGGACGAGCAGTGCCCATATACTATTTGGCGCCTGGCAACTAATTCCGATGGATCACCTCTTCTCGTGTGTATACAGCCCACTGATGATGTTACTGCTAAGGAAGCAGGTGTAGTCTCCCATGGTCGCACTCTCCGGACCTATTCCAACACCCGTTGCATGGTATTCAGGATGGATACTAGTGTGCTAGCGCCAACTCCTTCTCCCTAGTACAGAATTGATAGTCTTGGAGAAAACTCGCTCTTCCTTGGACAAAACTATCCAATGATGGTGAAAGGCGATCCAACTACTGCTGATACAATGTTACTACCATTTATGAGAAGCAACTGTGTCTATACCTCGGACATTTGGGTGGTTCCCTACCCTGGTACTGATATAGTAGGCCGCTTCAGCCTGGATGATCAGTCCTGCGTTGGTCTCCAGATCGACAATGGATGGCCCGTCCCAGAGAATCACTTGTGGTTCAAAGCAAGCGTTTCCAACGCCGAGGAATGGTTGAGTTGAAGTTCATTTCATTTCTTGTTATTTGTTGTGTGGTGAAAACTTCAGTATTTATAATGTATCCTCGTTATCGATGTGGGTTGATGACCTGTTGTATGCAATAAAATTATATGCCTGTGATAAAGTTACTAAATTTATGAATGGCTTTCGAGTTGCTTCTGTGAGTGAGTGGTGCGACGAGGCAAAAAAATATTTTTTGAATACATAATTGTACGTGCATTACAACAGGTTATCGGATGAGGCCAATCAACAATAGTAGTGCACTATTTGTACTAGCTTCACATGCTTCGCGCGTCGTGCGGGTGTTTTTACTGTAGCCATATTGTACTATGTAACCAGCACCTCGAATCCTCGATACTACTAGTACTATATAGTAAGTAGTAGGAGTAGTAGGGTGGCATGGGCCAGAACAAGCATTCACATCCAGGAGTACGGCACACGCCACCAGCACGACTTCCATCTCACACCATATTTCTTGGAGTCCGTGCCAGAGCAATCTCTTCAACCTCATCGTTTCTCTAACTCAGCCATCGCGCTGCGGGCGAGGTGGGGGTTTGCCAATAGTCGGTTTCCTTAACTGCGGTCCCACTTGTAAGGCCAACTGCAACGCAGGACCCCAAACGGACCTCCATTTTGCATGAACTCCAACGATAATTTTGACTAGAAAAGCAAGACCAAAGAAAACAACAACCACAAGAATACATTTTACTACTCCTGTAAGTTGGATTAGTGCCTTCTTGATGCATTCATTGTTGATCTGCGGAGGCTCGATCTTGCGTGCTTCTTTCTTCTTTGAGTGTAAACAAGTAGACATTGCTTCCTCGCATCTAGTCTCATGTCTAGCCTCTATTCTAGTACTCCCTCCAGTCCGTTTTTCTCTGCATCTAAGCAGCAACATGCATACCAAGTAGGAGTATCAACCAGTGCACTAATCTCATCTATAGCCTCTGTGCTAGCTAAAAGTGATACAACATCTACTAAATTGCGCTCTATCAATATATGGATGTAATCTTCTTCCCAATACAGAAACTTGCATCCATTCTACTAACTCCGTTGCACAATACATGCCTTCTATTTGTCAAAATATATATGTATCTAGACATGTTTTAGTATATAGGTACATCCATTTTTGGACAAATGGAAGTCAAGTATTTTGGAACGGAGGGAGTACACAATAAAATTTTTAAGTTAGCACAACTAGTCTAATCCGAGAGCACAACCGAAGATTTGGTCGGGTTCTTCCTCCTTTTGCCGACACGTGGGACATCCAGCATCCAGGTCGTGTCATGAAAGAAAATAGAGTGGTAGTTGAAGCCACGAGATGTGCATCTTTGGTTAAACTGTAAATAGAATCTTACTACTCTTGAGAAACTCCAAAAGCGGCCACCGAAGATCTTTCTTGGATTTGTTTTTCATCACCAGCACGTTGAGGTGGAAGATGTGCAGGTTCAGTGGGTCCGCTTGCGTTTTCACTGACATGTGGTACCACATGTGAGCAAACAGACGATGGGCTCCGCTCCTCCACTGGCTGGCTGAGAAGAGAGATAGAGGAGGGCTGAGCACAGACTGCATGAAATTTGTTCTATGTACCTCGATATAGGCTCGATATAGTGGGGTGGCATGGGCCATAACTAGCATTCACGTCTAGCAGTACGACACACGCCACCCACATGAGTCCCATCCGACACAAATTTTCTTGGAGTCCCTGCTACAGCCATCTCTTCTCCCTCCTGTTTTCTCAGCCATCGCGCGGTGGGCGGGGTGGGGGTTTGCCGATAGTCGGTTTGCTCAACTACGGTCCCACTTGTAAGTGAAAATGCAACACCGCACGCATTCCCGCTTGAGCGGCGTGCCGGACCAATCGTGTGGGGGTGCGATGCGAACACGGCAGGCTTTTCCTTTTGAACTCATAACTTGTAAATTTTGGTTCTGCTCCATGGTGTGATCGATAGATACAAAATAACGATTTTGCCTAGAGTAATGATAAGTTTGGTTCTGGCGCCGTTCATGCATGGAGCACATACGAAAATTATGAAGTTGATGCGAAAGGTAAGATAATTACTGTAGTATCATATACTACTACATGGATATGACGGAAAGATAAAAATACATATGGATCCATCAATGACATCCTCACGCCCTAGTGCGCCGGGTCACCAACCGACGTGTGAGGAGCAGCGGCATTGGCAGCAAGCTCAACGTGCTTCTGAACAGTGCCGTCCAAGGTTGCCCTGCGGTCCAAGAAGGCCAGTGTCCTATCGTCTTCCTCTTGCATGTAGTAGTCCTTGTGGACGATTTGCATGTAGACGTGGGTGATTATGTCGATGGTGTCTTGCTGCGCCAGGCGCTGGGCGGCGAGCACGACCTCGAGGTGGACATTCTTCGGCGCGACGGTGGGCAGTTGCAGGGCCACCAGCGCATCAAAGAGGTTGTCACCATAGTGGCTGTTCAGGGTGGCGGGCATCGTAGAGCCTGGGCGCGTCGATTGGAGGCTTACGTCAAAGTCGTCCGCGGGCTTCTTGACGATGGTGAACTTGTCGAGGAAAGCGACGAGGACCTCGTCGAACAAGGAGACGAAGCTGTCGTCCAAGCGGCCCCTTGCCCTGGCGGCCTCAAGCAATACTACCTGGAGACGTTCCTCGTTGCCGGGCCGCAGGCCGGCGTCGTGGACCATCTGGCACAGCCGGCTGATGCTCGCGCTCATTGCCTACATGGGTCTACCTTAGCTTCTACTACCTCCGTCCTGGTTTATTGGTCCCCATTGTAATCCGTGTCAAATTTTGACCACAGATTTAACTAACAAAATGTTTACGCATGTTACTAAAAATTATATCACTGAAAACTATGTTCAAATACGAATCCAAAAATATAATTTTTGTTGACATGCATCAACATTTTGTTAGTTAAATCTTTGGTCAAAATTTAGCACAAATTACAAAGGAGACTAATAAACCAGGACGGAGGTAGTAGTCAACTGATCTTGCGATTCGAGTGATCACTCTTGCCCTTGGTTAGCGTGCGTAGGTGCGTAGGATTTCGTACTACTCCTCGGCCCTCTACTGCACCTACCTTTGGCTGTATGATAGGTGGGCCAGCCACCCCCTGGACCCACGTGTCATTCACCCAAAGGCAGTTGCCATAAGTCAATAAAGCTGCGTCCCCCTCCATGCTGGTGGAGTATAGTCATCTCACTGGACCTCTAGTTGGGGCCAAACAAGAGAAGTTTGATGTTTACTGGTTTATTGGTCCCCTTTGCATTTTGCGCCAAGTTTTGACCTTTGATTTAAATAATAAAATGTTAATGCATGTAAACAAAAATGTTGTGTAAGTCACATAACGAAAACCAAATAATCCCAAAACACTTAGGCACGGTGCATTAACTCCCTCCTAGTTTCTTATTTCGTGACATATCAACCAATAAGAGATGTGGGCCGTGCATGCTTTCAATGACTTGAGACTACCAAACATGACATGCAGTGTTTAGTTCATTGCATATAATCCTATTAGTACTCTAGTTAGCAAAAAAACATTAAGTTCTCTCGCCGATAGTAATAAAACACCATGTATTTATTTACAGAGGGAGTAGTACATTTTTTGTGACATGCATTACTAGATATTGCTAGTCAAATACTAAAATCTAGATGGATGTGGTAGTACTCCTAAATCCAGACGGTGGTGCTACTAGTACTAGTAGTAGTACTACCAATGTAGTAGTAGGAGTACTAGCATTGTACTACCCGTTGGTCAAATTATTACGTGCTGCTCCTCACAGTGAAGTGACAAGACCCTGCGCCGGAGATGACACCTGAGTATAGGCGCCGTGTTCGGCATACCATAGTCAGCCTCACCATCTACAGTCACTATCATCATGGCTGTAGAGCTAGCCTGCTTACAACTAGCCCTGTTCGACATAATTTCCCGTGCGTAGATGCCTGTGCATTGCACGGAACACCAATATTGGGGGTGGACGGCTCTGGCAGCGGCCATCGCGCAAGATTTTTCCATGGCCTTCTAGATGTGGTGGGGAGGATATAAGCCTGATTGTGAGAGACAAGGAGTTGTTTGTAAATAGGGAAAATGTGCGGGCATCTTTTTGCAAAAATGGAGAAGCTTGGTTTGTATGCGTCAGATCTAGATCCGACGGCTATTGGTGAAAGATGGGAGGCACAACATCATCACCAACTCAGGACCTGTTTGATTCGCAGGATTTTGAAAACGCAGGAATAGGACACGGCAATATTACAAGTTTCAAACTGATATTACAAATGTTAGGAGTAATGCTGCACCTAGGAAGAGGGAATTACTAGGAAGTTTACGTAAGAACTTTCGTTACTTTAGGTGGATGCAGCGTTATCGTACAAACTAAAATCCACCGCCCTGACAAGTCACTAATGGGCAAATAAGTTTTCGAGTCTCTGGCCACTTGATGTTTCAAAAACAAATTCAGCTTCTGCGGAGACTTTGTCATTTAGGCTTAGACGCTTGCGGTGATCAGCACGCCATTCATTGTTGCACCAGAGAACGCCAAACCTCATTACCTTGAGCACACTTGCCTCCAGAACAGAGAACCTGGCCAATTTAATCTCAGATGTGCTGCCTCGGTAGTCGATCAAATAAATTTCTGTAAGATGGAGATCTTCGATGAGATTGTTATAGTGCAGCACATTTTTCACTTTTGGGTCTTTTTTTATCTGCAAAAGAAGAGAACATATTAGAGCAGCTGGCTGCATAAGATTGCCATGTCATCAAGAGGTACCAATATCATTCGCTCATACGATAGGGTTGGCTGGCTAGTGATATTTTCTCTCTCTCTCTCTCTCTCTCTCTCTCTCTTTCTATTTCCTCTCATTTAACTAGGAGCACGTGAAGAGCTTGGGCATTTGTTGCCTTCCACTATGTGGCCGATGCCATATTTCGCAAAAGTATGCCACATAATACGCGTCGATGTCAAATCAAAAGATTTTGGCACCGCTCTCGCGATGTGAGAGAGTTGGCACCGTTGTGCACACAGACCCACATGTATAAACAAATCAATCAAACCAACTACACCAGCCTCTCACTCTCCCAAACAAGTGTTTTTTATTGCCTCAGTCCTCTCTCTTTCCCACACAGTGTTTTTTCATTGCGTGAGTTAATTTGGCACCGGAGCAAACTAGGTGATCCAGATTGGGCACCAGGTGAGCAATGGAGGGGCATCGATGCCAAATGCATCACAAGTGAATTTGGCACATGTTTTGGCCTACATAGCCCACATTTGTACTCCCTCCGTCCCAAAATTCTTGTCTTAAATTTTTCTAAATACGGATGTATCTAGTTACATCTTAGTGTTAGATACATCCGTATCTAAACAAATGTAAGACAAGAATTTTGGGACGGAGGGAATACTACCTCGTATTTAGTATAAAATTTTGACCATAGATTTACCTAAGAAAATACCAATGCATGTCACTAAAAATTACACCATTTGAAATTATGTTCAAATACGAATCCAATGATATAGTTCTTAGTGACATGCATTAACATTTTGTCAGTTAAATCTATGGTCAAATTTTGATACTACAAAATTGGAAGAGTAAACCAGAGGGAGGTAGTACTTGCTCTTAGCGTAACCATAGAGTTACTGGAGTAGTCTAAGTTACTTTCCACTATGACTAGCCTAGGCTACTATAGTGGTACAACATAAAAACGATGCAGGTGATCACGTGAGAAAAAAAATACTAAAAACATTTCTTTCGGTGTAGTGCGCAGATGCAGTTTTGAACACTACACTTGTCATCGTAATTTGGGAAAATTACGAAAAAATAGAGCTACATTGTGATTACCGTTTACTTATAGGAAAGAAGTTTCACCTCGATGAGTAGCTTCTCCATGCACGGAAAGCATGTAAGGAATCCAACAACTTGATCCAGATTGGGGCCGACAGATTTTAGTGCTAAGATCTTCACTGTGCGCATGGACTGGGTCAAGCTTGTGGGAATCATTTTCTGGAAGATGGTCGTAAATACATCAAGAAGAAATTAAAAAATGTGAATTTCAAGAAGACGGAGAAGAAGATGAGTGCTGTACCTAAACGATTACGGATCCAATAAAGAGTTTGGAGAATTTGGCAGACGAGTACACCAATGCTGTCAATTTTGGCGCATCAATGACCCTGATTTTTGTTGGACCTTCTAGATCCGATACAAGTAATCTCTCAAGGAAAGGCACATTCTCAATGACCATAACGTGGAACAGCTGGAGTGATCTCTTCCCAATTGATGTCTTGTTGTGGGGCCAGCAAGACACATAAATCCATCGGAGATTCGTCGAGGCAATGTGGAGGCTAATGAACGCGTGGTTCTGCTCAAGACGAAGGTACTCGAGCGCAGTACAGCTGCGGAGCAGGTGCTCCATAGCCTTCTTCGAGATGAAAACGTCGAAGAGGTCGAGCTGCTTAAGTTGAGGGAGAAGAAGGGCGGGTGCGGCATTAATCTGGGGAAGATAGCAGGAGCTGAAGCTGGCGCGGCGCAGCGTTGGCGTGAGGCGGAGCGTAGATGGCGGCAGAGAGCGACATCGTCCAGCTTCAAAGCTGAGCTCCTCGAGCTGATCTAGGGCGGGGGATAAGAACCACTCGTCGAACTTGGGTTGGACCTTGCAGTTAGTATTGAACATGCGGATGTCAAGGCGTCTAGCTGGCCCAGGGTGCGATGAAAGGATCTTGGAGACTGCAGCCATGCATTTGCAATCCCCGTCGCAGAGGCAGCTGTCGACGGTGAGGTTGAGGGGGACGCAGCGCCAGAGGAGGCGCCACCGCCGGGAGAGCAGGGCGGTCCGCATGGCAGATTTGGTGGGGAGGAGGCCGATGATGACGAGCAGCATGTCGTCGGGGAGGCTGCTGATGAACTCCAGGCTCGCCGGATGCGGTTTTGGCTCGAGCCTCCTCCGCTTGTTGGCTGCCTCACCGTCCATCTCAACCGGCGGCGATGCCGGTGTACACGTGTGCTGGTGTGTGTTGTGTGCCGGGTGTGCGCGAGTGCGTCCTTCTGTGCATGCTGCCGCGCAGTGGTGAATTGTGCATGAGTGCGTCCTTCACGCGCAAGAAGTTTGTCCTCAATGCGCCCTCAATTTACTAGCGTGCGGGGTGCTACCCCGAGTGGTTTCAACTTCGTTTACTTCACCGCATGTCAGATGGGCCTCTAGTTTACTTATTTTCACCCACTGCCACATGGGCCAGCTCACCAAGATACAGAACACGAGCTAACAATGCAGCATGTGGATTGGTTGACCGGTCAACTAAACAAATACGGAGCTATACGCTGACACAGTGAGCGTATAATCCGTCGGTATAGAGAGTTCGAGTGAGAGGGGAGGCCCGTGAGAGATAGTAGAGAGAGAGAGAGAAAGAGCTACTCCCTCCGTTCGATAATGTAGTTACAACATTTTTTTTAAGTCAAACTTTTGAAACTTTGACCAAGTTTATAAAGAAATTACTTATATTTGCAATACCAAAGATAAATGATCGTATGAAGTAAGTACATGTTGTGATGAATCTACTGATCGTTCCAGATGTAAATGTTTTTCTCCACATATACCTGGTCAAACTTTTCTGAGGTTTGACTTTTCAAAACATCCATATGCTTATGGACGTGACAGAGTCCCTAACGAGAGAGAGAGAGAGAGTGAAAAAATGTGTGTGCGTGTGTGAAAGAGACATGGACAACACATGATAAAAGTAGAGAAAAAGCGTGCGTGTCTTATGCAAACATATCACACATGCATCTTCGACAACGGAGGCAAGGTGAGGAGATAGTGTGTGGTTGTTTGAAACCGAGAGAGGAAGACCCCTAGCACGTGTCCAAGGGGGGTCTGACAAACAAGGGAGAGAGGTCGAGAGAGACGTACGGAGAAAATGCAGACGTGGGGAGGAGAGAGTGTATGTTTGTCATAGAGAGATCCCCTGGAGATCGTGATGGGACTACATGGGTGGGAGATCGAGTGACAAGGTGTGTGCGCGATAGAAGATGCCCCGAGAGATATCGAGATAGACGTATGGATGGAAGGAGATAATACGTGTGTTGCTGATGGCTAGGAAGAGATACTCATACTTAGGAGGGGGGGGGGGGAGTGCTTGCGCCTATGGCCCTGTTTGGATACTCTAACTCAGTTAGAGGTTAGAGTTAGATTCTAACCTTGAACTAAACCTGAAGTAACTCTAAGTAAAGAGGTGTTTGGATGGCAGGGTTAGATGGAGCGCGTATACAGCGAGGCACCTTCACGGGCGGTGCGAGAGGGAGGGAGGGAGAGGACGAGAAGCTTCGAGGAAGTGGGGAGGGATCTGCTGCGGGGAGAGTGAGAGAAAAAAGTGTTTATTAGTGGTCCCGAGAAGAACTAACCCAAATATGCACCTCTTGGATGGGTTAGTTTTTTTTGGATGGGTTAGATGCATCTAACCTAAACTAACCCTCCTGTTTGGATCTTTTTGGGTTAGTTGACTCCAAACTAACCCAAACTAACTCTAACCCATGGATCCAAATAGAGCCTATGATGGAGTGAGGGATTATGGTACTTAGGGGGGTGTGTGTCACATGGAGAGAGAACAAGGGTGAAGAGTGTTGGATGGGTCTATATGTATAGCCTGAGCGAGACATGTGTATGTGTGAACCAAGGAGATATAAGGCCAGTTTGGCTTGCGTCATGAGCATCTTTTGCATGGCCTGGGGTTGTGGCTGGATTTCATGCACGCTTGTTTGGTTGCTACGCTGTGAAAAAGAAAGCCCGCCTGGGCTGGGTTCCCTTGCACTTTAATTAGCCTGGCTGAACTCCAGACACTGCAAGTAGCCTGGCCCAAGCGACCGATTTCGAATGCCTGGCCGTGCCTGGTCGTGCGGCCACAAGGCTAACAGCAACATGGATGGATATTAGCATTAAATAATTGATGCATGGATTGATTGATGGGACGTTGATGCCTTGCCTGGCCCAGGCATGAACCAAACGCTTCAGCACCACACAAGCCTGGCCAGGCAGAAATATTTTACATCTCACGTCCACACCAGGCTGTACCGACCATCAAGGCATGAGGGTCAGGTCACGAGCTAAACTGACCAATAAAGTTTGAGAGAGATTGAGGAGCCCCTATAAGGCTGAGTGGTGCGTCAGATAGCTGAGAGGGGGAAAGAGATATTCCACCCGCTCGATAATGCAGTGCATGTAAATATTTTAGAAGTCAACCTTTGGAAACTTTCATCAGGTTTACGCAAATGTTATTTATATCTACATTACCAAAGATACATCATACAAAACTACATCTCATGGTGAATCTAATGGTATATGTTTGCCGTACTAGATGTAATTCTTTTTCTCCACGTACATGGTCAAACTTTGTGATGTTTGACTTTTCAATAAATCTATGTGCTATGGACGGAGGAGAGTGCCTCAGTCGAGATAGATCAAGTGCGTGTGAAGGAGAATGAGTAAGTGTGCAAAAAGAGTATGTGTGTGAAAGAGAAAGTGACAACAAACGATAAATTAGAGAGAGTGTGTGTTTTTTCGTTTCTTATGCGAACATATCACGCATGCATCTCTGAGATGGAAAAGCGAGGCGAAGAGATACACGAAAATAGCTAGTGTGTGATTGTTTGCAACGGAAAGAGACACCCCTATAGCACATGTCCAATAGAGGTCTGGCCAACAAGGAAAAAAGGTCGAGAGGGACACATGGATGGCATGGACGCATGGGGAGGGAGAGAGGGTGTATTTGTGATAGAGAGATCCCCTCGAGATCGTGAGGGGACTATATGGGTGGGAGATCGAGGGAGGGCGTGCGCGATAGAAAGATGCCCCGAGAGAAATCGAGATAGACCATGCACATGTTTGTGATGGAGACTAAGATTAGATAGTCATATACATATATGGGGGACTGCGTGTGCCTACAATTGAGTGAGAGACCATCATACTTGGCTAGCTGGGCATGAGATTGTGTGTGTGTGTGTGCGTGTGATATGGAGAGAGAACGAGGGAGAGAGATAGAGTTTTAGATGGGCCTATCGAGTGCGAGTGAGATATGCATGTGTATGTGTGACCCAGGTGGATGGAGAGTTTGAGAGAGGGGGGAAGAGATCCGAGACGACATAGTGGTGCGTGAGAGAGTTACGGGCAAAGAGCCAAGGAATTTGTGTGCGTACGATGAGTGCACCCAACATATCTAGCTTGGACTAGCTAGACTATCATACATAGTGTGCGAGAGATACCTATAGATGGTGTATATATGAATGCGAACTAGAAAGCCCCCCCCCCACACACACAAATAGAGAGAGAGAGAGTGTAACACTCCAAAATTTTTGTTTTTGTTTTCAGCAAAAGCCTTGCTTGGTTTGAAAAAGGTCCTTTAAATCCTTTCTAAAATATCTCCGTCTCAAAAACTTTTCCCTTGGCAAGGGCTTTGATTTTTGCATCCTTTGCAACCCTGGTGTTTTGTTGTTAAAAAAACCTTTCTTCTAAGTTTCCATCCTCAAAAACATTTCTTCGAAATTTGCTTTCTTTTAAAAAGAAACCCCAAAAGATTTCTGAGCTACTCTTTTGTGTTGAACCATCCTTGGTTTTACCATGCCTCTTGTGGTAAATTCTCCCAAAAACCCTCCCTCCACCTTGGGGCAACCCAACCATTCTGTCCCAACAAGTTAAACCCATTTTTGGATTTTATTCCATTTATCTTTCTCCCAAAAACAATTCTAACAATTATTCTAAGCCTAGATGCTCTACAAAGGAAGTGCCTAATTCCCTTTGAGTTTTGATCTCAAACCAATTCCTCTGGATAGTCCTTAGCACCCACAACCTAGAACCATCAAGATCCACTCTTCCTCTTTTCAAAATTTTCAAGTTTCTCTCTCTGCAAGTTTGGACCAGATTTGTCAAATTTGGTGAAATTCATATCTCCTCTTCCCCAAAAATTCTACCAAAATTCAGGCAGCCCCCAGATGCAATGAGAGGCCACCACACCAAAGATCAGCCCTAGATAAATTCCCCACATGCCAAAATCATTTCGTCAAACACTTGGCCGGCACTGTTCATGTGCATTTTCAGAAAGTTCAGAAAGTTCAGACTTGCAGTGTCGTTTTTCGTCAGGGAGTTGTCACTGATCACCCATGCGCCCTGGCACGTTATGCACAGCCTCTTCCCCCTGGCTAGAGCACCGCACGCCCGCTTGGACGGACGCAGGCGTCGGTGGCGGCGAGCATCTTCAACGCCGGCAGCCTCTGCGATGGCAGAACCACCTATGGCGGCCAAACGGAGCCAGCTCCGGCCCGTTACGCCGTTCTGCGCCGCCCTTTGCTCCCTAGCCCTCCGCGTGGCTCATGCATGCCAGCGCACCCACGCAGCACCGTCGCCGTGGCTCGACAAGCACAGGGCGCTCCCTCTGCCGCCGACGGGCCCGCGCCGCCCCGTTCCGTCGAATCCACCGAGGACTCCTAATCCAAGCTTGTTTAGCATCAAAACGGAACCAGTGGAACTCCATGTTGACACCCAACTCCCTAAACCTCCCCGACCAAGCTCTGCGCCGCCGTAACCATCGCCAGAGAACTCCGTTCACGGCCACCGCCTCTGATCGCCTATAAAAAGGAGCCCCGAGCTCGCTCTCGAGCACGCACCACCACTTCACCTCGCCAACACTCCGCCAAGCCACTAGGAGGACCTCGAGGAGGTCTCCTCCCCCAACTCCGTCCGCCCCGATCCGCCTCGGCCACCAGCTCGATTCACTCTGGTGAGGCCATCCCCGACGCCCAAACCTCGTCAGTAGCCACCTCGAGCACCCAGTGAGCTAACCCAAGCTTCGATTTGACCTTCGCAGCCCTCCCCGACGAGATCCAACTCCACCCGAGCCGCCGTCCGCCGGAGCAAGGGCCGCCGTCGACGTAGTGCTCGCCGGCGACCACCACCACCACCCACCGACGCGGAAGGACACGCTGAACACGTAGATACCGCCCGATCCCCTTGCTTCGCCGTGGATCGCCGCCGGCGACCACCGCAGCTCTCGGGCGCCATCGAGCCCTGTTTTCCCCCTTTGAAAATTTAAACCTGACGAGTGGGACTCCCTCGACAGTGTTTTTTCTTTTTCCGAATCGTTTTCTGTTTTTATCAGTTGACCCCCTGGAAACTTTCTTTTTCATCACAGATAAGTCCCTGGTTCTAAAACCTTCATAACTTTTAAACAAAAAATGATTTTTGATTGATTCTTTTTCTGTCATCTTTATTTTTCTGTCTAGTTTTTGTCATATTTATTAGAAAAATATTTGGAACACTTTTCTGTGCACGCGCGGTATTTACGATAAGTGCGTATTTTTTTATACCGTACATACCGGAGGAGGTGACGGAGCCGCCAACTTCGCCAAGTTAGACTCCGACTACTCCGAACCAGGCAAGCATGTTTGAACTTTTGATATGATGAGTGGTTGTTGCATGTTTGCATTTTAGTAGTTCCATGGCATGTTTATGAACATTTCGTTAAATGTTATATTTCATGCAAAGGTGAAGCAAATGAGTTTCGGAATTCCATATGTTGTTGGATATAAGTTTGCATGGCTATGTGATGGCATGAGAATGGGTAAGATGGCAGTGTTGTGGCATGCCAGTCTTATGCCAGTGTATTTGACTTCAGTGTCAACGTGAATCGAGTCACATTCCCATTCATTTCCTTTCCTGTACTACCACATGTTTTCCGCAAGGAATATGGCTTAGTAAGTTGCAAACCGTTTTCCTGGTACACACCAAATAGTGAGGCCAGGATGAGGGTTCCATGGACCTGGATTAAAGCCTGTCATCCAGTCAGGGGGCATGGGTGTTTCCGGTTGGGACCGAGAGGGGGGCACCCCTTAGGGCGCGCGTATAGAAATTTGATCCCATGCTATTCGAGGTTGTGACCTCCCCGTCTCAAAGTTTTTCTTGGACGTTGTCTAGGGTGAATCCTGGCATCGTGAGGTGGAATGGGTGTGTACTGGTTAGATGTGTTTCTACCGAAATACCATAAACGGAACTAGTACTTTGTGACTACGGAAATCCGTTGGCTGTGGGCAATTAGTACAAACTCTGCAGAGTCAAAAATCCTTTGAATCATCTTGTACATGTCCAAGTACTATGATCATCATATCTTGTCAAATGTCAGTCTCAGTGACAAACTCCGGTGAACCACATGAGTGTTAAGTCCGGTTAAAAGTTTATTCTTATGGATGCACTAACTTGTTATTTACTTTTGATATAAGCCCTTTCCGTGATGTCGCTCAGACGTCCGACTATGGCACACTTGTCATTTATTTTGATATAAGCCCTTTCTGCGATGTCGCTCAGATGTCCGACTGTAGCACACTTGTTATTTACTATTGATATAAGCCCTTTCTGTGATGTCGCTCAGACGTCTGACTGTGGCACTCTTGTCATTTATTTTGATATAAGCCCTTTCTGTGATGTCGCTCAGACGTCCGACTATGGCACGCTTGTTATTTATTTTCAATAAAAGCCCTTTCTGTGATGTTTCTCAGACGTCCGACTGTGGCACGCTTCTTATTTATTTTCAATAAAAGCCCTTTCTGCGATGTCGCCCAGACGTCCGACTGTGGCCCGCTTGTCTTTTACTTTTCAATATAAGCCCTTTATGTGGTGTCGCTTAGACGCCCGACTGCGGCATGATTATTTATTTATTTACCCTTCGAGGCGTCGCTCCAGACACCCGATCGGTTTTCAGTTATTTGTTTTACTTACCATGTCGTGCAGATTTTTATTATTGAATGAACATTATTATTTTGCTCATGACACATTCATGCATGCATTTGTTATATCTTTTGTTCGAACTGTCTTGCGAGTACTTTCAAAGTACTCACCTGGCTTGTTGATTTGGCCAGATGTTGATGAAGGCGATCTCATGGATGAAGAGTTCGATAGCGAGTCCAACGCCTAGAGGAGTCCCAGTCAGTCCCGTGCGATCTTGGATTTGGTCACTATATTATATCCGCTTCCGCTACCCCAGAAATAAATTCATCGAGCCTCACCTCGACGCCCGATCAGCTGCCAGTTTAGGAGTCAAGTTATCCACCACCACTTTTATCTCGAGCCAGTAGCATGTCACCACACCCCTGTGTCATAACCGCCCTTATGTACAATATTGGCGTGTTTGTAATAAATTGTTGAGCAGCCTCAGCTCAACCCTGTAATATATTTAATGCTACTGGTCCTCTGTATTTCAAGTATTTGTCTACCAATAAGGATAACTCTTCCTATACTAGGATCAAGAGATCGATTTTCTCAATAAGTATTTTATTCAAAAACCGGTCGTGACAAACTTGGTATCAGAGCCAGGCTGACTGTAGGAAGCCACTAGGTGCGATCGCTAATCGGTTATTAGCACGATAGAGTCTATTCTAATTTTTTTTACAAATGTAGTCATTTTTGTCAGTCAGCATAAATTTATGATCTGACCATTCAGAATTTTCGCCTACTTTTGTAGATGGCTGGCAACGACTGTGAGTCACAGGTGTTCGCCAACGTGCCTGAGGGGTTCGTCAAGCTCCTCTCCTTCATCGTCCAGGTCGCGATGGGTCCATCAGTGCGCCCAGTCTTCACACTCTACCCACACAAGATCAACGACAGTCTGACCATGCACCAGGCCGCGGTGCAATTCAAGGGAGGGCGTGTTGAGTTACGCCGCTTCCGGTTCTTGGGGAGAGCCATGCCTACGGAGAGGCATGCTATGCAGATGGCTGCCCATGAGGCGATAGGTCGTCTCCGGGATGTCCTTCCTTCAATGAAGACTCGTCGCTACCGCTATCTTCCATGCCACGTGCCATAACCTGTCATTACTCATTCGCTTGCCCCAGAGGAGAGCGAGACGAGGCCTTTGAGATGCTTGTCGAGTACCTCCGAGCTCTGGAGGAAGCCTTCGACAGCATGGTGGACGACCTTGTTGCTGCCCGCATGGACTCGGTCCATGGCTGTGCCGCCAACAGGAGGGAGCTCCTGCACACCGCTCCACCACTGACTTTCATCTCGTCCTTGGCATCTCATCCACCTACCATTCTCGCCACTGCTCATTGCCTACCTACCACCGAGGAGTTCAACCAAGTCATTGCACCCACTCCAGTTCGTTCAGCACTACCTATTGCGCCCACTCCTATTCGTGTTACTCCGCCCATTGTGCCCACTCCTATTCGTGTTACTCCGCCTATGGCATCCGCTCCACCAGCTCAGCGCAGCGCTTCACGTCTGGAGCCTATTAGCGAGGAGGAAGTGGAGTCCCCTGCCTCTCTGCACCTCACCCTCGGCAGGACAAGGGAGATCCTCACCATCTCAGACTGAGTACGCTGAGCCGTCATGCGATGTATCGACTTATACGATATGTTTATATGTGCATAGTTTGTGAGAAGTAGCTTGTTTGCGCATCATGTAGGGTCTGGAGAAGTGCACTAGACTAAATAACATGTCAGGATTGTGTACGCATATCCTGAGTGATGTATTGTATAATTACTGCTCGTAAGTAAGATATGTAATAGTCCTTCTCCGTGCGCAATTGTTGATTTTTCTTGAAAAATTCCGAAGCTTTTAAATTTCCGTATTTATGAATTTATTGGCTGTTGCGACTCAATTTTCTTTTCTTACAAGTTTTACAAAATATATCCCCAGAGTGAAAGATGTCTCGTCCTTGGATGCGCTCCATGCCAAATCAGCCCGAGGAAAATTATGGCACACCAACAAACAACAATTTCACACAGGGACAGTCAAGTCAACAGGACAGTGAAACAACATTTACCCAAGTGTGTCGCCTTTATGAACAGTCAGCAACAACATCAGGAAATGATGAACCAAGTCATCAATATGGGAAATCACTATGGACAGTATCAACAGCAATCCAAGTTGTCTGAGCTACAGAAGACGCGTCCCCCAACACTTTCTCATACTGACAAACCTCTTGAGGCCGACGACTGGCTTCAAGGCATGTAAAGAAAATTAGTTATTGCACAGTGTTCAGACCGTGAGAAAGTACTATATGCACCGCACTATCTCACGGGAGCAGCTGCATCATGGTGGGAAAATTTCCTACACATGCACCCCAACGAAAATGAAATAACCTGGGAGGAATTCAAAGAAAGTTTTCGTGGGGCACACATTCCTAAAAGTGTAATGAAGATCAAGAAGAGAGAATTTGATGACCTCAAACAAAGGACCATGATGGTGTCAGAATACAACAGCCAGTTTACTCTGCTGTCCCGCTACACTAACGAAGAGCGTATGACTAAGAGCAAGAAGATGGAAAAATTCTTGGAAGGCCTGGCACCCGTGCTCAGATGCCAGCTGGTTGTACACACCTTCCCAGATTTCAAAACACTGGTGTATAAGGCCATTACCTTGGAAAATGAGAGACGCAGTTTGGAGGATTTCCGCAAACGCAAAAGGGACCAGACTACTCAGGCTCGAAACCACCGAAGCAAGACGGATTTCCAGAAAGGTGGGACACACAAACCCACAATGAATAATTCTCGCCCAATCAAGAATTTCCATGCAAGGGACAAAGAGTTCACTTATCGCCCAGGCGTTACTTGCTACGCTTGTGGAGAAGAAGGGCACTATGCCAAGCAGTGCCCCAAACCAAGGAACTCAACCCCAAAGCCAGACAATAGTGGCAATAATTCAGCGTCCAAGCGAAACAATTTCAACCCCAATAACAACCACAGGAAGGGTCATCTGAACCACGTGACCAAAGAGGAAGCACAGAATGCCCCAGATATCGTACTCGGTACGTTCCCTGTCAACACAATACCTGCCATGGTTTTGTTTGATTCTGGAGCTTCTCACTCATTCATTTCAAAGAGTTTTGCTTTACAAAATAATTTTTCGATGCTTCCCTTGGAAAAATCCATGATCATCAAGTCCCCTGGGATTAAGCAAGTGACCCAGAGTTACTGTCAAGGTGTGGTTATTGAATTCGAAGAATTGAAGTTTTATGCCAACCTTATTGTATTGGAAAGTAAAGGACTGGATGTCATCCTAGGGATGGATTGGTTAACCACCAACAAAGGTTTTATTGACTGCTTCAACCGGACCGTAATTCTCACACACCATCACGGGAAGACAGTAAAAGTTTCAGCCAAAGAGAGACAAATATCTCGGCAACCGAGATTAAACAAGGTAGATGTTTCTGAGTTGAACAAGGTTCCAGTAGTGTGTGAATTTCCAGACGTATTTCCCGAAGAATTACCAGGCATGCCACCAGACCGAGAGATAGAATTCAGCATTGATCTAGCACCCGGAACCGCTCCCATTTACAAGAAACCATACAGAATGGCACCATCCGAGTTGGTAGAATTGAAGAAGCAAATAAAGGAATTGTTGGAGAAAGGATACATACGAGCTAGTTCCTCACCTTGGGGTTCTCCAATTTTATTTGCCAAGAAAAAGGATGGGACACTGAGATTGTGTATAGACTATCGAGCACTTAACATGGTCACAATTTAGAACAAAATACCCAATGCCACGGATAAATGACTTATTTGATCAGCTCGCTCAGGCCAAAGTCTTCTCAAAAATTGACTTGAGATCGGGATACCGCCAATTAAAAGTACGAACAGAAGATATCCCCAAGACAGCCTTCACCTCCAGATATGGACTGTATGAGTTCACAGTAATGCCGTTTGGACTAACAACCGCCCCCGCATATTTTGTTCACCTCATGAACAGAGTATTTATGAAATATACGGACAAGTTTGTTGTGGTATTCATTGATGATATTCTGATATACTCCAAGACACCAGAAGAGCATGCCAAACATCTCAGAATTGTACTAGGAGAACTCAGGAAACATCAACTATACACCAAGTTCAGCAAATGTGAATTTTGGCTAAGACAGGTGGGTTTTCTGGGCCACGTACTGACCCAAGAAGGTATTGCAGTAGACCCGAAAAAGGTCAAGGCCGTACTTGGCTGGAAACCACCAGCCAGCGTAACGGCGTACGAAGTTTCCTGGGAATGGCCGGGTACTACCGAAGATTTATCTGATGTCCACGACGTGTTCCACGTCTCGCAGTTGAGGAAGTACGTAAGCAATCCAGAGAAGGAAGTATCCCATGAAAACATTGACGTGCAACCAGACCTCACCTACCGGGAGCATCCAATAAAATATTAGAGGAGTCTGAAAGGAGGACCCGACAGAAAACCATCAAGTTTTTCAGAGTCCAGTGGAGCAATCACACCAAGAGTGAAGCAACTTGGGAAAGAGAGGATTTCCTTCGGAGAGAGCACCCACACCTGTTTAAGGATCAGCTGAAATCTCGGGGACGAGATTTTTCCTAAGGGGGTAGGTGCTGTAACACTCCAAAAATTTTGTTTTTGTTTTCAGCAAAAGCCTTGCTTGGTTTGAAAAAGGTCCTTTAAATCCTTTCTCAAATATCTCCCTCTCAAAAACTTTTCCCTTGGCAAGGGCTTTGATTTTTGCATCCTTTGCAACCCTGGTGTTTTGTTGTTAAAAAAAACCTTTCTTCTAAGTTTCCATCCTCAAAAACATTTCTTGGAAATTTGCTTTCTTTTAAAAAGAAACCCCAAAAGATTTCTGAGCTACTCTTTTGTGTTGAATCATCCTTGGTTTTACCATGCCTATTGTGGTAAATTCTCCCAAAAACCATCCCTCCACCTTGGGGCAACCCATCATTCTGTCCCAACAAGTTAAACCCATTTTTGGATTTTATTACATTTATCTTTCTCCCAAAAACAATTCTGTCAATTATTCTAAGCCTAGATGCTCTACAAAGGAAGTGCCTAATTCCCTTTGAGTTTTGATCTCAAACCAATTCGTCTAGATAGTCCTTAGCACCCACAACCTAGAACCATCAAGATCCACTCTTCCTCTTTTCAAAATTTTCAAGTTTCTCTCTCTGCAAGTTTGGACCAGATTTGTCAAATTTGGTGAAATTCATATCTCCTCTTCCCCAAAAATTCTACCAAAATTCAGGCAGCCCCCAGATGCAATGAGAGGCCACCACACCAAAGATCAGCCCCAGATAAATTCCCCACATGCCAAAATCATTTCTTCAAACACTTGGCAGGCACTATTCATGTGCATTTTCAGAAAGTTCAGAAAGTTCAGACTTGTAGTGTCGTTTTTCGTTAGGGAGTTGTCACTGATCACCCGTGCGCCCTGGCGCATTGCGCACAGCCTCTTCCCCTGGCTGGAGCACCGCACGCCCGCTTGGACGGACGCAGGCGTCGGTGGCGGCGAGCATCTTCAACGCCTGCAGCCTCTGCGGTGGCAGAACCACCCGTGGCGGCCAAACGGAGCCAGCTCCGGCCCGTTACGCCATTCTGCGCCGCCCTTTGCTCCCTAGCCATCCGCGTGGCTCATGCATGCCAGCGCACTCCCGCAGCACCGTCGCCGTGGCCCGACAAGCACAGGGCGCGCCCTCTGCCGCCGACGGGCCCGCGCCGCCCCGTTCCGTCGAATCCACCCAGGACTCCTAATCCAAGCTTGTTTAGCGTCAAAACGGAACCAGTGGAACTCCATGTTGACGCCCAACTCCTTAAACTTCCTCGACCAAGCTCTGCACCGCCGTAACCATCGCCGGAGAACTCCGTTCACGGCCACCGCCTCGGACTGCCTATAAAAAGGAGACCCGAGCTCGCTCTCGAGCACGCACCACCACTGCACCTCGCCAACACTCCGCCAAGCCACTAGGAGGACCTCGAGGAGGTCTCCTCCCCGAACTCCGGCCGCCCCGATCCGCCTCGGCCACTAGCTCGATTCACTCCGGTGAGGCCATCCCCGACACCCAAACCTCGTCAGTAGCCACCTCGAGCACCCAGTGAGCTAACCCAAGCTTCGATTTGACCTTCGCAGCCCACCCCGACGAGATCCAACTCCAGACGAGCCGCCGTCCGCCGGAGCAAGGGCCGCCGTCGATATAGTGCTCGCCGGCGACCACCACCACCACCCACCGACGCGGAAGGACACGCTGAACACGTAGGTACCGCCCGATCCCCTTGCCTCGCCGTGGATCGCCGCCGGCGACCACCGCAGCTCTCGGGCACCGTCGAGCCCTGTTTCCCCCCTTTGAAAATTTAAACCTGATGGGTGGGACCCCCTCGTTAGTGTTTTCTCTTTTTCCGAATCATTTTCTGTTCTTATCAGTTGACCCCCTGGAAACTTTTTGTTTCATCACAGATAAGTCCCTGGTTCTAAAACCTTTATAACTTTTAAACAGAAAATGATTTTTGATTGATTCTTTTTCCGTCATCTTTATTTTTCTGTCTAGTTTTTTGTCATATTTATTCGAGAAATATTTGGAACACTTTTCTATGCACGCGCGGTATTTACGATAAGTGCGTATTTTTTTATACCGTAGATACCGGAGGAGGTGACGGAGCCGCGAACTTCGCCAAGTTAGACTCCGACTACTCCAAACCAGGCAAGCATGTTTGAAGTTTTGATATGATGAGTGGTTGTTGCATGTTTGCATTTTAGTAGTTCCATGGCATGTTTATGAACATTTTGTTAAATGTTATGTTTCATGCAAAGGTGAAGCAAGTGAGTTTCGGAAATCCATATGTTGTTGGATATAAGTTTGCATGGCCATGTGATGGCATGAGAATGGGTAAGATGGAAGTGTTGTGGCATGCCAGTCTTATGCCAGTATATTTGACTTCAGTGTCAACGTGAATCAAGTCACATTCCCATTCATTTCCTTTCCTGTACTACCACATGTTTTCCGCAAGGAATATGGCTTAGTAAGTTGCAAACCGTTTTCCTGGTACACACCAAATAGAGAGGCCGGGATGAGGGTTCCATGGCCCTGGATTAAAGCCCGTCATCCGGTCAGGGGGCATGGGTGTTTCCGGTTGGGACCGAGAGGGGGGCACCCCTTAGAGCGCGCGTATAGAAATTTGATCCCATGCTATTCGAGGTTGTGACCTCCCTGTCTCAATGTTTTTCTTGGACGTTGTCTAGGGTGAATCCTGGCATCGTGAGGTGGAATGGGTGTGTACTGGTTAGATGTGTTTCTACCGAAATACCATAAATGGAACTAGTCCTTTGTGACTACGGAAATCCGTTGGCTGTGGGCAATTAGTACAAACTCTGCAGAGTCAAAAATCCGCTGAATCATCTTGTACATGTCCAAGTACTGTGATCATCATATCTTGTCAAATGTCAGTCTCAGTGACAAACTACGGTGAACCACATGAGTGTTAAGTCCGGTTAAAAGTTTATTTATATGGATGGACTAACTTGTTATTTACTTTTGATATAAGCCCTTTCTATGATGTCGCTCAGACGTCCGACTATGGCACACTTGTCATTTATTTTGATATAAGCCCTTTCTGCGATGTCGCTCAGACGTCCGACTGTGGCACACTTGTTATTTACTATTGATATAAGCCCTTTCTGTGATGTCGCTCAGACGTCCGACTATGTCACTCTTGTCATTTATTTTGATATAAGCTCTTTCTGTGATGTCGCTCAGACGTCCGACTGTGGCACGCTTGTTATTTATTTTCAATAAAAGCCCTTTCTGTGATGTCGCCCAGACGTCCGACTGTGGCACGCTTGTTATTTATTTTCAATAAAAGCCCTTTCTGCGATGTCGCCCAGACGTCCGACTGTGGCCCGCTTATCTTTTACTTTTCAATATAAGCCCTTTATGTGGTGTCGCTTAGATGCCCGACTACGACATGATTATTTATTTATTTACCCTTCGAGGCATCGCTCCAGACACCCGATCGGTTTTCAGTTATTTGTTTTACTTACCATGTCGTGTAGATTTTTATTATTTGAATGAGCATTATTATTTTGCTCATGACGCATTCATGCATGCATTTTTTATATCTTTTGTACGAACTGTCTTGCGAGTACTTTCAATGTACTCACCTGGCTTGTTGATTTGGCCAGATGTTGATGAAGGCGATCTCATGGATGAAGAGTTCGATAGCGAGTCCGACGCCTAGAGGAGTCCCAGTCAGTCCCTTGCAATCTTGGATTTGGTCACTGTATTATATCCGCTTCCGCTACCCCAGAAATAAATTCATCGAGCCTCACCTCGACGCTCGATGAGCTGCCAGTTTAGGAGTCAAGTTATCCACCACCACTTTTATCTCGAGCCAGTAGCATGTCACCACACCCCTGTGTCATAACCGCCCTTATGTACAATATTGGCGTGTTTGTAATAAATTGTTGAGCAGCCTCAGCTCAACCCTGTAATATATTTAATGCTACTGGTCCTCTGTATTTCAAGTATTTGTCTACCAGTAAGGATAACTCTTCCTATACTAGGATCAAGAGATTGATTTTCTCAATAAGTATTTTATTCAAAAACTGGTCGTGAGAGAGAGAGAGAGATGGAGAGAAAGGGAGAGGGACCAACAAGGTTTTTGTGTCGGATGCGTGCGACAGAATTGAAGATTGTCGGCGAGAGAGTGAGTGAGTGAGTGAGAGAGAGAGAGAGAACAGGAGTCCGGGAGAGGGGGAGGTCGCGTTTTATGCATCAAAGACTGATATAAACCATGGTTCGATATAAACTTGCATTCAAATATTTAAATTGGAGAACATGTTGTCTGCAATCCACACATGAATGGATATATGCGTATATCAAACAAGTTCATTAATTTGACTTTCAACATGTTCATGGAGTACTATAATGCTGTACAACATGCTACTCGATTGAGGTGCACTATTTTGACCTACCGAACGAGCTAGTTCATTGAATCGAGATATTTCATTTTGGGTTTGATTCGCGTTTTTGAGTGGGTCAACTATTTTTCATATAGTAAATCGCTAGCAACGAGCATGTAGAAACACATTACTCCCGAGCATCATCTCTCCATCTAAAAAAGAAGTGGCAAGCTAATATTTCAAAATTTCATTTGAATCGACTTGGTAAGGTAGCCGTGGATGCTCATTCTCCCAAAATTTGAACGAACCGTTAAACATCCTCTCTGCTCAGTGGAATTCGCCCGAGCAAATAAATGGGAGACGTAAAATTACCGTCCTGTGTGGGACACGCATCAATTGGCCCGTTGTACATCGAGGGTAGGTTCGTAACTTCATCCAAGCGCGCCTTCTCCTCGGCCGAAATGACATTTGCCGAATAATTCATAAACCATGGTCGGCAAAACACGCTCTCCTCGCCCTAAATAGCTCGCGCCCACTATTTCAAAACACGCTCTCCTCGCCTGAAATCCCTCGCGCCCACTATAGTTCAAAACACGCCCTCCTCGCCTAAAATCGCTCCCGCCCACTTTTTGGGGAGAGGCAAAGTTACTCTACTATCCCCGACCCTCAGTACACAGACCCAAGCCGAGAAGCCTATAGGCAAGGGTAGAACTGTAACTCCCCCTCACATTTCAGACAAATACGTCCGTAAGACATGGTTCCACTCCCCTCC
>NC_041385.1:377883034-377895582 GCF_002162155.2 Triticum dicoccoides
TCATACCTCGTGCGCGCCAAATCACCTTATCCCCGGGAAGCTCCCTTCTCCCGAGCCGCGAAACCTCAGCCCCACCTCCATGGCGCCCCCCACCGCACCAATTTCACAACCGCCCTCCTCCCTAATGCCGGAGACGTTGTCCAATTGCCGTCGTGCACTGGGTCATGTGCCTCTTACTCCTTGCTGCTGGTGCTGCCTCGATGATGGCCGCGTGAACCGTACCGGAGCCGATTCACCCCCGCCGTTGTTCACAACGCCGGAGCGGCTCTAACTTCGGATCCATCCAGAGTCCTGGCGCTGCTTCCGCGTAGCCGTCGACCATCGTGGCATCGCTCTTTCCCTGCCACCGGTCGCCTCCGCAACCGCGCCGGCCTCACCGACTCAGCAGCTGGACCTGCCTACTTCACCATGCCGCCAGATAGGTCGCACCATCATCTGAAATAATTTTATTTAGGCGTCAGTTGTCTGAATTTTTATTCTGGGCCAATCGATTCCCAATGGGAAGCAACACCCCTCGAGGCGGCGGAGCTCCTAGGCTGCCGGTTGGCTGGTGTCTAATGTAAGGTGCGGGGCCGCAAGTTCGCCGCGGAAGCAGCGCTTAGATGGCTATCTTTTAGAGTTGCGTGGGTTGAAGGTACTGCCGCCGCCGAATCTGGATGAAGGGGAGTCTTTGTGTATTGGCCCGGGGGCGGTGCAACCACGACAGTGCGGTGGGGCGGGGAGCGGGGTTTTGGACGGGGCCACGGACGGCGGAGGGAGGCTGCTCTGCCGTTGGTCGCTGGCTCTTCAGGGAAGATTCCGAACAGTGTCAGCCGGGAGGCACAAGACGGCCATCAAGCCATCCGGCGTAGATCGGACAGTACCAAAATAAAATAAAATCATGTGACCCCAATTTAGTCTTCAGTCAATAGACGTGTGACCACTCTCGTACCTTGTTGTTGATCTCTTAGTGTATTTCTTCGGATCAAAGAGATATGTCATTTTTAACATTATGCGTTATCTGCATCTTCAGATACACCGTCTTCCGACTCACCACAGCTGCTCCAACAAGGGAAGCATACACAAGAAGGGAGCTACAGTCCCCACTCAACAGTTCCCTGCATTGAATGCGTGTGCCCGACATGGACATCCACAACAACTGCAGGGCCAGCAACAAGTCAACACATGATGCTCACTCCTATGGATAGCAGCCAGATAGGTTGTACCCTCATCTTACTTGTGTGCAACATTATGGCTTTGTTATTCATCTAAGCACGGAAAATAGATCATCACATTTCACTGTATATTCATGCTGATCTCTTACAGGTCTTGTTCAGGAGTTCACGTTGTTCCATAGTTCAGCTAAGATACATGTTCTTTAGGTAATGTTGTTCCATAGTTATCATCCATCAGCCAATGCTATCCCATAGGCTGGTGATTCTAGTATTATACCACTTCTAGTATTACCTATGTTGTTCTTTAATACTTTTGTGTGCCATCTAGTTAATCTCGAGTACAAACGATACATATTCTGTAGCTTTCATCTGTGTTCTCCCTTTAGTTTATGAGACCTGTTGATGCTAGTTAACCCCAGTCCTACTATTTATGTCGTCTCCTACAGGCACTCATTTACATAAATCTAACTACTAGTTGTCTTCCATGCATGTCAGATATAATTGCACACACTGATATATCCACAAGAACCTCACGGAGCAATGTAAAGGCCAATAAACTTGATGTCAATGATACCCAATATGATGGAACATGTAAAGGCAGTTCTTCAGAAGACTTGGAGAAAGATTATGAATCCTCTTCACCCCACAAGGTCCTTGCTCTAACTTGGCATGTGATATGGGTACAACATGCATATAATGTCCTGGAGTGTATCTAATATGTTGCAATGCCATGTGCTTAGCATGCCGATTGTACATGTAAATATGTCATGCCTTCCTGTTTTTCAGTACCCATTCCATTCATGATAACATGTTTTCAAATTCAAGTACTGTCATTCTACTCTATCGCAATGCCATCTGCTTAATTTGGACATCATGCTTCTGAATATCTTATGCATTGTTATTCATCAGTATGTACTTCATCTGTCTGCCATACCATGTTTTTTTACACTGAAGTGTTGTTCTAGTGCTCTGTTGCAATGCCATCTCATTTTCCCAATCATACACATGTATGTTGCCTTAGTTATTTCTGTACGTATTCCGCTAGCATATAGTTTTACATTCAACTAGTTTTTTTTGATGTGTTGTCCTGTCGTATCCCTAGCTCTTACACCATACTCCCTCCGTCCAGATTACATGTTGCCGAAATGGATAAAAAAAGGATGTATCTAGAACTGAAATACGCCTAGACCCATCCATTTTTTTCTGGATCGAGGGAAGTGACACCCCAAAATTTTGACCTTGTTTTGTTAATTAAAATTTTGCTAGGAAATTAAATTTTTTATTTTCTGGGCTCCCTTTTGTTTTTTGGACCATTTTTTCTCTCTTGTTATTATGGAGTTTTCCCCAAGAAGAAAACCTTTCAAATATGTTATTGGGCTTGTTTAGCCTCTCAAGAAAAACTTTTCTTTTATTAGTAGAACTAATTACATAATTAATTTGCTTGATCTTTATTTTCTTGAAAAATGGTTTTCCAAGGTTATATGGCCATATTTGAACTACAACCATTTGATAAATTCACTTAAAATTCCAACCAAAATTTGGATATGTCAGGTGATGTTTTTAAATCACTCTTATGCAAAATTAACTTTTATTCATGAAATATTTTGAGCTCTACACCCAATTCTCTACTCTGGTCCAGTGGGCAATTTTGCACTACAACTCATTTAAATATTTCTTTCTAGCTTCCACCAAAATTATGGGATGTTGGTAGTAGCATATGATCCCACTTTATGCAAAAACCCAGTGATGTTATTTGAAAAATTTGAGTGAATCAACCTCATCTTCATTCTGGTCCAACATGATGGTTTGTACAACATCCATATTCTAGCTTGGTCTTTGGCCCTTGATTCTTTCCCCAGCTTGTAGACCACCCTACAAAACCCCTAAGTCCGGGAGCATGCAACCATTGGAATACTTTTGGTCCATAAGATGATGCCATTTACCTCCTGTCCAGATTTGAAGTTCTGCAAAACTTGCACTAGCAAGTTTGTGCTTTTCACAAACTAACCTCATCACCCTCTTGTTCATCTAAAGAGACTAGGATATGGAAGGTTTGGCCACTCCAAGAAATGCCTAGGTGCCTGTGGCATTTTGTTAAACACCCTGAGTGCATAGCTAGATTTGGCATGATTTCAAGTTTACATTGTGAACTTGGTCTCCTGACCAAACCACCTTGTCCCTTGATCTTCCCTCTATCACTAACATTATCCTGTTGCTTGCCAACCTCGCCCGTGCGCTCTGGAGTGCCATGGCATTTCACCGAGCAGTTGGTGGGCGTGCACTGGGCGCGCCCAGAGCACGCCAACTGCAGCCACACATCCGAAATCGCCGCGTCGCGCCCCTGGTTTTGCCACTCACTACAGAGCCACGCCACACACTCTCTCTCTCTCTCTCCAGAACACGCCAACCAGCCCCTCGCCACTCCTTCGACAGGCCAAGAGCTAGCCGCCACGGCCGCCCGACAGTGCACCCTGCCACGGTCGGCACCGCCGAGCCACCAGCGCTCGCCAGCTGCCCCCTGGAGCGGTTCAATCTCATCCGTAGCCTCGTCCTCTAGCGCGCGTGGCCGCCACGTCACCCTATCTACAGAACGGCGGTCGCTGGCAAGCTTATCCACGGCCGCCGCGAACCGACTCGGATGCGCTATAAAAGGAGGCCCCCGAGCTCAACCCCGCACGCAGGCAGCCTCACACCATTCCGCTCGTGCCCCCTTAGCCGTCAATCGAAGAGAGAGAGTCATCTTCTTCCTCTCCGGCAACTCCTGCCGCCGCCACTGCCCCAGCCATTCCGGCGCCACCAGGACCTCTCCGTCTCCACTCTCTCCACCAGAAGCTCTCTCTTCCTCCCGTGAACCCTTTCCCCTGCTCGATTTTGATCGGGAACCACCACAGCCCCAAAACCACTTTACTACCGACGCCGCCGGCCGCCGCGAAGCTCGTCGCCGACGACTCCCTCCATCCCCATCACTCCCTCGACCACCGGAAGAACCGCCCCGGTCTTGCGGATCCATCCCGACCCTCTGGAGACCGCGGGGAGCCGCCGTTCGCCGGCGTTGATCGCCGTTGCCTCGCCTCCGTTCGGGCAGAGGAAGAGGAGGGAGAGATAGACTGGTCAAACCTGACCAGTGGGCCAGGCGGGCCCACTGTCAGTGACCCAGCGCCGGTCCATGCAGGAGTAAGTGGAAGCGCATTTCTAGAATGCGCCTTCGACGTGTACATTTTTGAAACGTTTTCTTTTCTTTTTCTGTTAAAAAAACAGATTTTGACCAGGACTTTGACTGGCTATAACTTTTCAAATACAACTCCAAATGAGTTGATTCTTTTTCCTACCTCTCTCAAATATTGTCTATTTATTTTAAGATTTATTTCAAAAAAATTCAGACAACTTTTTGGTACTGTTTTTTGAAACTATATATTGATTCAAAAATATTTTTAAATAGGATTTTGGAGAGAGGAGAAAGCTTTCAAATGTTTTGGAGTGCACCCTGCCTTTCCACATTGAAGGCAAGCATTCTGAACCCTGGCATAATATTTTGCATGCATTGTTTGACACGATCATGAGACCACCTCAATACGTAGAACTCGTTATTTTATGTGGTGATGTGATCATTTGCATGAATGCTTATTGAAAATTTCCTTGCTGTTGGAAATGGACATGCTTGTGATAGTGATCATACTCGTATGCCTTTCGTGCCGACCGGAAGGAAAACGGGAAAGTCTCTGTCTTGGGTAGACCCGAGCTTGTCCCTAGTTCCTCGTCGAGACGAGTGTGTCCGGCATGGCATGAGGGGTATGATGAGTGGTGACTCTGTCTGTTGGATGAAATATATTCGTTATGCTAATCATGCAGGGAATACTTAAACATCCTGAGTCGACCCTAGATCGAGTCTTGTTCCAGTAACCCCCATACTTGTTTCATACTACCACACGTCTCTACAACAAGTAGAGTACAGTTCAGTAAGTTGTCAACCTCTTTCTAGCACACACCGTACAGAGAGGCCATGGTGGAAGATACCGGTTGTAGCTGGTAGGCAGGCCACCTGGTCCGGGGGCATGGGTGTTTCCGGTTGAGACCGAGAGGGGAGGCCACCCCTTAGAGCGCGCCATATAAATTTGATCCCATGCTACGCGAGGTTGTAGCCTCCCCACTTAGAGTTTGCTTGACAGGTGTCGTGGGTGATTCCAGACACTTGTGAGTTAAGCTGGTGTGTGCAAGCTAGGTGTGTTTTCAACAAAAAGACCGTAGACGGAATTAGTCCCGATGGACTAAAGGAATCCGTTACTCGTGGGTAAAGAGTACACCCTCTGCAGAGATTAGACCTATTCGAATAGCAGTGTCCATAGTTAAGGATTACAGTCTGGGATGGGTCAAGTGTCGGTCTTAGTGTCGGTCTTCGGAGGAGAAAAAACTGTTAAACCAGAACATGGATCGTGACTTGAGACTTATGATGATTATTATTTTTATTATGGACTAACACCTTTATATTAATTGAAATACCGAGTATCCCTGGGATGGTTTACCTCTTGGGTATTCACTGTGACTATTTATAAGCCCTTTATGTGGTGTCGCTCAGACGCCCGACTGTGGCATGCTTGTTATTTCTTTTATAAGCCCTTTATGTGGTGTCGCTGAGACGCCCGACTATGGCATTTCTTTAATAAGCCCTTTATGTGGTGTCGCTGAGACGCCCGACTGTGGCATTTCTTTTATAAGCCCTTTATGTGGTGTCGCTGAGACGCCCGACTGCGGCATTTCTTTTATAAGCCCTTTATGTGGTGTCGTTGAGACACCCAACTGTGGCATTTCTTTTATAAGCCCTTTATGTGGTGTCGCTGAGACGCCCGACTGTGGCATTTCTTTTATAAGCCCTTTATGTGGTGTCGCTCAGAAGCCCGATTGAGGTATTCCTCTTTATTTACTGACCTCTCGAGGCGTCGCTTCAGACACCCGATCGGTGCCTTTTATTATTAATATGTTATTGCATTTTCATAAATAACCTGCTTACATGCATCAGAGATATATTTACCTTTTGTGACTGACGTCATGAGCATAAATATTTCGGACCATCGTTGTTATATTATACCCGTGTTCATAATGTTTGCGAGTACATTCAAAGTACTCACTGGCTTGTCCCTGGCTATTGTCTTGGCCAGATTTCTTGCGCGGAGAGGAGCGACTGTGATGACTGCCCCGGAACCTAAGCAACGGTGATAGCAGCCTCACGAAGATAGGAGTTAGCCTGGTCAGTTGTTCCTGTGGGAAATGGAGTCCCATAGACACTGATGATTCACAACCCGCTTCCGCCATCAACCACTAGAAACCATTTGTTGTACTCACAGACCAGAATGGTCTTGTACTACACATTTTGTGTTTTGCTTGGAATTTCTGTATCAAGTTGGTGCCTCATCAGCTAACAGTAATCCTGGGGCTGATGAGCACAAGGGCCATTTTCTGGGAATTAATACCAGGAAAACCGGTCGTGACAAACTTGGTATCAGAGCCAGGCTGACCATTGGCTAATCCTATCTTAACCAGGTCGAAAAACTTAGGCAAACCAACCCAAGCTTCTCGTGCAAGATAGCCACACAGTGACCCCGACACTTTTGCAGCCGGCGCCCAACCTATCAACCTAGCCTGTCGATCACGCGCTAGTGACCAGCACCCAAGATGTGTCCTTCACAAGCGTGCGAAGGAAGACTCCGTCCCCTTTTTCTATAAAAAGGGCACGCTAGCCCCAACCCAGCACAGCCTCTACCCCAAACCGAGCAATAATGCCAGGCCCTGTAGTGCACAATGAGACCACAGCAACCAACCTTGGAGGTTTTGTGACCATACTCGCAAACCTCACCCGTCGTGCCTATGTGTTAGAAGAACCCCCAGAATATGTTGTGTAGCAAGGACCCATGGACGGTGAAAGCCGTCAATTCTGGGCCACTGTGCACATCTATGGTAGGGGTCTATCTCCAGAACGCCCCTACATGTTCACCGGAAGGACAACTTCCTTTGAGCCACAAGCCATCCAGCTAGTTGCTCGAGAGGCTATAGTTCAACTCCGGCAGTTGTCGCCAAGAGTTAACTGTCGCTTGTTCTACTACTACCCCAGGCGTGAAGGGTATTGTAGACCACCCCAAGTTGCCGACGGAGATCACGAGACAGATCCTGCATTATTGCACCTAGTGCGCTATGTAGGTGCACTAGAGGCACTATTCGATCAAATCACCATTGATCTGATCGCAGCTCGTGGAGAGATGGCTCGTCGAGCCCCAGCGAGAGGAGAAGACGAGCCTGACGCTGACAACCCAGTCGTGCTGTTCGGACACCCGATCGAGAACCTGAGGTCAGCTTCAGCCGTCAACCGAGATGCTTTGATGACCCCAGAAGTGCTTTGTCGCCTTTTGGGAGCACACTCCAACGGGATTGTGGCTAACAATCCCCGCGATGGTCATCATCGCTACCCCGACCCTGCAGTTCCTCCACCATCTCCGGCTAATTCCAACGGTGAGAACCGCGGAGAAGCCTCGACATCCACAAGGCATGCCCGTTTGGATATAAACAAGGTAGACTAAGTCACCCGAGTAGTGCCAAGTCTCAGTGTATCCTCGCTTTGTAACCGCGTGACCTTGTGAATTAACGCAACCTATTGTTATGCCTCTGTTTTAATAGTAGCCTTGCAGGAATATGTCAGCACGCATTTGCATATTTCTTCCAAGCACAGCTACCAAGACCACCTCGACAACCCCCACAGTGATACGTCACTTTAGTGAGGTATGTATCTGTGACTTTGACCTCGACCCTTGGAGCTAAGCTGGCAAATTTATTACCTTTCACCACGGTAAAATGACCCAGCTCCAGTGCTATAAAAAGGCCACCTTGTGACCTTACCAAGCACCCCACACCTTGTGCACCACCCTCACAACCTTTTTCCTGTCATGCCGAGCCCCAGTATTTATCTAAGAACCCCAGATGCAACCCCAGGTAGCTTTGTCAAAATATTGTGGGACTTTACCTGCAGTACCATGGGTTCTACCCAGCCACCCCAGTACGAGCTGTTCAAATCGAGAATCACACCTTCCACCTCGAAATATTGGGCAGCAGTACACATCCCTCCTATAGACTCCAACCAAGATCCAACGGAAGTCTCCTTCGTGGGGAAATCAATGCCAACCCCACATATGGCCATAGAAGCTGCTGCTTGCGAAGCACTCGCTCGCCTTCGATTCGCGGTACCCTATGCTAGCGAACAAGGGTATTATTACTTTCCGAGCCGTGCAGCACCCGGAGAAGTAACATCTTTTCCCGGTAGACGGATTGAGAGAGACCCAGTACTGGCCAACCTGGTCCAGTACGTCATCGCTCAAGAACGTTTTACCCAGCGAGTAATGGGTTACCTCCAGAGACTCGCGGACTTAAATCCTCAGATTGCCATTGGCAGACCACTCAGGCCCGACCCGGAGAGACACATACATCGACTGGTCAATCCACTCCCTCCGACAGAAGAGGAGTGTATCCCATTACCAGAGATATTTTCTCGGGACCCCGTCCAGTTACCATTTGCATTATAGATGTCGCTGCTATGTTTATTCTTGCAACTTTTACTTATGTGTTGTAACTTATGCGTGGTACCCCGAGTTTGTGCGGCGAGTAAATTATTTAGTTTCTATTAATGTGAGTAGTTCTGTTACGGTTTGACTATTACTGTTTCTCTCGCGAAGAATAATGGAGTTAGATCTCTTTTCCCTAAGTTGCTGCATCATATATCTTCTCACGACGTGGATTATTTCATTTCACATAGCACCACGGCAGCAGACTCACAACCGCTCAAACACATACCATGCTTGCAAAGACGCGTAACCGTGGGGTATTTGTTTTTCAAAACCGCTCTTAGCAAATCTCGAGGACGAGATTTTTCTTAAGGGGGGTAGTGTTGTGACACCCCAAAATTTTGACCTTGTTTTGTTAATTAAAATTTTGCCAGGAAATTAAATTTTTTATTTTCTGGGCTCCCTTTTGTTTTTTGGACCATTTTTTCTCTCTTGTTATTATGGAGTTTTCCCCAAGAAGAAAACCTTTCAAATATGTTATTGGGCTTGTTTAGCCTCTCAAGAAAAACTTTTCTTTTATTAGTAGAACTAATTACATAATTAATTTGCTTGATCTTTATTTTCTTGAAAAATGGTTTTCCAAGGTTATATGGCCATATTTGAACTACAACAATTTGATAAATTCACTTAAAATTCCAACCAAAATTTGGAGATGTCACGTGATGTTTTTAAATCACTTTTATGCAAAAATAACTTTTATTCATGAAATATTTTGAGCTCTACACCCAATTCTCTTCTCTAGTCCAGTGGGCAATTTTGCACTACAACTCATTTAAATATTTCTTTCTAGCATCCACCAAAATTATGGGATGTTGGTAGTAGCATATGATCCAACTTTATGCAAAAACCTAGTGATGTTATTTGAAAAATTTGAGTGAATCAACCTCATCTTCATTCTGGTCCAACATGATGGTTTGTACAACATCCATATTCTTGCTTGCTCTTTGACCCTTGATTCTTTCCCCAGCTTGTAGACCGCCCTAAAAAAACCCTAAGTCCAGGAGCATGCAGACATTGGAATACTTTTGGTCCATAAGATGATGCCATTTACCTCTTGTCCAGATTTGAAGTTCTGCAAAACTTGCACTAGCAAGTTTGTGCTTTTCACAAACTAACCTCACCACCCTCTTGTTCATCTAAAGAGACTAGGATATGGAAGGTTTGGCCACTGCAAGAAATGCCTAGGTGCCTGTGGCATTTTGTCAAACATCCTGAGTGCATAGCCAGATTTGGCATGATTTCAAGTTTACATTGTGAACTTGGTCTTCTGACCAAACCACCTTGTCCCTCGATCTTCCCTCTATCACTAACATTATCCTATTGCTTGCCAACCTCGCTCGAGCGCTCTGGAGTGTCGTGGCATTTCACCGAGCAGTTGGTGGGCGTGCACTGGGCGCGCCCAGAGCGCGCCAACTGCAGCCACACATCCGAAACCGCCGCGTCGCGCCCCTGGTTTTGCCACTCAATGCAGAGCCACGCCACACACACACACTCTCTCTCTCCAGAACATGCCAACCAGCCCCTCGCCACGCCTCCGACAGGCCAAGAGCTAGCCGCCACGGCCGCTCGGTAGTGCACCCTGCCACGGTCGGCACCGCCGAGCCACCAGCGCTCGGCAGCTGCCCCCTGGAGCGGCTCAATCTCATCCGCAGCCTCGTCCTCTAGCGCGCGTCGCCGCCACATCGCCCTATCTACAGAACGGCGGTCGCCGGCAAGCTTATCCACGGCCGCCGCGAACCGACTCGGATGCGCTATAAAAGGAGGCCCCCGAGCTCAACCCTGCACGCAGGCAGCCTCACACCATTCCGCTCGTGCCCCCATAGCCGTCAATCAAAGAGAGAGAGTCGTATTCTTCCTCTCCGGCAACTCCTGCCGCCACCACTGCCCTAGCCATTCCGGTGCCACCAGGACCTCTCCCTCTCCACTCTCTCCACAAGAAGCTCTCCCTTCCTCCTGTGAACCCTTTCCCCTGCTCGATTTTGATCGGGAACCACCACAGCCCCAAAACCACTTTACTACCGACGCCGCCGGCCGCCGCGAAGCTCGTGGCCGACGACTCCCTCCATCCCCATCACTCCCTCGACCACCGAAAGAACCGCCCCGGTCTTGCGGATCCATCCCGACCCTCTGGAGCCCGTGGGGAGCCACCGTTCGCCGGCGTTGATCGCCGTTGCCTCGCCTCCGTTCGGGCAGAGGAAGAGGAGGGAGAGATAGACTGGTCAAACCTGACCAGTGGGCCAAGCGGGCCCACTGTTAGTGACCCAGCACCGGTCCACGCAGGAGTAAGTGGAAGCGCATTTCTAGAATGCGCCTTCGACGTGTACATTTTTGAAACGTTTTCTTTTCTTTTTCTGTTTAAAAAACAGATTTTGACCAGGACTTTGACTGGCTATAACTTTTTAAATACAACTCTAAATGAGTTGATTCTTTTTCCTACCTCTCTCAAATATTGTCTAGTTTATTTTAAGATTTATTGCAAAAAAATTCAGACAACTTTTTGGTACTGTTTTTGAAACTATATATTGATTCAAAAATATTTTTAAATAGGATTTTGGAGAGAGGAGAAAGCTTTCAAATGTTTTGGAGTGCACCCTGCCTTTCCACATTGAAGGCAAGCATTCCAAACCCTGGCATAATATTTTGCATGCATTGTTTGACACGATCATGACACCACCTCAATACATAGAACTCATTATTTTATGTGGTGATGTGATCATTTGCATGAATGCTTATTGAAAATTTCCTTGCTGTTGGAAATGGACATGCTTGTGATAGTGATCATACTCGTATGCCTTTCATGTCGACCGGAAGGAAAATGGGAAAGTCTCTGTCTTGGGTAGAACCGAGCTTGTCCCTAGTTCCTCGTCGAGATGAGTGTGTCCGGCATGGCATGAGGGGTATGATGAGTGGTGACTCTGTCTGTTGGATGAAATATATTCGTTATGCTAATCATGCAGGGAATACTTAAACCTCCTGAGTCGACCGTAGATCGAGTCTTGTTCCAGTAACCCCCATACTTGTTTCGTACTACCACTCGTCTCTACAACAAGTAGAGTACGGTTCAGTATGTTGCCAACCTCTTTCTAGCACACACCGTACAGAGAGGCCATGGTGGAAGATACCGGTTGTAGCTGGTAGGCAGGCCACCTGGTCTGGGGGTATGGGTGTTTCCGGTTGAGACCACCCCTTAGAGCGCGCCATATAAATTTGATCCCATGCTACGCGAGGTTGTAACCTCCCCACTTAGAGTTTGCTTGACAGGTGTCGTGGGTGATTCCAGACACGTGTGAGTTAAGCTGGTGTGTGGAAGTTAGGTGTGTCTTCAACAAAAAGACCGTAGACGGAATTAGTCCTGATGGACTAAAGGAATCCGTTACTCGTGGGTAAAGAGTACACCCTCTGCAGAGATTAAACCTATTCAAATAGCCGTGTCCATGGTTAAGGATTACAGTCTGAGATGGGTCAAGTGTCGGTCTTAGTGTCGGTCTTCGGAGGAGAAAAAACTGCTAAACCAGAACATGGATCGTGACTTGAGACTTATGATGATCATTACTTTTATTATGGACTAACACCTTTATATTAATTGAAATACCGAGTATCCCTGGGATGGTTTTACCTCCTGGGTATTCACTGTGACTATTTATAAGCCCTTTTATGTGGTGTCGCTCAGACGCCCGACTGTGGCATGGTTGTTATTTCTTTTATAAGCCCTTTATGTGGTGTCGCTGAGACGCCCGACTGTGGCATTTCTTTTATAAGCCCTTTATGTGGTGTCGCTGAGACGCCCGACTGT
>NC_041385.1:377895844-377988753 GCF_002162155.2 Triticum dicoccoides
CTATGGCATTTCTTTTATAAGCCCTTTATGTGGTGTCGCTGAGACGCCCGACTGTGGCATTTATTTTATAAGCCCTTTATGTGGTGTCGCTGAGACGCCCGACTGTGGCATTTCTTTTATAAGCCCTTTATGTGGTATCGCTGAGACGCCCGACTGTGGCATTTCTTTTATAAGCCCTTTATGTGGTGTCGCTCAGACGCCCGACTGAGGTATTCCTCTTTATTTACTGACCTTTCGAGGCGTCGCTTCAGACACCCGATCGGTGCCTTTTATTATTAATATGTTATTGCATTTTCATAAATAACCTGCTTACACGCATCAGAGATATATTTACCTTTTGTGACTGACGTCATGAGCATAAATATTTCGGAACATCGTTGTTATATTATACACGTGTTCATAATGTTTGCGAGTACATTCAAAGTACTCACTGGCTTGTCCCTAGCTATTGTCTTGGCCAGATTTCTTGCGCGGAGAGGAGCGACCGTGATGACAGCCCCGGAACCTAAGCAATGGTGATAGCAGCCTCGCGAAGATAGGAGTTAGCCTGGTCAGCTGTTCCTGTGGGAAATGGAGTCCCATAGACACTGATGATTCACAACCCGCTTCCGCCATCAACCACTAGAAACCATTTGTTGTACTCACAGACCAGAATGGTCTTGTACTACACATTTTGTGTTTTGCTTGGAATTTCTGTATCAAGTTGGTGCCTCATCAGCTAACAGTAATCCTGGGGATGATGAGCACAAGGGCCATTTTCTGGGAATTAATACCCGGAAAACCGGTCGCGACAGAATACATGTCAATATGTCATGCCTTTCTATTCTTCAGTACCTATTACATCTCTCTGCTGTCGCATGTTTTATAATTAAAGCACCATTCTTCTATACAAGGCATGCAAGGGGAAGACGACTATGTTAGAATCTGAAGGGTTACAAATAAGGCCTTTGCAAAAGATCCAAACGCCAGGAGATAATAAACCAACTCCAATTTTATATATACTGCTCCAGCACAGAGAAACCCAACTCCTACTGATAATAAGCAGAATCTACTGGCCAAAGAACTAGTCCGCTCCAGTCCAGCAAAAATAAGTCAACTCAATTCTAAGAAGCGTGTGCGTATCCTTGCATCATGAAATTTTATAGTATGTTGATCATATTTTCTACATGTTTCTTACCCATCTCTCTTTTAGAAAATAAGCTTAACAAATAGAAGAATTTCTGCAATGGTATCGTTTATGAGGAAAGATTCTTGCAGGAATTCTCGGTGCTCCAATGTACATGTAAGTACCTGTTGTATATCACTATTTTTTTACATCAGCATGTATTTTGTTAATCAGCGTGAATCCAACCTTTATCTAATCTAAATTTAGTTGTAGCAAAATGTATGATTAAAGGCCATAATGTTGATTTTTATAAGGAAAACTGCCTGGTAGTTTTGCATCTTGAGCTGCATGAGTGTACTATCTCATATCAATCGGTTTGAATACTTTGGTTCTGCAGTGGGTTTTTCAGTGTTTTTTTACTGTGTTGTCCTGTCGTATCCCTAGCTCTTACATCATACTCCCTCCGTCCAGATTAAATGTCACAGAAATGGATAAAACTGGATGTATCTAGAACTGAAATACGCCTAGACCTGTCCATTTATTTCCGGATGGAGGGAATACATGTCAATATGTCATGCCTTTCTATTCTTCAGTACCTATTCCATCTCTGTTGTAGCATGTTTTATAACTGAATCACCATTCTTCTATATAAGGCATGCATATGTTAGAATCTGAAGAGTTACAAACCAGGTCTTTGCAAAAGATCCAAACGCCAGGAGATAATAAACCAACTCCATTTTTCATAGATACTGCTCCAGCACAGAGAAATCCAACTCCCACTGATAATAAGCAGATTCCAGTGGCCAAAGAACTAGTCCGCTCCAGTCCAGCAAAAGAATGTCAACTCCATTCTAAGAAGCGTGTGCGTATCCTCGCATCATGAAATTTTATAGCATTCTGATCATATTTTCTACATGTGCTTACCCATCTCTCTTTTAGAAAATAAGGTTAAACGATAGAAGACTTCCTCCATTGGGATCGTATTCGAGGAAAATATCTTGCGGGAATTCTCTATGCTCCAATGCTGATGTAAGTACCTGTTGTATATCACTATATTTTTACATCAACATGTATTTTGTTAATTGGCGTGAATCTAACCTTTATCTGATCTAAAATTAGTTGTAGCAAAATGTTAAAGGCACCAATGTTGATTTTTGTAAGGAAAACTGCCTGGTAGTTTTGCATACTGAGTTGCATGAATGTACTATCTCATATCACGCACATTACTGAATTGTAGTGCTTCTCTGGTTGCCCATTCATTCATTGTGTCGATGTTGCTTTCGTACTACCTTACCTGGCTTATGATAGCTGTGCCATATTGTGTTAATTTGGTGTAGGCTAGTTGCCCAAACGTTTGTTGTGTCAATGTTGCTTTCCAATTATCTGACTTGGCCAATGATAGCAATGCTAGTGTGTTAATTTTGTGCAGGCTGCTGAAGATAAGAAGACAAACTCTGAAAACAGCAAGGCAACCCCATTGTTTCTTTCCAGTAAATCTAGGCCAGGTAATATGGCAATAACTCATGATTAATCTGTTTGGTTCCCGTCCTAATTTATGTTAGATGCAGTGGTCGAGACGCTCTCCACTATCAATAATACAAGCCTGCCAAAATCGCCATCTGAATCTATTCAGTATCCTCTGTCTCGAATGCAACGGAATAAATGTATGTTTGTGAACCAATTAATGGCTGAAGTAATGATGGAAATGGTGGATGAATCAGAGGTGCAGAGTCGTGCGACACAACAACTGATCAATGTTTTCAGAGACAGTGTAGCAAAGCAGAAAGAACTTGCCCACATGCTTATGGGCGTCATCTGTGCTGAGGTTGCAGATTGTGACGTTGTAGATGGTTAGGTTCTGCTCATTTATTTGCACTGGCATTAATCTTTGATTGCCCAGTGGATGTAATTTCCTGTAATATATGCTGGATGTGCAACATTATTTCTTGTATGCCATACCTTTGCTTGATGGATTTTGGTCCTATGCATAATTGCTCGTCGTAATGGGCTCAAATTATCTAATTTGGCCTAAAGACATGTACAAACTTTAGTGGGCCCATTAAGTTAATGGGTCGTTACTAGGCCGAAAGTTAATGGTCGGCCCTCTTACCTCCTGGGTCGTTAACAGGCCGACATCGAAGCGGTCAACAGGTGGCCCCAATTTATTTCACGGGCCGTTAACAGGCCGTTACTAAGTGTAGGCTACATATGGCCCAACTATACTGTAGGCCTTTAGCAGGCCGAAAGAGACAGCGGGCTTGTACTCGACCATGAAGACCATGGGCTGGTAAGAGGCCGAAAGTCAGGTCGTATTGTAAATGTCCCAACTGTGTTGTGGGCCTTTAGCAGGCCGAAAGAGAAACCGGGCTGGTATTGGACCATGAAGGGCATGGGCCGTTAAAAGGCCAAAACTAAGGTCCGACTACAAGTGGCCCAACTCATTTATGGTCTGTTAATAGGCCGAAAGGCACACAGGGCCGGGAATTGGCCCAACACTTAAATGGGTCAGTAAAAGGCCAAAACTCAAGTCCGACTACAAATGGCCCAACTGATTTATGGGCCGTCAATAGGCTGAAAGTGACACCGGGCCAGAAATTGGCCCAACACTTAAATGGACCGCTAAAAGGCCGAAACTCAGGTCCGACAACAAATGGCCCATCAGATTTATGGGCCGTCAACAGGCTGAAAGACACACCGGGCCGGAAATTAGCCCAACATTTAAATGGGTCGCTAAAAGGCCGAAAGATGTACATCCTGAAAATTGGCCCATCAATTAAATGGGTCGTTAACAGGCCGAAATCTCATCGGGCCGATATTGAGCCCAAATATATAGCGGGCTATTAACAGGCTCGAACTGACGATGGGCTACAATGGTGTCAAATCTTTAACGGGCCGTTGACGAGCCGAATTGGCACATCTCATATGGGCCGTGGGCTTAAATGGACCTGACACAAGTAGGCCTAATATGGGCTGGCCTGCTAATTTTTACTGGGCCGGCCTTTTCACAGGAGTGGGCCTCTGTTGGGCCATGCCATGTGTCGACGTATCATAGGAGCCTTCCGTCCAATGAGTGGATGACATCTGTCCCAACGATGTGCTGACATGTGTTTCCTTCAGCCAATGATGATTTTACACATGGAAAATCCCCATTGGTCAGGGCTGTTAACGGGTTATCGGATCCAAAACCCGACCCGATATCTTAACGGTGTTCCGTTACGGTGGATGCCACATGTCGGTCACCCTTGACGAAAGCACTTCTGTGACGCTTGATTTATCATCATGGAAGTGGACACTTGCGTGATGATAATTTTGGTAATGTCATGGAACACTTCTACGACAGCACAGGTATGACTATCTTGATTCTGTCATAAAATCGTCATGGATGTACATGAATGACAAAAAACGCGACCTACTGTGACAAACACGTATCATCACGGAAGTGTATTTTTTTTGTAGTGTGAGCAGGTGCGCTTCGACACGACCATCGTCATGGGGGTTGAGCCAAACTATTCCTTTGCATTTTCGAGACGGACATAAAACCTCTGTCCGGTTATTTTCTTTGATGTCTTGCACCGCCGACCGCAACCACCTGTCCACCATCGTTCCACTGACCATCGTCGACTCTACACGGTAATAATAAACAAATTGATTATAAAAATGCGTGCATGCATAAAATTCATACAAAAATTCGGCATGACCTTCCTTAAAAATAGGACATATATAGATCTAGAGTTTGCCCGGAATTCGCCGAAACAGAAATAAATCGACATTTCGGCAAAACATAGGCAACTCAAAAGCAGAATTTGGCATCAACTCATGCCACACACAGAATTTCCATAAACATATCACACACACATAAACATATTTCCATTTTGCAAAAGCATGAAATTTTAATCACCTCTATCTCGAGATCGAGCACACGGTGGAGATGATGATGTAGGGAGATCAAAAGTGCACAAAGCTCTTCTTGACAAAGATAGATCTAGTTAGGGGGCAAATAGGTCACTTAACTAAATGCTACATCTACCTAGCTACCTAATTTGGGAGGAGACAACTTCAACTAGTGGAGGGAGAAGGAAAAAGAGAAAGGAGATGCATTAATGGAGGTGGTGCAGTTAGGTAGGAGTAATGAAGAGAGAGAAAGGTAGGTAGAAGAGGGAGAGTAATGGGGGAGAAGTATTAAGGAAGAAGAAGAGGGAGAGTGGGAGAGGTAGGGTAAAGGGAAGAGAGGAGGGGGAGGGGGAGGACGGGTGGGGAAAAGGTGGTGGGTTGGTGCGGGTTAGCAGTAGCGCGGGACGTAAAACGCGTTGCTGCTAAGAAAGTAGCAGCAGCATGCTTTCGGCACAAGTGCTACTGCTAATCGGGACCAAAAGTGTGCCCATTTTGAAAATTAGCAGCAGCGACCTCAGAAAAACCGCGCTACTACTACAGCTATAGCAGTAGCGTGGTTCGCGGCACCACACTGCTGCTAAATGGAGTTGGGTGGGCATTGTCGGTCGATATTTGTAGCAGCGCGGGTTACACCGAGCGCGCTACTGCTAAACACTTGTTAGTAGCGGGTTTTCCACACCCGCGCTACTGCTAATTAGCAGCAGTGCTCCTTTTTGAGCTGCGCTGCTGCTAAGATTCTGTGTATAGGGTTTTCCCTAGTAGTGATGATATGGATGTGGTAAGCAGACGTAGCTACATAGAAGATCAATCGTCCTTTGTCAGAGAAAGGAGAGTCATAACTTGTGAGGTACGTCGATTGATGGGTGGGGGGAAAATAGTTAAAGTCGACCTAGGTATATGTAGGGAGATCGATTGGTATACATGCATGTATGTGTTAGAAGCAAATAAGGCCCGGGGAGAAGGATAGAGAGAGAGAGGGATGCATCTAGGAGGTGGTGCGAGGGGCATACTATATCGAGGGGGAATGAGTGTGCGAGTACGAGATCAATGAAAAGAGTGGTGGGAGTGAGGCATGGACGGTGAGAAGAGAAGAGGGGAAGCTTGTGTTTGTGGTAGGCACACCTGGCTAGAGAGGCATATCGATCGATGTGTTTCGTAAACAATGAGCTGGGGGGGCCTACACACACCATGGGTGAACGAACTAAAGTGAAAAGATGAATTTGCGTGATCGAGCTAGAGAATGCCGAGGGAGGGTGAGAGGGATGCGGGCGTGTGCACGCACGAGAGAAAGTTAGTTCTAGCTACAAAGATATGAGGATTGTGTGGGTGTAAAAGGCAAATAGAGATCATAATTCATTATAAAAAGTGAATTTAGATATTTTAAGAATTTATCATAGTGTTTTAAACCGACGAATGCGTGAATATATATAACGGTGATACACATGGTGTGATTATGAACATGTTATACTACATATAATATATTTTATCTCTACTCCTATAAAAAATAGAGTTGTTGATGATGGTGTTCCTGCCATCCTCCAATATAGGTCGTCCGATTTATATCTGACGGATAGGAAGGAAACTATGGCAATTTTGAAAAAAGATATGCACACCCCTCTCCATATTTGCAAATAAGGCCTCCCCTTGATCATGTTGATGTTCCGTGGAACGCATGGGCATCTTGCTAGTACTACATATAATGTATAGAACATTGATTATAATTTGGGCTAATGTGTGGCTTTTGCAGCTCAAGGCTAAATACTTGTCATAACGTAGGGGGCGGGGCACTATACTTTGTGTGATAAACACGGTGTACGTATGGAACATGGTTTAGATTATGAATATATAGTTAGTACATCAAATGTACTATTATTTGGAATCAATATCAAGTGTATTCAAAAAATTGAATTCGAGTTCATGTAGTACACATATTTCATATCTATCTCTATAGTAATCATGTGGTGTGTTGTTAAGGTAAGACACGAATGATGGTTGAAGTTGGCAACAATCATGATTGTAGATTCTTATTGAAATAGAGAAACAAATTCAAATTCAGTTCGAATTGCAGCGGTAGTATAAACATTTGGAATGCACTAAAATGTTGCTATGAGTAGGTTACATGCATTATACAGCCAGCGAAAAAATTTAATTGGACATAACATGGATTCATGCTCCCTCCTTCTATATAAGGCCAAATGCGTTTTTTAAGACCGCCTTTGACTATTGACAATATTCATAGTACATGACATGCACAATGTGAAAATTATATCATTGAAAGCTCCTTTCACACATGAGTTTAACGATGTGCTTTGTGTAAGTTGCATGTCATATATTATTGCTCTAATATTTGGTCAAAGTTAGCCTCGAAAAACGCATTAGGCTCTATATAGATGGAAGGAGGGAGTAGATTTGAATAGCATTTGTATAGTAAAACGGGACAAGACTCTCTTTGTGTGGTGTGAATAGTTATATTTTTTCGTTTTTTTCGTTGAGGGAAGTGCGAATTGATTTGGTATGTACAAGTACAATATTACACGTTAGGCTTGTCCCTAAAATTCAACCCACGCCTTGTTATATCCCGAAAATTCCGATATCCTGCTCCCAAGACTGGTGCCTTGCTATGCCGAAATTACAACGCGCGCGAAAACTCCCTCGAGCTGCCAAATCTCAACACGTGAAATCCCCCTTCTAACCCTGAGCTGAAAGGGCCGCTAGTTCAAATCGGTGGGGGTACTTTCGTAACACACCCTACATTTTGGATAACCGCGTCCCTAAGTCATGGTTCCCCCGTCCCATCGCCTACTTATCACCATTCGAAATCCCAAGCCACCAAAACCTCTCTGCTCCAGCCGCGAAACCCCACCCTCCTCTGCCCACCACCTCACCGCTGCCCAGCCGGAGCCTCTTCCCCGATGACGTCGTCCACCGCAACAGCTCGACGTCCCTCATCCACCTTCCCGGATGAGGATCCGTTGTCCATCTCGTCGTCCCGTTGGTTCAATCGCCCCGTCCTCCACCTCCAAGGAGCTGCTCCAACGATTGCCTCGTCTATCGCGGCTGCTACATCCCCACAGCGCCGCCTTAACCTGCTCCACTGGAACCGCAACATCGTCACCGACTCCTAGGACGAAGCCGATGCCTACTCGGTGCCACCAAAGAGGTTGTACACTCATCTCATCACACCTTCTCCTTAACTCGACCTCCCGTCGCCGATGGCGCTCCATCCCGCACTCCAATGGAGCGGATACCTCAAAGCCGGTGCCGCGGGCGTCATCTCCATGGCGGCTCTCCTCCAGTGTGAGGCCCCTTCGGAGGCCGCGTCCATACCAGCCGGATTTGCTGCTGCTCTGGCTCTCGCTCGCTCAATCGCTCGCCCAGTTGCTGCTGCTCCGGCTCTCGCTCGCTCACGCTACTGCTGCTGCTGCTGCTCCGGCTCTCGCTCACTCGCTCGCGCTGCTGCTGCTCCAGCACTCGCTCGCTCGCTCACGCGGCTGCTGCTGCTCGCCCCCTCGCTCGTGCTGCTGCTCTGCCCCATGTGCATTCCTATCCTATTCCAGTGTTTTTCCTCCTATCCCTGCGTTTTTAGAATCATGCAATCCAAATGAGCCCGTACAGAATTACTTCAGTTACAGGTAGGTGTCGAAGAAAACATTGTGTGGTTTGTGTCGGTGTCAAAACCGGCGGATCTCGGGTATGGGGTCCCAAACTATGCGTCTAAGGCTAATGGTAACAGGAGGCGGGGGACACGATGTCTACCCAGGTTCAGGCCCTCTCTGTGGAGGTAATACCCTACTTCCTGCTTGATTGATCTTGATGAATGTGAGTATTACAAGAGTTGATCTAACACGAGATCGTGATGGCTAAAACCCTAGAATCCTTGCCTATATGATTATGATTGCCTCTACGGACTAAACCCTCCTGTTTATATAGACACCGGAGGGACTAGGGTTATACAAAGTCGGTTACAAAGAAATGAATCTACATATGCGAATTGCCAAGCTTGCCTTCCACGCCATGGAGAGTCCCATCTAGACACGGGAGGAAGTCTTCTATCTTGTATCTTCAAAGCCCAACTGTCCGGCCCATGCTAATAGTCCGGCCGTCCAAGGACCCATTAATCCAGGACTCCCTCAGTAGCCCGTGAACCAGGCTTCAATGATGAGGTGTCCGGCGCGCAGATTGTCTTCGGCATTGCAAGGCAGGTTCCTTCTCCAAATACTCCAAAATAGTCTGTGAACACAGAAAATGTGTCCGGCTCTACAAAACAAATCCCACACACAACCATAGAGAGTATAATATTTCACGAGCCCAATCCGTTGACAACTTTTTGTAGCATGACATCACATCATCGCCCGACCATTATTCGAACCGTGTTTAGCCTGCCGCTCCATATTTCGAGATGCGGTTTTATTGGCACGTCTTGTCAAAGCAGAGATTGTGTCCCCTTTATTGTGGGATTCTCATCAACATGGGCGTGGATAACCCAACCATTCTGTTGGCATGATTCCTTGGGAATAGGCATGTTTTAAGGCCTAGGAGGGACGTTTGATATTCATTGCCTTTATAAAGGAGCAAAGACTCGTCCTTCTTCCTTTACGCCAAGCCCTTCCTCAACCTCTCCCACCTCGAGCTCCAACACCCAAGGTTCAAGCTAATCGGTTCGCGCCTCCCAGTCATGTCTGGACCCAGCCCTCAAGGCCGATGGGTAACTTCCTCCATCATAGAGGAGGATATCGCGAAGCTTCAGGAGGCAAGATATCTGACCGCGGAAATCCTCCACAGGCTTCCTGCTCAAGGGCAGGTTATTCCTACCCCCAGATCCGGCGAGAGGGTCGAATTCATCTCCCACTTCCTCCGAGGGCTAGGGTTCGTTCTTCATCCCTTCATTCGAGGGATCATGTTCTATTATGGGCTAGATTTTCACAATCTAGCTCCGGACTCCTTTCTTCACGGCTCGGCATTTATCATCATGTGCGAGGCCTTCCTCCGTATTCCCCCACACTTCGGCTTGTGGCTTATGACATTCAATGTGAAGCCGAAGGTAGTCGACGGGAAACAGGCAGAGTGCGGTGGTGCTGCAGTGAGCAAACTTGTGAATACTACTTGGCCAAGTGGTTCCTTCACAGAAACTTTTGACCTATGGCAGCGGTAGTGGCTTTACATCACTGAACCTCGTGGTAACAAATGGGTAGCTACACTTGCATTCCGATCCGGTCCTCTGCTATAACTTGCATCATGGATTAATAAGGGGTTGGACTGGGGATCAATTGATGAAGTGCGGACACTACAAAAGCCGCATTCGGAGCCTTATTGAGAAGGACATCGGTCTTATCAATGTGATCCAAGTAATGTTAGTCCGTCGGGTCCTACCGTGCCAGCGACGACCTCTCCGCATGTGGGAGTTTAATCAGGAAGGACCATGAACCCTATAGCATTTCTCTCGCACGACTCTTAGAGTAATTTGGAAATTATTCCTCGGGGCACGAAAATAGTGGCTGGATACCACAGAAGACACCGGCCTTGACTGCTATCATCCGGATACCTCAGTAAGTACTCGACTCCCGAACATGGTTTAGTCAAATTCCTCACAACAATATATTGAGAAAATCATACTCGGCCAGGGCTAGATAAAGAAGGCAGAGAGAATTAGGTGTTCGGCCCCTCTTCCTGAAGACTCAGCCGATCCGGTGCTAACAAGGATGCTGGCTCCGGCACCATACCAAATGCCAGCGAGGGAAGACAAGGAGGAGAGAAGGGAGGACCAAGGTGGCCCCCATTCTAGGGGCACACCGGGCACTTTGTCCAGGGAGATTGGAACTCCCTCTTCTGAAGATGGAAGGGAAGGAAAAATCGACATCCCTTCTCCTCATGCGAAGAAGAGGACCACCTCCGAAGACTTAAAGATAGAGGCTTCTAAGCGGGGGAAGATATCCCTGTTAGGGGGTTCCAGTTCGGGAGGTGACGTTGACACGCAATCCCTCCGTAAAGATAGGCCTTTAGCTGAATCATAAGTGAACAAGGGTGTTTTAAACATGTCCCGTTCTTTCCTGGTTGCAAAGGTAACATTTAAAATATATGTTTGTAGTCCGGCATGCAACCTTCCTCAACAGTCTTCCTCGTCAGGGGATCTTCCTCCAGAGATGATGGACAGCGAGACACCTCCACAGATTTCCTTGCCCGATATGGCAGACGACACTGAGGTGTCGTCCTGGAGGCTCTCTCCCGATCAAGCGGTGCGAGGGGCAGTGAAGACCAGGCCCGAAGGTGACACTTCGGCCGTCCAGGGTCCGTGGTGTGCAGTTTCTACGGGAACCACCAATAAAGGCCCCGGAATATCTGATTTCCAAGGGGCGGCACAATATGCTCTGGGTCCGGAGGCGCCGGATACCTGGATGGACACATTGCATCATGCGTTCGTCTCAGAGGATCATCGTACTTTGACGGGTACAGTAGTTTAGAGGGTTCGGTCCGTGAAAAGCGGATTGAATGAAGCCTTTACGAGCCTACTAAGAGGCTTCGAGGTACGTAATGTAATATTTTTAATTGTGTTATAAATGCCAAATGCGCCTGTGTATAGATACTAGCCCCTAAGACTCTGGTTGGTGTCCAAAGGGAGGCAATAAGAGGATCAAGAAATATATGCCCGGGAAATGATCTGACTAATTGAAACACATGCTGTTACATCTGTGGCGACTGCCCAAGCTACAGAGATTGAACATCTGAACCAGAAAGTTGATGTAGCGGATGACGACATCACGCTTATGAACAGGCGGCTCGACGAGGCACAAGGTATGTCTTTGAGGCACTCAGTATATGCAAGTATTATGATGACGCTGAGAAATTGCATACTGAAGTATGCATAACTCCAGATAATGCTGCTGCAGTTGAGACCCTTTGGGCTGAGCTTGCCCGGGCCAAAGAGCAGGCCAGGATGAGCAATGCGGCTGCTGAAAAGGCAGCTACTGAATTAAAGGCCGAACAGGCTGCCCGGCGCCAGCACGAAGAGAGAATATCTACTATGGCGCTTGAGCTAAAGGATGCCGCTAGCTAATACGTCTCCAACGTATCTATAATTTATGAAGCATTCATACTATTTTATTATCTGTTTTGAATGTTTATGGGCTTTATTATACACTTTTATATTACTTTTGGGACTAACCTATTAACCGGAGGCCCAGCCCATATTGTTGTTTTCTTGCCTATTTCAGTGTTCCGAAGAAAAGGAATATCAAACGGAGTCCAAACGGAATGAAACCTTCGGGAGCACGATTTTTGGAACGAAGGTGATCCCGAAGACTTGGAGTACAAACCAGGGAAGCTTCGAGGAAGCCACAAGATAGGGGGCGCGCCCACCCCCCTGGGCGCGCCCTCCACTCTCGTGGGCCCCTCGAGCATCCCCCGACCGACTTCTTTCGCCTATATAGTCCCATATACCCTAAAAACATCGAAGAACAAGATAGATCGGGAGTACCGCCGCCACAAGCCTCTGTAGCCACCAAAAACCTCTCGGGAGCCCGTTCCGGCACCTTGCCAGAGGGGGGTTCCCTCACTGGTGGCCATCTTCATCATCCGGGCGCTCTCCATGACGAGGAGGGAGTAGTTCACCCTCGGGGCTGAGGGTATGTACTAGTAGCTATGTGTTTGATCTCTCTCTCTCTCTCGTGTTCTCTCTATGGCACGATCTTGATGTATCGCGAGCTTTGCTATTATAGTTGGATCTTATGATGTTTCTCCCCCTCTACTCTCTTGTAATTAATTGAGTTTTCCCTTTGAAGTTATCTTATCGGATTGAGTCTTTATGGATTTGAGAACACTTCATGTATGTCTTGCCGTGCTTATCTGTGGTGACAATGGGATATCAAGTGATCCACTTGATGTATGTTTTGGTGATCAACTTGCGGGTTCCGTCCATGAACCTATGCATAGGGGTTGGCACACGTTTTCGTCTTGACTCTCCGGTAGAAACTTTGGGGCACTCTTTGAAGTACTTTGTGTTGGTTGAATGGATGAATCTGAGATTGTGTGATGCATATCATATAATCATGCCCACAGATACTTGAAGTGACAGTGGAGTATCTAGGTGACACTATGGTTTTGGTTGATTTGTATCTTAAGGTGTTATTCTAGTATGAACTCTATGATAGATTGAACGGAAAGAATAGTTTCATGTTATTTTTCTACAGACTCTTGAATAGATAAAACAGAAAGGATAACTTTGAGGTGGTTTCGTACCCTACCATAATCTCTTCGTTTGTTCTCCGCTATTAGTGGCTTTGGAGTGACACTTTGTTGCATGTTGAGGTATTGTTATATGATCTATCTATGTTATTATTGTTCAGAGAACTTGCACTAGTGAAATTATGAACCCTATGCCTTGTTTCCTACCATTGCAATACCGTTTACGTGCATTTTTGTCATTAGTTACCTTGCTGTTTTTATATTTTCAGATTACAAAAACCTATATCTATCATCTATATTGCACTTGTATCACCATCTCTTCGCCGAACTAGTGCACCTATACAATTTACCCTTGTATTGGGTGTGTTGGGGACACAAGAGACTCTTTGTTATTTGGTTGCAGGGTTGTTTGAGAGGGACCATCTTCATCCTACGCCTCCCACGGATTGATAAACCTTAGGTCATCCACTTGAGGGAAATTTGCTACTGTCCTACAAACCTGTGCACTTGGAGGCCCAACAACGTCTACAAGAAGAAGGATGTCTAGTAGACATCAAGCTCTTTTCTGGCGCCGTTGCCGGGGAGGTGAGTGCTTGAAGGTATATCTTTAGATCTTGCAATCGAATATTTCTGTTTCTTGTTTTATCACTAGTTTAGTCTATAAAAGAAAACTACAAAAAATGGAATTGAGTTTGTCTCATACGCTTCATCTTTTTAATATCTTTCGTGAAAATGGTGGTAAGGAAAATTATGCTCAATTGCTAGAAGAAGAATGCATTAAAATGCTTGGTACTAGATCTTTCTATGATGAGCATGATTGCAATGTTGTTAGTATGAATTCCTTGAATACCCATCATGCTAATGATATGCAAAGCCACAACCTTGGGGATGCTATGTTTGATGAAGATGATATTTTTTGTCCCCCATGTTTTGATGAGCAAATTTATTATGATAATAGCATGCCTCTTACCTATGATGATTATATTGATGAAAGTGGGTTTGGAGGAGTGTCAACTTTAGGAAGTAGTGATCCCACTATTTTGGAAGATGTTGAACCTTATTGTGATGAATATGAAAGTGGATTTGGAAGAGTGTCAACTTTATTGAGTGATGATTCCACTATCTTGGAAGAGGTTTCAATTGATTATGATGAGAACAAAGTTGCTACTTATGATGATTATTGTGATGAAACTTATGCTATAAGAAGTAGTGATGATAATATTTATAAAACTTGTCATGATTATGATTACCCTTTTTCTGAACATTACTCTTTTAATGTGGAAACAATTTTTAGTATTCGAGTCTCTTATGATACTTCTACTATTCATGAGAAGAAATTTGCTTATGTGGAGAGTAGTAAATTTTCTATGCTAGTAGATCATGAAAACAATGCTTTATGTGCTGGTTATATTGTTGAATTCATTCATGATGCTACTGAAAATTATTATGAGGGAGGAACATATGCTTATAGGAGTTGCAATAATATCAAGTTTCCTCTCTATGTGCTTAAAATCTTGAAGTTATGCTTGTTTTGCCTTCCTATGCTAGTTGATTATTGTTCCCATAAGTTGTTTGCTCACAAAATACCTAGGCATAGGAAGTGGGTTAGACTTAAATGTGCTAGTCATATGCTTCATGATGCTCCCGTTATGTTTCAATTCTTATCTTTTATGTAAGCATCATTGTTATCATCAGCCTAGCTAGAAAGGCATTAAAGAAAAGCGCTTGTTGGGAGACAACCCAATATTTACCCTTACTGTTTTTGTGTGTCCACATGATTATGCTACTGTATTAATCATGTTTTATAGCTTTTGTTTCAATAAAGTGCCAAGTAAGACCTTTAGGATAGCTTGCGGTGATAGTTGTGTTGATCCTGCTGAAAATCAGAAACTTTTGCACCCAGTAAATTAGTTTAGATAATGCACAGAAACGTGATTATTATCTGATTCCTTTTGCTATGGAATTTTACACCGATTTCTTAGGACTTCCTAATTTTTTAGAATTTTTGGAGTTACATAAGTATAGGTTTGATACAGATTACTACAGACTGTTCTGTTTTTGACAGATTCTGTTTTCTATGTGTTGTTTGCTTATTTTGATGAATCTATGAGTAGTATCGGAGGGTATGAACCATAGAGAAGTTGGATTACAGTATATATTACACCAATATTAATTTAAAATGAGTTCATTACCGTACCTAAGTGGTGGTTTTATTTTCTTATACTAACGGAGCTTACGAGTTTTCTGTTGAGTTTTGTGTTGTGAAGTTTTCAAGTTTTGGGTAAAGATTCGATGGACTATGGAATAAGGAGTGGCAAGAGCCTAAGCTTGGGGATGCCCAAGGAACCCCAAGGTAATATTCAAGGACAACCAAGAGCCTAAGCTTGGGGATGCCCCGGATGACATCCCCTCTTCCGTCTTCGTTCATCGGTAACTTTACTTGGAGCTATATTTTTATTCACCACATGATATGTGTTTTGCTTGGAGCGTCATTTTATTTTGTTAGTATTTGCTTGATGTTATTTATAATAATGTTTTGCATCTTTATTTTCAATAAAAATGTCAAGGATAGCCTTAACCATGCTTATTTTGCTAGTATACATGTTGCTGTTTGAAAACAGAAAGTTTACCGCTGTTGCAAAAATTACCTAGAAAACTCAGAGAATGGTATAATGTTGAAACTTTTTGCATAATGAGATATGATAAATCTTCTAAAGATTAGTATTTTTCTCATAATTGTTGGATTTATGTAAGTATTGATACTCTTGCATTCTTTACAGACTGTACTGTTTTGGCAGATTGCTGTTATGTTTGCATTGTTTGCATATGTTTGCTTGTTTAATGATTCTATTTGAGGATATAAGTGTTAAATATACAGAGGCATTTAGTTTGAAATGTTGAATAAATTTTAGTGATTTGTTATAGTAGAAAATGATAAGGTTTTGCATTGGTTTATATTAACCTATCTCACGAGTTCTTGTTGAGTTTGGTGTGGATGAAGCTTTTGATAAAAAGAGAAACCATGATATGAGAGGAATTAAGGAGAAACAAAAGTTCAAGCTTGGGGATGCCCAAGGCACCCCAAGATAATATTTCAAGAAGTCTCAAGCATCTAAGCTTGGGGATGCCCCATTAGGCATCCCACCTTTCTTCTTCATCAATTATCGGTTAGTATCGGTTGAGCCTAAGTTTTTGCTTCTTCACATGAGTTGTGCTATCCTTGCATGGTCATTTTATTTTGTTTTGCCTGTTGCTTGAATAAAGTACTTAAGATCTGAAATTCTTAATGAGAGAGAGTCTTCATATAGCTGTGTAATTAATTAGCTACTCATTGATCTTCACTTATATCTTTTTTGAGTAGTTTGTCATTTACTCATGTGCTTCACTTATATCCTATGAGTAAATGGTTGAATGAGTTGAATGTCATAAATCTGAAATTATATATGTCCATTTGCTTATCCCATGGGGAGTAATGACTTCACATCTAAGAAGTAGAGGTTGTAAATTTATTGAAGGTTGGCAAGCATTGTATTGGTCATTTGAACAATTCATGAAAGAATATTGAAGGAAGAGAGATTTCACATATAAATATACTATCTTAGACATCTTTCATAATTGTGAGCACTCATTAAGTATGACATGCTAAAGAGTTGATGTTGGACAAGGAAGACAACGTAATGGGTTATGTTTTATCACATCTCAGTTAAATTATATTGTCATGGATCTTTCAAACATGTTGAGCTTGCCTTTCCCCCTCATGCTAGCCAAATTCCTTGCACCAAGTAGAGATACTACTTGTGCTTCCAAATATCCTTAAACCCAGTTTTGCCATGAGAGTCCACCATACCTACCTATGGATTGAGTAAGATCCTTCAAGTAAGTTGTCATCGGTGCATGCAATAAAAATTGCTCTCTAAATATTTATGATCTATTAGTGTGAAGAAAATAAGCTTTATACGATCTTGTTATGGAAGCAATAAAAGCAACAGACTGCATAATAAACGTCCATATACAAGTGGCAATATAAAGTGACGTTCTTTTGCATTTATATTTTGTGCATCGAACCCTAAAAGCGCATGACAACCTCTGCTTCCCTCTGTGAAGGGCCTATCTTTTACTTTATGTCTTTTACTTTATGCAAGAATCAAGGTGATCTTCACCTTTCCCTTTTTCATTTTATCCTTTGGCAAGCACCTCGTGTTGGAAAGATCCTGATATATATATCCAATTGGATGTAAGTTAGCATGAACTATTATTGTTGACATCACCCAAAGGTGAATACGTTGGGAGGCAACACTATAAGCCCCTATCTTTCTCACTGTCCGATTAAAACTCCATAACCATAAGTATTGCGTGAGTATTAGCAATTGTAGAAGACTATATGATAGTTGAGTATGTGGAGTTTGCTAAATCAAAGCTCTGACATAGACCCTTCCTGAAAAGAAGATGAATTGCAATTGTTTGATGACGAAGAATGAGGTTTGCTAGTTTTCAAGAAAGTTTATGGTCTATACTTTAACATGTGAATAGCTTGTTACTGAATCGTGAGAAGTTTTATGAGATGAACTACTGTTATGACATATAATCGTGCTAGAAAAGGTGATTGAAATTATCATTAATCAAACTTGTGCACCTGCTAGCATTCACACTTCATAAATTCTTTCTTTTATCATTTACCTACTTGAGGACGAGCAGGAATTAAGCTTGGGGATGCTGATACGTCTGCAATGTATCTATAATTTATGAAGCATTCATGCTATTTTATTATTTGTTTTGAATGTTTATGGGCTTTATTATACACTTTTATATTACTTTTGGGACTAACCTATTAACCGGAGGCCCAGCCCATATTGCTGTTTTCTTGCCTATTTCAGTGTTTCGAAGAAAAGGAATATCAAATGGAGTCCAAACGGAATGAAACCTTCAGGAGCGTGATTTTTGGAACAAACGTGATCCAGGAGACTTGGAGTACAAACTAGGGAAGCTTCAAGGAAGCCACGAGATAGGGGGGCGCCCACCCCCCTGGGCGCACCCTCCACTCTTGTGGGCCCCTCGAGCATCCCCCGACCGACTTCTTTCATCTATATATTCCCATATACCCTAAAAGCATCGAAGAACAAGATAGATTGGGAGTTCCGCTGCCGCAAGCCTATGTATCCTCCAAAAACCTCTTGGGAGCCCGTTCCGGCACCCTGCCGGAGGGGGGATCCCTCACCGGTGGCCATCTTCATCATCACGGCGCTCTCCATGACGAGGAGGGAGTAGTTCACCCTCGGTGCTGAGGGTTTGTACCAGTAGCTATGTGTTTGATCTCTCTCTCTCTCTATGGCAGGATCTTGATGTATCACAAGCTTTGCTATTATATTTGGATCTTATGATGTTTCTCCCCCTCTACTCTCTTGTGATGAATTGAGTTTTCCCTTTGAAGTTATCTTATTGGATTGAGTCTTTATGGATTTGAGTACACTTGATGTATATCTTGCCGTGCTTATCTGTGGTGACAATGGGATATCACGTGATCCACTTGATGTATGTTTCGGTGATCAACTTGCGGTTTCCGCCCATGAACCTATGCATAGGGGTTGGCACACGTTTTCGTCTTGACTCTCCGGTAGAAACTTTGGGGCACTCTTTGAAGTACTTTGTGTTGGTTGAATAGATGAACCTGAGATTGTGTGATGCATATCGTATAATCATGCCCACGGATACTTGAGGTGACAATGGAGTATCTAGGTGACATTAGGGTTTTGGTTGATTTGTGTCTTAAGGTGTTATTCTAGTATGAACTCTATGATAGATTTAACAGAAAGAATAGCTTCATGTTATTTTACTACGGACTCTTGAATAGATAAAATAGAAAGGATAACTTTGAGGTGGTTTCGTACCTTACCATAATCTCTTCATTTGTTCTCCGCTATAAGTGGCTTTGGAGTGACTCTTTGTTGCATCTTGAGGGATTGTTATATGATCTATCTTTGTTATTATTGTTGAGAGAACTTTCACTAGTGAAAGTATGAACCCTATGCCTTGTTTCCTATCATTGCAATACCGTTTACGCTCACTTTTATCATTGGTTACCTTACTATTTTTATATTTTTAGATTACAAAAACCTATATCTATCATCTATATTGCACTTGTATCACCATCTCTTCGCCGAACTAGTGCACCTATACAATTTACCGTTGTATTGGGTGTGTTGGGGACACAAGAGACTCTTTGTTATTTGGTTGCAGGGTTGTTTGAGAGAGACCATCTTCATCCTACGCCTCCCACGGATTGATAAACCTTAGGTCATCCACTTGAGGGAAATTTGCTACCGTCCTACAAACCTGTGCACTTGCAGGTCTGATATGTCTCCAACATATCTATAATTTTTGATTGTTCCATGCTATTATACTTCCCCTTTTGGATGTTTATGGGCTTTATGTTACATATTCATATCATTTTGGGACTAACCTACTAACCGGATGCCCAGCCCGTATTGCTGTTTTTTGCCTATTTTAGTATTTCGAAGAAAAGGAATATCAAACGGAGTCCAAACGGAATGAAACCTTCTGGAGCGTGATTTTTGGAACGAACGTGCTCCGGAGAACTTGGAGTGCACGTCAAGAAGTGAACGAGGCGGCCAGGAGATAGCAGGGCGCGCCCACCCCTATAGGGCGCACCCCCTGTCTCCTGGGCCCCATGAGCGGCCACCGACGTACTTCTTCCTCCTATATATACCTACGTACCCCGAAAACATCCAGAGAGCCAACGAAAAACAATTTCCACCGTTGTAACCTTCTGTATCCGCGAGATCCCATCTTGGAGCCTTCATCGGTGCTCCGTCGGAGGGGGAATCGACCACGGAGGCCTTCTACGTCAACACCATAGCCCCTCCAATGAGTTGTGAGTAGTTTACCACAGACCTTCGGGTCCATAGTTATTAGCTAGATGGCTTCTTCTCTCTTTTTGGATCTCAATACAATGTTCTCCCCCTCTCTTGTGGAGATCTATTCGATGTAAAATCTTTTTGCGCTGTGTTTGTCGAGATCCGATGAATTTTGGGTTTATGATCAAGTTTATCTATGAGAAATATTTGAATCTTCTCTGAATTCTTTTATGTATGATTGAGTTATCTTTGCAAGTCTCTTCGAATTATCAGTTTGGTTTGGCCTACTAGATTGATCTTTCTTGCCATGGGAGAAGTGCTTAGCTTTGGGTTCAATCTTGCGGTGTCCTTACCCAGTGACAGAAAGTGTTGCAAGGCACATATTGTATTGTTGCCATCGAGGAGAAAAAGATGGGGTTTATATCATATTGCTTGAGTTTATCCCTCTACATCATGTCATCTTTCTTAATGCGTTACTCTGTTCTTATGAACTTAATACTCTAGATGCATGTTGATAGCGGTCGATGTGTGGAGTAATAGTAGTAGATGCAGGCAGGAGTCGGTCTACTTGTCACGGATGTGATGCCTATATACATGATCATGCCGAGATAATCTCATAATTATTCGCTTTTCTATCAATTGCTCGACAGTAATTTGTTCACCCACCGTAATACTTATGCTATCTTGAGAGAAGCCACTAGTGGAACCAATGGCTCCCGGGTCTATCTTTTATCATATAAGCTTTCAATCTACTTTTATTTGCATCTTTACTTTTTGCATCTATATTATAAAATACCAGAAATATATTTATCTTATCATACTATCTCTATCAGATCTCACCTTCGCAAGTGGCCGTGAAGGTATTGACAACCCCTTTATTGCGTTGGTTGCGAGTTCTTTGTTTGTTTGTGTAGGTGCGTGGGACTTTTGAGGAGCCTCCTACTGGATTGATACCTTGGTTCTCAAAAACTGAGGGAAATACTTACGCTACTATTGCTGCATCACCCTTTCCTCTTCAAGGAAAACCAACGCAAGCTCAAGATGTAGCAAGAAGGATTTCTGGCACCGTTGCCGGGGAGGTCTTCGCTCAAGTCAAGACATACCAAGTACCCATCACAAACTCATCTCCCTCGCATTTACATTATTTGCCATTTGCCTCTCGTTTTCCTCTCCCCCACTTCACCCTTGCCATTTTATTCGCCCTCTCTTTCCCAATCTCCTCCTCTCTTTTTCGCTTGCCTTTTCTGTTTGCTTGTGTGTTGGATTACTTGTTGCCATGGCGCAAGATAATACCAAATTTTGTGATTTCTCCAATACCAACAATAATGATTTCCTTAGTACTCCAATTTCTCCTCTTAATGATGTTCAGTCTTGTGAAATTAATACTGCTTTGCTGAATCTTGTTATGAAAGATCAATTCGCCGGCCTTCCTAGTGAAGATGCCGCTACTCATCTAAACAACTTTGTTGATTTGTGTGATATGCAAAAGAAGAAAGATATGGCTAATGATATCGTTAAGTTTAAGTTATTTCCGTTTTCACTTAGAGATCATGCTAAAGTTTGGTTTTCGTCTTTGCCTAAAAATATTATTGATTCTTGGAACAAGTGCAAAGATGTTTTTATCTCTAAGTATTTTCCTCCCGCTAAGATCATCACTCTTAGGAACGATATTATGAATTTTAAACAACTTGATCATGAGCATCTTGCTCAATCTTGGGAAAGAATGAAATTGATGATTCGCAATTGCCCTACTCATGGTTTGAATTTATGGATGATCATACAAAAAATTTATGCCGGTTTGAACTTTGCTTCTAGAAATCTTTTAGATTCGGCCGCGGGAGGCACATTTATGGAAATAACGTTAGGAGATGCTACAAAACTTCTTGATAATATTATGGCTAATTATTCTCAATGGCACACCGAAAGATCTTCTAGTAAAAAAGTGAATGCTATAGAAGAAATCAATGTTTTGAGTGGAAAGATGGATGAACTTATGAAGTTGTTTGCAACTAAAAATACTCCTCTTGATCCCAATGATATGACTTTGTCTACTTTGATTGAGAATAATAATGAATCTATGGATGTGAATTTTGTTGGTAGGAATAGTTTTGGAAACAATGCCTATAGAGGAAACTTTAATTCTGGACCATTCCCTAGTAATTCCTCTAATAATTATGGAAAATCTTACAATAATTCTTATGGTAATTTTCATAAGATGCCCTCTGATTTTGAGAATAGTGTGGAAGAATTTATGATTTCTCAAAAGAATTTTAATGCTTTGCTTGAAGAAAAATTGCTCAAAGTTGATGATTTGGCTAGGAACGTTGATAGACTTTCGATGTTGATTCTCTTAAACTTAGATCTTCTCCCCCTAAGCATGATATCAATGAGTCTCTCAAAGCAATGAGAATTTCCATTGATGATTGCAAGGAAAGAACCGCTAGATTGCGTCCTAAGAAAGATTGCTTTATAAAGGCATGTTCTTCTAGTTTCAATGAAAATAATGATGAAGATCTCAAAGTTATTGATGTGTCCCCGATTAGATCTTTGTTCTGCAATATGAACCTTGATAATAATGGGACTGGAGATGAGTCAACTTTAGTTAGAAGGTGTCCCAAGAATTCAGAGTTTTGAGATCTTGATGCTAAATTTGGTAAAAGTGGGATTGGAGAGGTCATGACTTTAAATAGTATTGAACCCACTATCTCGGATTTCAAGGAGTTTGATTATCATAATTGTTCTTTAGAAGGTTGTATTTCCTTGTTGCAATCCATTGTTAATTCTCCTCATGCTTATAGTCAAAATAAAGCTTTTACCAAACTTAATTTGGAAGTTTCTATACCTAGAAAACTTAATGATGAGTGGGAACCTACTATAAAGATTAAAATTAAAGATCATGAGTGTTTTGCTTTGTGTGATTTGGGTGCTAGTGTTTCCACAATTCCGAAAACTTTATGTGATATTCTAGGTTTCCATGATCTTGATGATTGCTGTTTAAATTTTCACCTTGCGGATTCCACCATTAAAAAGCCAATGGGAAGGACCAATGATGTTCTCATTGTTGCAAATAGAAATTTTGTGCCCGTAGATTTTATCGTTCTTGATATAGATTGCAATATTTCTTGCCCTATTATTCTTGGTAGACCTTTCCTTAGAACGATTGGCGCGATTATTGATATGAAGGAAGGGAATATTAGATTCCAATTTGCATTAAAGAAAGGCATGGAGCAATTTCCAAGAAAGAAAGTTAAATTACCTTATGAATCAATCATGCGAGCTACTTATGAATTGAGTGCCAAATATGGCACTACTTAGATCTATCTTCGCTTTTATGCCTAGCTAGGGGCGTTAAATGATAGCGCTAGTTGAGAGGCAACCCACTTTTATTTGTGTTTTTTATTTTTGTTTCTGTTTAGTAATAAATTTTGCATATACATTCTATTTAGATGTGTTTTTATGTTTTAATTAGTGTTTGTACCAAGTAGAACCTATAGGATAACCTATGATGTTAGTTGATTTGATTCTGCTGAAAAACAGAAACTTTGCACGCATGAAATTAGTTTTGTTAAATCACAGAAACGTGATTTTGCGTTGATTCTTTTTTCTTCTGATCAACAGACAACTTTTCCAGGACTTCCTATCTCGGTAGGATTTTTAGAGTTCCAGAAGTTTGCGTTAGTTACAGATTGCTACCGACTGTTCTGTTTTTGACAGATTCTATTTTTCGTGTGTTGTTTGCTTATTTTGATGCATCTATGGCTAGTATTAAGTGGTATGAACTTGGAATACAGTAGGTTTATCACTAAAATAAATAAAGAATGAGTTCATTATAGTACCTTATGTGGTGGTTTTGTTTTCTTTCACTAACGGAGCTTATAAGATTTCCTGTTGAGTTTTGTGTTGTGAAGTTTTCAAGTTTTGGGTAAAGCTTTGATGGACTATGGAATAAGGAGTGGCAAGAGCCTAAGCTTGGGGATGCCCATGGCACCCCAAGATATTCAAGGATAGCCAAAAGCCTAAGCTTGGGGATGCCCCCGGAAGGCATCCCCTCTTTCGTCTTCGTTCATTGGCAACTTTACTTGGAGCTATATTTTTATTCGCCACATGATATGTGTTTTGCTTGGAGCGTCGTGTATGATATTAGTCTTTGCTTTTTAGTTTACCACAGTCATCCTTGCTGTACACACCTTTTGGGACAAGACCACTTGATTAAATTTGCTAGAATACTCTATGTACTTCACTTATATCTTTTGAGCTTGATAGTTTTTGCTCTAGTACTTCACTTATATCTTTTAGAGCATGGTGTTGGCTTAATTTTGTAGAAATTTCTAGTCTCTCATGCTTCACTTATATTATTTTGAGAGTCTTTTAGAACAACATGGTATTTGCTATGGTTATAAAATTGGTCCTAGAATGGTAGGCATCCAAGTTGGGTATAATAAAAACTATCATAGGAACTGAATTGGATGCTATGATCAATTTGATACTTGATAACTGTTTTGAGATATGGAGGTAGTGATATTAAAAGTCATGCTAGTTGGGTGATTATGAATTTAAAGAATGCTTGTGTTGAAGTTTGTGATTCCCGTAGCATGCACGTATGGTGAACCGCTTTGTGATGAAGTTGGAGCACAATTTTATTTATTGATTGTCTTCCTTATGAGTGGCGGTCGTTGACGAGCGTTGGCCTTTTCCTACCAATCTATCCTCCTAGGAGCATGCGCGTAATACTGTATTTTTGATAACTTGTAGATTTTTGCAAGAAGTATATGAGTTCTTTTGACTAATGTTGAGTCCATGGATTATACGCACTCTCACCCTTCCACCATTGCTAGCCTCTCTTGTGCCGCGCAACTTTCGCCGGTACAGTTCGCACAGGAACACGTCACCGTGTACCCTCGACGCTGGGGGTGATGCACCGCAGCTCACGTCGAAGGAGACCCGCCAGAAAGCGCGGTACGCAGGACAATCCGGCGGGCGCTTTTGTAGACCCGAAACCCCACACGCCCGGGAGGGACCCCGTCAGGGCGCGCGGCGGCTATGGGCTGCCCTAGGTCGGCCTGACCGCCCCTAGGGCCTCGAGGTTCGCCGCCCTACAAAAGAAGAACGAACGAAGAACGAGGAAGAAGAAGAACTAGGGTTAAGGAGAAAAGATAAAAGATAAAAGTGGTAGATGATTGTTTGATTGTGTGTTGTTCAATCGGCCGTCACCTCTTGTCTATATAAGAGGCGGATGGACTTCCCGTACAAGAAAAGGACTTGCCTTGCCGTCCAAATCATCAAATTCTAACCAAATTCGGACTTCTCATGACCTTCGGCCCGGATGTCCGGCTCTAGGCCCGGATGATCCGGCCAAGCCCAGATTTCTGACAGCAGTCCACTTATCGGGCTGTAACTTTTGAATACGAACTCGGATTAAGATGATTGTTATATTAAAATCAACCGCCTCGACGAGACACACATCTTTTCTGTTGAACACTTTTTTATCTGAGGTCATCTTGAGGGAGTTTCGGGCTGTTTTCTAACATCTGCAGCAGAAAAACTTGTCCGGACGTCCGGACGAATGCCCGGACTGTCCGGCCTTTACCCGGATCATCCGGGAGTTGGCCCAGATCATCCGGCTTCAGCGCCAACCTTCTGGAATCTTAGTGCTTCAATTACCCGGATGATCCGGACCCCGGCCCGGATGATCCGGCCAACATTGGTGCAGCGCACGGTTTTGCCTATAACTTTTGCGTACGACCTCAGATGGGGACGATCTTTATATCAAAATCGTCCGTTTCGATGAGACGAAGAACTTTGCAGTTGTAACTTTTTCCATCAGAGGCCATGTTGGGGGTGTAATCATCCGAATACTGTTCTGAACACAAAATCTCATTACTTCGAATACAACTTCGGCCTTAGAGATGAGATCGGATGGCTATGGCCCAATTATCAAAATTTCTCCATTTTACGATACGGAACTTTCTCGTTTTGATCATTTTTTCCATTTGAGACCTTCTTAATTATGTTTTTGACCATGCCAAAATCTGGTGCCAACACATGCCCCCCTGTTTTTCGGCAAAACTTGTGTGCCGAAAAATAACTTGCACGAAGTTTGTTCTAAGCACGATGTCAACACTCCATCGGCCGTTTTGTACGTGCTTTGGACGATAAGTATATATTGGTCATTTAGATTAGCAACAAAAATGAAGCTAATCGAACATATAATGATTTGGTAATACCCTTTCATGATGTAAGAAATTATATTGCATCCATGGGTCAAAATAAGTCCACGGAGGGTAACCAGTCATACCTAAGGATGAATTCCATGGCATATGCATTAATGACATAGTTGAAGAATATGGATGTTGTTTGAACCAAAGATTCTGATGTGCAAACCCTCGACTTGGTTGTTCGAAGCTTGCACTCTTCTCTTTCTTCACCTTTGTCGCACTTATTGCAACGGAATCTTGCATATTATTCTTGTTTTTAGTACTTCCTTTGGGAACCCATGCCATGTTCATCCTTTCAAGTTCTTGTGCACTAAGCTTTTGTACTTTCTTCTTTTGCCAATACGGTAAGCCGAGTGGGCACCCCGGCTGCGATTTTCTTTGAAGTAATGGCAATTCTTGTTTTATCTTGGGCACTCTCAACTTCCTCCTTTCAGATTTGGCACTTGATTGAATCTCAACAATTGATTGCTTCATCTCATTGGCTTTAGCAGCCAATGTCAACATTTTAGTTGGCTCATTTTCTTTTGAGATGAAATCTGAAGTAGCACTCTTACGACCATCTCTTTTAACGCGGTAAACTTGCTTGACCACCTCCTTTCTATTCCTTGAGCACTGGACCGATTCCTTATGATCGAAACGGTCTTTAGCATGTGATCATTCAAATGCTGATCTTCTCGGAGCTGCATAATATTGGTTAGATGGTCTAAAATAAGACGGAGAGTGTGCCCTCGTATCATACATGTCCCATGATGGATATGGATCTATATGAGCATAGGGAGGCATCCACGGCATTGGCGGCAGCCCAAAATAAGGATATGAATATGTTGCATTAAAATTTGCACTTTGCCAATACCAATCCTCATATTTGCGCCATGGGGGTGATCTTGGCTTCTTTGCATGATGGCCGATAAGTATTCTTCTCTTTACTCTTCTTTTGATATTTATCCAATAATTCAGTAAAGGTGATTTTTGATCTCTTGCACTTGCGCTTATTTCGGCCTTTGTTTCGTTTGGTTGTGCTTGCACCAATCATTGGATTTGCTTGTTGCCCCCCAGTCCTTGGCGTCTCCATTGTAGCTTCGATGGAATTCTCGCCCTCAAAATTATGTTCATTATGCTCTTCAACAACTTTTTTACTTGAAAGCTTGACCCCATCACCTGCAGTTTTTACCTCCTCTTTAAATGGATCGGCTTGAAGCAGCCGATGAAAAAACTTTCTGCCATCGAGACCAATCGGAATAGACTGGTCATCTCTTGGTGTCTCAACAAATTTCAATCGTCCTTTATCAATGGCCAATTTAACTATTTGACGAAACATATTGCAATCCTCAAAATTATGTTTGAACGAATGATGCAACCTACAATACATTCGTCCTTGAATTGATGGCTTGACATGGTGATCAAGAATTCTTATGTAATTATTTTTCAGCAATAAATCAAATATTTGGTCACACATGCTTGAATTGAAGGTAAACTTCTCGCTTTCTAGCCGATCTTGCTGTGTGAACGGCTTTGAAGATAAGCAAACGAATGGTTCAGATTTGGAATCTTCCCATTCGGCTATACATTGTGTTTTTCACTCTATCTCCGGTGTCTTTGGATAAGATATTATATTAGCATCGGATTTCTCAAAAGAAATTAACCTTGGCTTTAAACTTCCGATACGAAAATATTTAGAACACACATGTCTCAATTGAGACAAAATGCAAGCCAAGTAAGAAATAAGCAAAGCTACCCAACTAGATATGAACTTTAGATAAAGCAACGGGGAAATCTTTGGCCACAACAATAAGTCATTATCGGTCTTTATAAATGGTGCAATGGGTTGACTGATATAGTCTATAACAATTTTGTTGCTAACAAGTAAATTACGCTTCTTCATTGGTCTTTCAAAATTACTTATGAGAATTTTTCTTATAGAAGCATCGACAATAAAGTTGCGACCAAATCGGAAGATAGGCAAGTCACTTGCTAGACATACCTCTTCAATTACGTTGGGAGAGCATGATGGTTGTATCACTTGAATAATACTTTGTTCCACTTTTGAGTGACTCTCCAATGCCTTGGCATCCTCTTTTTCTTTGATAGATTCGGTACACATACTATTTGATTCGGCTTTTTTAATAACCGAATTAACTTTGTTATCCGAATCACCACTCTTTGTTTCTTTGATTCGCAAGGTTGCTTGTTCTTGTCTAAATTCAGCAACCATTGCAGCTAGTCTATCTTTAAGCTTTTTTCGACCAATTTCAGCCCAATCTTCATCGAATTGCCCCCCAATACTTTGAGACGCTTTCGGCAATGGTGTGTTACCGAAATTTTGTAATTGTGCAGGGGCAACATGATATGCTACATTACTAGGTAAATACACATGCGCTCTGGTAGAATTCTCACTTATTCGGCCATGAGCATGAAGGTGCGAAGCCGAATCATGAATATCTACAATTGCGTATGGTGCCAAAAAATTCGTAGCATGAGGTGTAGCATACGATGTTTCAGGGTAATTGGCCGAATAACTAGTAGTAGCATGGCCAATTCCCCTATCCACCGGCACGTTTGGATTAACATACTGCAAGTTATTTGCCGATGAATAAAAAGTTGAAACACTTTGTTGCATACTATTGGAAGTTCCTACATGGGGTGTCTCAACATGATTAACCGAACTCATCATGTTGTTCATCGGCATATAGATTTGTGGGTTTGCCGATGCATGGGAGTTGGGATACATATGTTGCATGTTGCTAAAATTATATGAAGTTGAAGCATGAAGATTATTCTGAATCGGCTGTTGCACATAATTGGATGTATGATTGATAAAACTAGGGCTAGCCGATACAATATGCTCATTAGACGATCTAGCAACAACATATGCATTATTTGCATCTACATAAGTGAATTGTGTATTCATGTTACCTTTGTAGATTGCAAACCCTAGATGACGATCTCTTCGTAGCAAGAACGGGCTGGAGACCGTTCAAAGCTCCGTCCCCAGCGGAGTCGCCAAAAAGTGTGTTCGCACACGAACACGTCACCGTGTACCTCCAACGCCGAGGGTGATGCACCGCAGCTCGCGTCGAAGGAGGCCCGCCGGAAGCGCGGTACGCAAGACAATCCGGCGGGTGCTTTTGAAGACCCGAAACCCCACACGCCCGGGAGGGACCCCGTCAGGGCGCGCGGTGGCTATGGGCTGCCCTAGGTCGGCCTGACCGCCCCTAGGGCCTCGAGGTTCGCCGCCGTGCAAAAGAAGAACGAACGAAGAACGAGGAAGAAGAAGAACTAGGGTTAAGGAGAAAAGATAAAAGATAAAAGTGGTAGATGATTGTTCGATTGTGTGTTGTTCAATCGGCCGTCACCTCTTGTCTATATAAGAGGCGGATGGACTTCCCGTACAAGAAAAGGACTTGCCTTGCCGTCCAAATCATCAAAATCTAACCAAATTCGGACTTCTCACGACCTTCGGCCCGGATGTCCGGCTCTAGGCCCGGATGATCCGGCCAAGCCCAGATTTCTGACAATAGTCCACTAATCGGGCTGTAACTTTTGAATACGAACTCGGATTAAGATGATTGTTATATGAAAATCAACCGCCTCGACGAGACGCACAACTTTTCTGTTGAACACTTTTTTCTCTTAGGTTATCTTGAGGGAGTTTCGGGCTGTTTTCTAACATCTGCAGCAGAAAAACTTGTCCGGACGTCCGGACGAATGCCCGGACTGTCCGGCCTTTACCCGGATCATCCGGGAGTTGGCCCAGATCATCCGGCTTCAGAGCCAACCTTTTGAAATCTTAGTGCTTCAATTACCCGGATGATCCGGACCCCGGCCTGGATGATCCGGCCAATATTGGTGCAGCGCACGGTTTTTCCTATAACTTTTGCATACGACCTCGGATGGGGACGATCTTTATATCAAAATCGTCCGTTTCGATGAGACGAAGAACTTTGGAGTTGTAACTTTTTCCATCAGAGGCCATGTTGGGGGCGTAATCAGCCGAATACTGTTCTGAACACAAAATCTCAGTACTTGGAATACAACTTCGGCCTTAGAGATGAGATCGGATGGCTATGGCCCAAATATCAAAATTTCTCCTTTTGACGATACGGAACTTTCTCGTTTTGATCATTTTTCCATTTGAGACCTTCTTAATTATGTTTTTGACCATGCCAAAATCTGGTGTCAACACATGCCCCCCTGTTTTTCGGCAAAACTTGTGTGCCGAAAAATAACTTGCACGAAGTTTGTTCTAAGCACGATGTCAACACTCCATCGGCCGTTTTGTACGTGCTTTGGACGATAAGTATATATCGGTCATTTAGATTAGCAACAAAAATGAAGCTAATCGAACATATAATGATTTGGTAATACCCTTTCATGATGTAAGAAATTATATTGCATCCATGGGTCAAAATAAGTCCACGGAGGGTAACCAGTCATACCTAAGGATGAATTCCATGGCATATGCATTAATGACATAGTTGAAGAATATGGATGTTGTTTGAACCGAAGATTCTGATGTGCAAACCCTCGACTTGGTTGTTCGAAGCTTGCACTCTTCTCTTTCTTCACCTTTGTCGCACTTATTGCAACGGAATCTTGCATATTATTCTTGTTTTTAGTACTTCCTTTGGGAACCCATGCCACGTTCATCCTTTCAAGTTCTTGTGCACTAAGCTTTTGTACTTTCTTCTTTTGCCAATAAGGTAAGCCGAGTGGGCACCCCGGCTGCGATTTTCTTTGAAGTAATGGCAATTCTTGTTTTATCTTGGGCACTCTCAACTTCCTCCTTTCAGATTTGGCACTTGATTGAATCTCAACAATTGATTGCTTCATCTCATTGCATTTAGTAGCCAATGTCAACATTTTAGTTGGCTCTTTTTCTTTTGAGATCAAATCTGAAGTAGCACTCTTACGACCATCTCTTTTAACGCGGTAAACTTGCTTGACCACCTCCTTTCTATTCCTTGAGCACTGGACCGATTCCTTATGATCGAAACGGTCTTTAGCATGTGATTGTTCAAATGCTGATCTTCTCGGAGCTGCATAATATTGGTTAGATGGTCTAAAATAAGATGGAGAGTGTGCCCTCGTATCATACCTGTCCCATGATGGATATGGATCTATATGAGCATAGGGAGGCATCCACGGCATTGGCGGCGGCCCAAAATAAGGATATGAATATGTTGCATTAAAATTTGCACTTTGCCAATACCAATCCTCATATTTGCGCCATGGGGGTGATCTTGGTTTCTTTGCATGATTTGGCCGATAAGTATTCTTCTCTTCACTCTTCTTTTGATATTTATCCAATAATTCAGCAAAGGTGATTTTTGATCTCTTGCACTTGCGCTTATTTCGGCCTTTGTTTCGTTTGGTTGTGCTTGCACCAATCATTGGATTTGCTTGTTGCCCCCCAGTCCTTGGCGTCTCCATTGTAGCTTCGATGGAATTCTCGCCCTCAAAATTATGTTCATTATGCTCTTCAACAACTTTTTTTCTGGAAAGCTTGACCCCATCACCTGCAGTTTTTACCTCCTCTTTAAATGGATCGGCTTGAAGCAGCCGATGAAAAAACTTTCTGCCATCGAGACCAATCGGAATAGACTGGTCATCTCTTGGTGTCTCAACAAATTTCAATCGTCCTTTATCAATGGCCGATTTAACTATTTGACGAAACATATTGCAATCCTCAAAATTATGTTTGAATGAATGATGCAACCTACAATACATTCGTCCTTGAATTGATGGCTTGACATGGTGATCAAGAATTCTTATGTAATTATTTTTCAGCAATAAATCAAATATTTGGTCACACATGCTTGAATTGAAGGTAAACTTCTCGCTTTCTAGCCGATCTTGCTGTGTGAACGGCTTTGAAGATAAGCAAACGAATGGTTCAGATTTGGAATCTTCCCATTCGGCTATACATTGTGTTTTTCACTCTATCTCCGGTGTCTTTGGATAAGATATTATATTAGCATCGGATTTCTCAAAAGAAATTAACCTTGGCTTTAAACTTCCAATACGAAAATATTTAGAACACACATGTCTCAATTGAGACAAAATGCAAGCCAAGTAAGAAATAAGCAAAGCTACCCAACTAGATATGAACTTTAGATAAAGCAACGGGGAAATCTTTGGCCACAACAATAAGTCATTATCGGTCTTTATAAATGGTGCAATGGGTTGACCGATATAGTCTATAACAATTTTGTTGCTAACAAGTAAATTACGCTTCTTCATTGGTCTTTCAAAATTACTTATGAGAATTTTTCTTATAGAAGCATCGACAATAAAGTTGCGACCAAATCGGAAGATAGGCAAGTCACTTGCTAGACATACCTCTTCAATTACGTTGGGAGAGCATGATGGTTGTATCACTTGAATAATACTTTGTTCCACTTTTGAATGACTCTCCAATGCCTTGGCATCCTCTTTTTCTTTGATAGATTCGGTACACATACTATTTGATTCGGCTTTTTTAATAACCGAATTAAATTTGTTATCCGAATCACCACTCTTTGTTTCTTTGATTCGCAAGGTTGCTTGTTCTTGTCTAAATTCAGCAAACATTGCAGCTAGTCTATCTTTAAGCTTTTTTCGACCAATTTCAGCCCAATCTTCATCGGATTGCCCCCCAATACTTTGAGACGCTTTCGGCAATGGTGTGTTGCCGAAATTTTGTAATTGTGCAGGGGCAACATGATATGCTACATTACTAGGTAAATACACATGCACTCTGGTAGAATTCTCACTTATTCGGCCATGAGCATGAAGGTGCGAAGCCGAATCACGAATATCTACAATTGCGTATGGTGCCAAAAAATTCGTAGCATGAGGTGTAGCATACGATGTTTGAGGGTAATTGGTCGAATAACTAGTAGTAGCATGGCCAATTCCCCTATCCACCGGCACGTTTGGATTAACATACTGCAAGTTATTTGCCGATGAATAAAAAGTTGAAACACTTTGTTGCATACTATTGGAAGTTCCTACATCGGGTGTCTCAACATGATTAACCGAACTCATCATGTTGTTCATCGGCATATAGATTTGTGGGGTTGCCGATGCATGGGAGTTGGGATACATATGTTGCATGTTGCTAAAATTATATGAAGTTGAAGCATGAAGATTATTCTGAATCGGCTGTTGCACATAATTAGATGCATGATTGATAAAACTAGGGCTAGCCGATACAATATGCTCATTAGACGATCTAGCAACAACATATGCATTATTTGTATCTATATAAGTGAATTGGGTATTCATGTTACCTTTGTAGATTGCAAACCCTAAATGACGATCTCTTCGTAGCAAGAACGGGCTGGAGACCGTTCAAAGCTTCGTCCTCAGCGGAGTCGCCAAAAAGTGTGTTCGCACACGAACACGTCACCGTCTACCTCCAACGCCGAGGGTGATGCACCGCAGCTCGCGTCGAAGGAGGCCCGCCGGAAGCGCGGTACGCAAGACAATCCGGCGGGTGCTTTTGAAGACCCGAAACCCCACACGCCCGGGAGGGACCCCGTCAGGGCGCGCGGCGGCTATGGGCTGCCCTAGGTCGGCCTGACCGCCCCTAGGGCCTCGAGGTTCGCCGCCCTGCAAAAGAAGAACGAACGAAGAATGAGGAAGAAGAAGAACTAGGGTTAAGGAGAAAAGATAAAAGATAAAAGTGGTAGATGATTGTTCGATTGTGTGTTGTTCAATCGGCCGTCACCTCTTGTCTATATAAGAGGCGGATGGACTTCCCGTACAAGAAAAGGACTTGCCTTGCCGTCCAAATCATCAAAATCTAACCAAATTCGTACTTCTCACGACCTTCGGCCCGGATGTCCGGCTCTAGGCCCGGATGATCCGGCCAAGCCCAGATTTCTGACAACAGTCCACTAATCGGGCTGTAACTTTTGAATACGAACTCGGATTAAGATGATTGTTATATGAAAATCAACCGCCTCGACGAGACGCACAACTTTTCTGTTGAACACTTTTTTATCTGAGGTCATCTTGAGAGAGTTTCGGGCTGTTTTCTAACATCTGCAGCAGAAAAACTTGTCCGGACGACCGGACGAATGCCCGGACTGTCCGGCCTTTACCCGGATCATCCGGGAGTTGGCCCAGATCATCCGGCTTCAGCGCCAACCTTCTGGAATCTTAGTGCTTCAATTACCCAGATGATCCGGACCCCGGCCCGGATGATCCGGCCAACATTGGTGCAGCGCACGGTTTTGCCTATAACTTTTGCATACGACCTCGGATGGGGACGATCTTTATATCAAAATCCTCCATTTCGATGAGACGAAGAACTTTGCAGTTGTAACTTTTTCCATCAGAGGCATTGTTGGGGGCATAATCAGCCGAATACTATTCTGAACACAAAATCTCAATACTTCGAATACAACTTCGGCCTTAGAGATGAGATCGGATGGCTATGGCCCAAATATCAAAATTTCTCCTTTTGACGATACGGAACTTTCTCGTTTTGATCATTTTTCCATTTGAGACCTTCTTAATTATGTTTTTGACCATGCCAAAATCTGGTGTCAACAGGTACCATATACCTTCCCCAAAACAGCCACCATACCTACCTATTATGGCATTTCCATAGCCATTCCGAGATATATTGCCATGCAACTTTCCACTGTTTCGTTTAAATGACACGCATCATCATTGTCATATTGCTCTTTGCATGATCATGTAGTTGACATCGTATTTGTGGCAAGGCCACCTTCAAAATTTTCATACATGTCACTCTTGATTCATTACATATCCCGGTACACCGCCGGAGGCATTCATATAGAGTCATATTTTGTTCTAGTCTTGAGTTGTAAATCAATAAAAGTGTGATGATGTTCATTATTAGAGCATTGTCCCAGTGAGGAAAGGATGATGGAGACTAAGATTCCCCCACAAGTCGGGATGAGACTTCGGACTTTACAAAAGAAAAAAAAGGAGAAAGGCCAAAAAAAGAAAGGCCAAAGAAAAACAGGAAAAAAAAGAAAAAAAGAAAAAAAAAGAGAAATGAGAGAGAAGGGACAATGCTACTATCCTTTTTCCACACTTGTGCTTTAAAGTAGCACCATGATCTTCATGATAGAGAGTCTCCTATGTTGTTACTTTCATATACTAGTGGGAATTTTCATTATAGAACTTGGCTTGTATATTCCAATGATGGGCTTCCTCAAAATGCCCTAGGTCTTCGTGAGCAAGCGAGTTGGATGCACACCCACTTAGTTTCTTTTGTTGAGATTTCATACATTTATAGCTCTAGTGCATCCGTTGCATGGCAATCCCTACTCACTCACATTGATATCTATTAATGGGCATCTCCATAGCCTGTTGATATGCCTAGTTGATGTGAGACTATCTTCTCCTTTTTTGTCTTCTCCACAACCACCATTCTATTCCACATATAGTGCTATGGCCATGGCTCACGCGCATGTATTGCGTGAAAGTTGAAAATGTTTGAGATTACTAAAGTATGAAACAATTGCTTGGCTTGTCATCGGGGTTGTGCATGATTAAATACTTTGTGTGATGAAGATAGAGCAACAGCCAGACTATATGATTTTGTAGGGATAACTTTCTTTAGCCATGTTATTTTGAGAAGACATGATTGCTTTGAGTAGTATGCTTGAAGTATTACTATTTCTTATGTCCATATGAACTTTTATTTTGAATCATTTGGATCTGAACATTCATGCCACAATAAAGAAAATTACATTGAGAATTATGCTAGGTAGCATTCCACATCAAAAATTCTGTTTTTATCATTTACCTACTCGAGAACGAGCAGGAATTAAGCTTGGGGATGCTTGATACGTCTCCAACGTATCTATAATTTTTGATTGTTCCATGGTATTATATTACCCCTTTTGGATGTTTATGGGCTTTATTTTACATATTTATATCATTTTTGGGACTAACCTACTAACCAGAGGCCCATCCCATATTGCTGTTTTTTTGCCTATTTCCGTATTTCGAAGAAAAGGAATATTAAACGGAGTCCAAACGGAATGAAACCTTCGGGAGCATGATTTTTGGAACGAACGTGATCCGGAGAACTTGGAGTGCATGTCAAGAAGCGAACGAGCCGGCCAGGATATAGCAGGGCGTGCCCACCCCTATAGGGCGCGCCCCTATCTCCTGGGCCCCATGAGCGGCCACCGACGTACTTCTTCCTCCTATATATACCTACGTACCCTGAAAACATCCAGAGAGCCAATGAAAAACAATTTCCACCGCCGTAACCTTTTGTATCCATGAGATCCCATCTTGGAGCCTTCGCCGGCGCTCCGCCGGAGGGGGAATCGACCATAGAGGGCTTCTACATCAACACCATAGCCCCTCCAATGAGTTGTGAGTAGTTTACCACAGACCTTCGGGTCCATAGTTATTAGCTAGATGGCTTCTTCTCTGTTTTTGGATCTCAATACATTGTTCTCCCCCTCTCTTGTGGAGATCTATTTGATGTAAACTCTTTTTGCGGTGTGTTTGTCGAGATCTTATGAATTGTGGGTTTATGATCAAGTTTATCTATGAGAAATATTTGAATCTTCTCTGAATTCTTTTATGCATGATTGAGTTATCTTTGCAAGTCTCTTCAAATTATCAGTTTGGTTTGGCCTACTAGATTGATCTTTCTTACCATGGGAGAAGTGCTTAGCTTTGGGTTCAATCTTGCGGTGTCCTTACCTAGTGACAGAAAGGGTTGCAAGGCACGTATTGTATTGTTGCCATCGAGGATAAAAAGATGGGGTTTATATCATATTGCTTGAGTTTATCCCTCTACATCATGTTATCTTTCTTAATGCGTTACTCTGTTCTTATGAACTTAATACTCTAGATGCATGCTGGATAGCGGTCGATGTGTGGAGTAATAGTAGTAGATGCAGGCAAGAGTCGGTCTACTTGTCGCGGACATGATGCCTATATACATGATCATGCCTAGATAATCTCATAATTATTCGCTTTTCTATCAATTGCTCGACAGTAATTTGTTCACCCACCGTAATACTTATGCTATCTTGAGAGAAGCCACTAGTGAAACCTATGGCCCCCGGGTCTATCTTTTATCATATAAGCTTTCAATCTACTTTTATTTGCATATTTAGTTTTTGCATCTATATTATAAAATACCAAAAATATATTTATCTTATCATAATATCTCTATCAGATCTCAATTTCGCATGTGGCGATGAAGGGAATTACAACCCCTTTATTGCGCTGGTTGCGAGTTCTTTGTTTGTTTGTGTAGGTGCGTGGGACTTTTGAGGAGCCTCCTACTGGATTGATACCTTGGTTCTCAAAAACCGAGGGAAATACTTACGCTACTATTGCTGCATCACCCTTTCCTCTTCAAGGAAAGCCAACGCAAGCTCAAGACGTAGCAAGGCCCAACAACGTCTATAAGAAGACGGTTGTGTAGTAGACATCACTAGCCGTTGTGACTTTCTTGAGAGAGATAACAAAACCAAAGCGGCTAATCTTGACAAGGCTTTACAAGAGGCGCGGGAAGCATGGTCCGAGTCTAGAGCGGCTCGGGAGGAGATCCGACAAGCTGGGGAGATCGCGGCCGGTAAGCCCTTCTTATTGCAAACTAAATTTGGCGATCCAAAGTATGCCCCACTTAATCAGACGTGGAGTTCTCGAGACGCATTATTGGACTTGTCGAAGAGTGTCTCCGATGTGACGTAGTTTTTCCAAGCGCAAGAAGGTAATGTGACAGAAAAGCTTTTCTGGTCGCAATTCATCATGCCAAAGCGTCCATTGTTGCTCAATGAACAAATGGCCCTGTGGGACGAGCTCCACAAGCTATCCAGATCTGCCATGAAAGACATCGTAGTACGACTGTGGCCGACTGAGCCAATTTCGAATAGTTATTTCGGTTTGGTGCGGCGGTTTGTTGATGCGCCGCCGCGTATCGACGCTGTGAAGTGGTCAACGTGCATAGAAGTTGCACGGATGGCCTTTGCCCGCGTCAAGACATATTGGATAAAGATGAAGGCCACCGATATTGCAGCGAAAAGTCCACCAGAGGACAAGGACCATTACCCGCCAGAGCATTATTTTGAGGATGTCCTAAGGGGTGCCCGCTTGATAAAGGGTCAGTGCTCGAAAGATATAATGTTCGAGTGAGGTGGTTCGAAATTGTAAAAATAATATTATGATATATTTAAGGCTATGTTTTTATACTTTTTTCCTAAAAAGTTTTTGGTTCCTCCTGTGCGGCCGTTTTTATATAATCTAAAAGTTTTCCAGTCGTCGGCTTCTGCCCCCTCATGTATGACGCGGGGGTGTTCGGAAAAGCACTTGATCACTCTTGACCCAACGTCTTGGTCCATTAAAGAGGTGTCAATGCGGCAAACCAGGCAATTGGACTATAGGGCTTTAACACTTTCACTTAGCCATAGGAGTTTGACGGTGGGTCCATGATATAGCCCTCTGGTATGTGCGCGGTTATCCGAATACGGTGTGTTTGACATACGTGACCGGAAGAACGGTCCTTCGTGTAATAAGGAAGGAATCACTAAGATTCTGATGAGTCATCGAGTGGTTTACCTGCTCTCACCGCATCATGACAGTCAGTTTTCGGCTCTCTCTACTGAGGTGCCCATCCGGACGAACCAGGACACAATCGCAGTAGTTCTCCCTTTACTACCTTAGCTGATAGAGCGGAATGTAGGGTAGCAAGCACAGGAGCCGGGCAACCCAACTATTGACCAAACTCGGAGCTGATGCATATGAGGCCAAACTCGTGACGCCGAACACTCCCTATAGGTATTCGGATTTTTCAAAGTATACCGGCCCGAATACAGGCCCTGGTAATGGACCCTGGTGTCAAGGCACATGTGGCAATCTAAAATGGGGAGAGAACGCATGTGGTGAGAGAATAAAACTCCAAACATAATATGAACCAAGCTTCTTCTATAATATCCCTTTTTAGTACGGCGAGCCGTGTACTTTCAGATAATGCTGATAACTTCCTAGGACATTGTACATGCCAGAAAAGTATAAAACGAAAAGAGATAAAAAGGTTTACACATGGTCTTAATCTAAAAAGAAACCTTAGTGCGGGGCCCTACTACACGTCTGCGCTGTTTTCTCCTTTGTGACGTGTCCTTGAAGGGGGTAGTGTGATGGCCATCTGTAAAAAAAGAAAAACCCTGGAAAAGAAAATCCAGTGTGGCTGTAAATAAAGCTGGTTCATTTAATGAACCTAGAAAGATAACCGTAGAGTCCGAATAGGGTCGAGCTGAACTATGGAGTATTTGTGTGCAGTGTGCCCCCAGCGCTGCCCAAGGGATTTTAATGGTGTACTTGTATATACGAGGCATGTATGCTATCGCCTTATGGGGCAGCCGATGGGGGCGTAACTGCTAATCGAGCTCAGGTTTGTCTGAGCTGCCGCACTGAGGCGTACTCCGGACATGTTTAGCTGTGTCTGCGGTCCTAACGAACGATGATCTGTTCGGCTTGAATAGGCCGTTTTGGACTTCGGCTGCTAAGGCCGAAGTGTCTTTCTCCATACGGAGAGAGCGGTCCATATTTCCACTGACCGTAATGACGCCACGTGGTCCAGGCATTTTGAGCTTTAAATAGGCATCATGCGGGACTGCATTAAAGCGGGCGAAGGTTGTTCTTTCGAGTAGTGCATGATAGCCACTTCGGAACGGAGCTATGTCGAAGATTAGCTCTTCTCTTCGAAAGTTATCAGGAGAGCCGAATATGACTTCCAATGTTAAAGAGCTCGTGCAGTGGGCTTCTACGCCCGACATAACTCATTTAAAGGTCGTGCTGCTCGGCTTGATTCTTGATGGGTCTATCCCCATTTTGTGGACAGTGTCCTGATATATCAGATTTAGATTGCTGCCGCCGTCCATGAGGACTTGAGTGAGATGGTATCCATCGATTATTGGGTTGAGCAATCGGGCAGCCGAACCCCCATGACGGATACTAGTCGGATGATCCCTGTGATCAAAGGTGATCGGATAGGCCACCCATGGGTTGAATTTGGGGGCAACAGGCTCAATGGCATAGACGTCTCGGAGTGCGTGTTTGCGCTCCATATTTGGGATATGAGTGGCATAGATCATGTTCACTGTTTTGATCTCCGGTGGAAATTTCTTCTGTCCCCCCGTGTTCAGCTGGCGAGATTCATCCTCGTCTTTGCTCTAAGGTCCATTCCCCTTGTGTTCGGTGGTGAGCTTGCCAGCCTTCTTGAAGACCCAACAACTGCGGTTGGTATGGTTCGTGGGTTTAGCAGGGGTGCCATGGAAATGGTAGTTCCTGTCTAATATTGTGTCTAGGCTGGATGGACCATCTTTGTTGCCTTTAAATGGTTTCTTCCGCTGACCGGGTCTGGAGCCACTGAATCTGGCATTTACTGTTGTATCATCTGGGCTTCCAACATTGTTTCGATGCTTGTTTTTGTTATGTCACAGCATTCCATTACCATCCCTGACTTCGGATGTGCCAGGCTCGCTGGTGCTGCTGCGGGCTAACCAGCTGTCCTCGCCCGCGCAAAAACGGGTCATGAGTGTAGTTAGGGCTTCCATTGTCCTTGGCTATTCTTGGCCAAGGTGTCTAGCTAGCCATTCGTCCTGGACATTGTGCTTCAAAGCTGCTAAGGCTTCGGCTTCCGGACAATCGACGATTTGGTTCTTCTTAGTGAGAAACCGATTCCAAAGCTTACGGGCTGATTCCCCGGGTTGTTGGATTATGTGACTTAGATCGTCAGCATCCGGGGCCGGACATAGGTCCCTTGAAAATTGGCCCGAAAAGCATCCTCAAGTTCTTCCCAACTTCCAATGGAATTTTCTGGGAGGCTTTTCAGCTAGTGCCTAGCTGGTCCTTTCAGCTTGAGGGGTAAGTATTTGATGGCATGGACATCGTCTCCGCGGGCCTGTGGATGTGAAGAATAAAGTCTTCTATCCAGACCGTAGGATCCGTCGTTCCATCATATGACTCAATGTTTACGGGTTTAAACCCTTCTGGAAATTCGTGATCTAGCACCTCATCGGTGAAGCACAGGGTGTGTGTGACACGCTTGTATTAGGCTCTGTCGTGGCGTGGGTTCGATGGTTGTAATGTTCGGTATCTGCTATGATCTGGTATATGACCGGCATATTTGGCTTGATAGCCATAGTCCCGTGTGGGGGTACGGTCCCTGGATCCGTAGATGGATCTGGCCTTACCAGCCTTTTTGTCCAGGTCCTCACGTAGATCGTGTTTCTGGTCCTGAGCTGTAGCCTCCCTTCCTTTACAGGGAGGGGGTGCGAGCTTGTGTACGGCATTGCTAGCCACTCTGTCCCGTCCACGAGGTGGTTGGTCCGGCTTGTCGGCAGTATTGTTCTTCGGCAGTATAGGCGCAATAGCCTCGTTGTCGAATTCGGGCAGCAGTTTACGCTTAGGGTAACCCTTTGTTTGGTGACTACAGCCATATTTTTCCTCAGCGTCTAGCACTTCGTTCCATCTGTCATTGAGCGTATCCTGTGAAGCTGTGAGCCGCTGCTTCCGCTTCTTCAGGCTCCTTGCAGTGGCGATAAGCCTTTGATGGAGACGTTCTTGTTCAAAAGGTTCTTCTAGGACAACAAATTCGTCGTCGCCCAGGCTGACCTCCTCTTCGGAGACAGGTTGATAATTGCTAGCTTCGGCATCGCTGCGGTCAGACAACGGCCCCGGACTATGTTCGCCGTCCAATCGCTCTTCCTACTCCAACGCTGGATCTGCGGGGTCCTTAGCTTGTTTCGGATTATCACCGTTGTTAGTGACAATGTTGCTATTTTTCTTTTTTCCGGATCGAGGTCGGAGATTCTGACGCCGATGCTTGGGAGGTTCATCCATAGGCTTATCATTATCACCGTCAGCCTCCTTCTCTTTAAGTGTGTCCACCATGTATACATCGTATGAGGATGTAGCCGTCCACCTCCCTATGAGCGGTGGTTTTTGTGCCTGCTCCTCTCTGGCATCGTCGTCCATACCGTCGATGTCTTCAGAGTCATAGTCGAGCGTGTCGGTTAAGTCTTCGACAGTGGCTATGAAGTGGGTGGTAGGAAGCAAAACTATCCATCGTCAGCTTCCAATTCAAGCCGGATATAGTTCGGCTGTGAGTCCCTTGACAAGGAGAGGGCTTTTAACGAATTTAGCACATCGCCTAAAGATGAGTGCCGGAAGATATCCGCGGAGCTGAAGTCGATGATCGGCGCCTAATCAGGTTCAATGGGCGCGGATGCACGTGGTTTGGAACTTATGGCCGAAGACGAATCCGAGGCTCCAATGACACAGGCCCCGCTCGAGGTTGGGTCTGTGTGCGGCTCCAACGCTGCTGAGTCCGCGACTTCTATGGCGGGGTTAAGCATCCCGTCCTCAGATGGCGCAATCTGCTCCAGATCTAGGGCCAAAGCAGTTATAGGTGCTATCTCCCGAGCATAGTCCGATGAAAGATTTAGGTCATGTTCATCGTGGTAGCAGGGAGTAGCCGTCATGGGCTCGAATCCATCGATGATCAAGTCCCTGCAGATATCGTCCACGTAATTCAAGCTTCCATACGTGACCTGGTGGCTAGGGGCGTAGCTATCGATCTGCTATAGATTGCCAAGCGAGTTCACCCGCAGTGCGAAGCCGCCGAATACAAAGATCTGTCCAGGGAGGAAAAATCTCCCCTTGGACTGTGTTGTTGTAGATGATTGATGGAGCCATCAAACCTTTTGGTGACGACGCAGTTCAACTCTCAATGAAAGCACCAATGTCGGTGTCAAAATCGGTGGATCTCGGATAGGGGGTCCTGATTTATGCGTCTAAGGCTAATGGTAACAGGAGGCAGGGGACACGATGTTTACCCAGGTTCGGGGCCTCTCTATGGAGGTAGTACCCTACTTCCTCCTTGATTGATCTTGATGAATATGAGTATTACAAGAGTTGATCCACCACGAGATCATGATGGCTAAAACCCTAGAAGCCTTGCCTATATGATTATGATTGCCTATACGGACTAAACCCTCCGGTTTATATAGACACCAGAGGGGACTAGGGTTATACAAAGTCAGTTACAAAGTCTACATATCTGAATCACCAAGCTTGCCTTCCATGCCAAGGAGAGTCCCATCCGGACACGGGAGGAAGTGTTCTATCTTGTATCTTCACAGCCCAATAGTACGGCTCATGCTAATAGTCCGGCCGTCCGAGGACCCCTTAATCCAGGACTCCCTCAGTTTGTCCTGCTCATGCCGCGACGGCGTCCACCTCACCTGAGCTGCTCCATCGACAGAACATCCACCAAACTAGATATCAAACTCCTGACCGTCTTTCACCGCCTCAGATCCCCTTCCCTGCCGCCGACACCCACCGGAACGGCATCACTATCATCGAGTCAGCAGATGAACCTAAGGAGTACTCGGGTCCACAAGAGAGGTTGCACTCTTTTGTTTCTGCTTATGTTATGCATTGCTTAATATTACCTGCTACTTTATTGTCCCATTCACCTCTTAGACTCCAAGTCAGGTCCAAATTGATGTTCAAACTTGAGTTCTAAATTAGTTGTGGGGCACATATCGAGGCAGCAATGAATAGTATCTCTGTCTAATATCTGGTTCACCTAGGGTATGCCTATGTTGTTCATCTTGGGTGCGAAACATATAGTAAAGCAATCATCATTTGTTTTTTATTAAATTAAAGCAATCATCAGCCTGCTATCATTATTTTTGGATCCATTCACTCGTTGTTACCATTACTCTAGATTTCTGCATGCTCTCGTCACATAATCTCACTATATTTTTTTGTATGCATGTCAGATATTATACACAGTCATGCTAAACATGTAGAGAAAAGGAGAAGAGTTTTGCGCGGCAATACAATGTCATGCAGACATCTCTCCATGGTGGGTTCAATGGCACCCCCCCTCTCCAAATTGTAATCCAGAGGAAGATATCTATTCTGAGGCGGATTCGGGCGTAGCTGGCCACTCCTATTTACCCCCCAAGGTGTTTGCTCTAACTTGGCATGATGATGTTAGTCATATCATGCATATGTTGCCTTGTAGTGCCTACTTTTGACATCATATATGTCATCTGCTTAGTTTAGACATGTTCTGTAAAGCCACCTGTTTAGTTTCAATATCATATATGGGAATTATGCAGTCTCATGTCTTTTAGCCATCCATAATATATGTTAAGTATGCAATGCCATCCTGTTTAACCAGGCATCATATATTTTTATGATATCTAGCCCATCCTTTTCTTCATTAAATTTTCATTTGTTGACAATGTTTGTACATTAAACTACTCTTCCTGTGTATCAGCCATTTGAGTGGGTGGTGGAAAAATCTGGAGTGAAAACATTGCCTTCAAAGCAGACAGTGCTACCTGTCGAAGCAGATCTCTTACTGGGTCCCGATAGCTCCTCCGAGATGGATTCAGAGACAGATGACTAGTCCTATTCCCCCACCGAGGTGTATGCTCTAACTCGGCACGGTTCTACTGCTCATATCATGCATATGGTGTCTTGCATTGCATAGTTTAGACATCATATACACAATATTCAACACCATGTTCTTAGTTCAGACATCATATATGTGAATGCCCTCTGCTTAGCATATAAATCACATATGTGAATTAAATCATGCAATCCTGTTTACTTAGATAACATGTATGTGAATTATGTCATGCGATCGTCTTTAGTTAGTCATCATATCTTTGAATTATGTTATGCTATGCTATCTAGTTTAGATAAACATCATATATGTGAAATTATGTCATGCTATCCGTTTTAGTTAAACAATATACATGTCAACTATTTAATGCCCTCTTTTTTCCACACTATCTAGTGCATCTGTCTCTCATACAATGTTTGTACATTCAACTATGTTTCCTGTTTATCAGCCATTTGAATTGAAGCGGGTGATGGCAGCATCTAGCGGAATAAAAACACGGTCTTCAAATAAAACAGTGCTACCTCCTGGTGGAGATAGCACCCCGGTTGTACATGCATGAGAACCAGCCCTACCACACATAACCCAGACTCTCGCAGATTTTACCCCTACTGCGATGGAGAGAGAACCAGCTTCACCCAATCTAACCCCAACCCCAGCAGATAGTAACCCAGTTCCTATTGACACAACACCATCTCCACCACAGAGCTCCCAAACAAGAGTAGTTAGTAAGGTAGCTCCAGTGCCCAAAGCGCCAGTACTACCACAGTGAACCCCAACTCCACCAGTTAGTACACCTATTCCTGTGGAGGAAGCGCAACCAGCCATTCATAGTTTAGCATCTATCGCATTTGATGTTGTTAAATCCTATGTGCGTATCTTCCCATCATGGAAATATTATACTAAAGATGAAGGAAAATGCCAGTTGCAGGTGTTTGTCCAGGAGTTATGTGTAAGTAATGTTATTCATGGCAATTACTTTGCTTTGTCCCATACATTCTACCTCCATGATGGTTATAATACAGCAAATTTTCACATTTTTCTCTATAGAGAAGGACCGATTTGGAAACTCAGGATGAGGTAACCTATGCTAATACCTCTGCTATCTTAAAGAATGCTTGGTGGCAGTATCGGAATTACCTGAAGAAAACATACTTCAGTGGCAAAGAAACTCATCAAATTCCCTTACATTCTCCTGAGACACATTTACTGGACGATGACTGGGGCGCCTTGTTCTTTACTGGCCCCGAACCAAGAATGTGGTAAGGTCTACGAGCTCATTTTATTTTAAGTATTATATGCTTGCGTCTTACTATACTCTGTTCATGTAGAACAAGTGCTTAAACCTGAAGAACAATTGTTCTCATTTAAGATTCCATTGCTATCGTGCATACTGCTTTGCTCTTGTATACATGTATTTACTCATATAAAACTTATTTTTAAATTGAACGATCCAATGGAAAGTCCAATGGCACAACATGTATGTTTACGCATGTTTCTTTAACAGGTTTCCTCTTATAAATAGCTCTGTTGATTTCAATTTCAATTGTGTATACAATTGACTTCTCATATCATGCACATTACTAGCATCATAATAGGGCCAATAGTGTTGTTGTACATGCAGACCCATGGTACCCATATGTAATCTTGTTGTGCCGTGTAGTTTCCCACGCTTTGTATTCTTTCAGTGCTCCTTTCTCTTGAACTGATATGATTTGAACCGTGTCTCTATTTTGATTTAACAAGACAATGCAATGACCATAGGACATAGATATATGTTTGTTTGATGCTTTTATAATGTACTACTTGGCCATAGAAGACTTGGTAGTTTAATCTTGTCCACCTTACTAATGAATTGGTTCACCGAAATGAGTTTCATATACTAGTACATGCTAAACTGTTATGTATCTGCTTGTTTCTTCTTTTAGAATGCTGACAGAATATTGGGGAAGAGTGCCTTATTAAGCAATGATAAATGAAGTAATGTAGATAAGGTTCAGGATCGTGAGACATCCTTGTTGGTCTCCAACATCAGGAAAACTATATTGAAGATAGTGAGGCAACCCCAAAGTCCTGTCTTGGTTTACTGTTCGAGTTACTGGCCACTACCACTTGCACAAGCTATTCAAACTCACTGTCTGAATCAGTTCAGTTTCTTGAGTCTCAACTACAAGCTGAAAGACATCGATCAACTGTGCTCCGACAAGAAGAGGAAGGACTGCGGAAGTCCCTGGAGCATTCAGATGCATACTTTCTGGTGCAACAACAAGTGTTGGAGGATTTTAGCGCCAAACAGGACAAAGCTAATAAGCTTCCTAAGCTTATTGCCAGCATGGTGGATACCCAGGATAATGCTTCTTGAGCTCTTCTGAAGTTGTTTCAGTTATGGACTTGTTTTGTTGCCGCGTTTATTTGCACGGGTGGCCAATTTTCACGGCCAGTGTATGTAATATGCTGCTTTGTTCCCTATATTTGCACTGGTGGCGAACTTTGATGCCGAGTGGATGTAATATGTGTAATAGCTGTAATAGGCTAGCGTTAGTTGCTTGCTTATTTTTTCGTTATTGTCTTGTTTAGTTGTTTGCTTGTACTCACTGCAGTTCTTTTTTTGCATTTTTCTAGTGACCACAATAACCTATTTTTGGTAACTAGGCCACAATAATCGTGGCAACACACGGACTGTTGTGACCATGGGCCTCCTGCGGGCCATAGGATCTGTGGGCCTTCTAAGGGCCATAGGATCCATGGGCCTTCTACGGGTAGCAGGATCCATGGACTTTCTATGGGCCGTATGATCCATGGGCCTTCTACGGGCCATAGGATCCATTGGTCTTCTACGGGCCGTAGGATCCATGGGCCTTCTGACGGGCGTACAATCATTTTGCAAAACATGGGCCGTACTATTCATGGACCATAACGGGCCGTTAATAGGCCATATTTGATAATGCTATGAAAATAGCCCAATGGGATAACAGGCCACAAACGGGCCGAATGTAACCACGGGTTGAATTTGGCCCATAAATAGAATAGGCTAGTAACGGACCGTAACTAACCAAATTCAAGAAATGAGCCCAAGAATAAATGGGCCCTTAGAAGGCCGAAAGTTAACACGGGCTGGAAACGGCCGACGGAATAATGGGTCGTTAATGGGTATAAAGCGATACACTATTCATTATGGGCCAATTTCATCTTGGACCTTTAATGGGCTGAGAGTTACAAAGGGCCTCATATGGGCCGAAAGACATCATGCCCCATACCTGGCCCGGAAGTTACAACGGGCTGGAATCATATTGGATAGCCCAGATGAAGCTGCTGGGCTTAATTTCGGTAGGCCGTAAAGGGCCGGAGTTAGCGGGTCGTAAATGGGCTATATACGAACATGCCGTTAACAGGCTTTCCATGGGTCGGCCCGTTACCTTTTGACCGATTCAAACGGGCTGGCCTTTTCACCGGAATGGGCCTCTGTTGGGACGTGCCACATGTTGACGTATCATAGGCGCCTCCTGTCCAATGAGTGGATGACATCTGTACCAACGGTGAGCCCGCACATGTTTCCTCTGTCCAATGGGAATTTTACACGTGGAAAATCCCCATTGGTCCGGGGTGTTAACAGGTTATCGGATCCAAAACCGGACCCGATAGCTTAATGGCGACCTGTTACGGTGGATGCCATGTGTCAGTCACCCTTGACAAAATCACTTCTATGGCATGCGATTTATCATCATGGAAGTGGACATTTCCATGATGATAATTTTGGTAATGTCATGGAACACTTCTACGACAGCACAGGTATGACTATCTTGATTCTGTCATAAAATCGTCATGGATGTACATGCATGACAGAAAACGTGACCTACTGTGACAAACACGTATCATCACGGAACTGTATTTTTTTTGTAGTGAACACGAAGAACACGAGTGGGGAAACGAGGGGAACATGAGGAAAACACGAGAGAAATCACTCAACTAACAATATATAGTCACACATATGCTACATCCTCGAAACACAAAGAGTGATACACGATTCAAAGTCAACAAGGGATGATACAAAGGGTCTTCTCCATGAGGAGGTCTTGAAGGTTCTTCCCGTGTTGGGGTCTTGAATCCGCTTGGAGGATCTTCTCCGAAGAGGTCGTGAGCTCCGAGGAGAAGTAACCAAGTGGATAAGCAAAGCTCTATCTCAAATATGAGCTATCACAATGCTAACCCTAACTAGGAGGGGGAGTTCTATTTATAGTCTAAGTGCAAAAGGGGGCGGAATGAAGGGGTACATGGGCTTCGGGCCCGAAGCTGCGCACAAACAGGCAGCGGACGTCCGGTCTCTACCGGTCTTCCGGTCGCTCGCAAAGGTCTGGACGTCTGGTAGGGCTCGGACTTCTGCTAATTTCGTTCTGTGATCGTTGTGCAGGACGTCCGAGGTGGCCGGTCGTCCGGTTGGTTTGGTCGTCCACTCGCTGGGCAGTGTTCGCTGTAGCACTCGTCGGATAGTCCTTCACGCGCCAGACGTCCGGTCCTGGTCGGACGTCCGCTAGCTCGAATGTCAGGCGCCAGATGTCCAGTTCTGGGCGGACGTCCGCTCGCTGGAGCTTCTTCAGTAGCTCTTCTTCTTGTCCTTCATACTTGGTGTCCTCGCCGTCTTGGCCATTGGATGTAGCTGTTTCGTGGCCTTCTTCTAAGTACCTGATCACACATTGTGTTTCTTCCTGAGGTAGTAGCCAAGTCTCATGTGTAGAAAGGGGTAGTTCGGAGAGGAGCCAGTTCACCTTATCTTCGATAGCCTTTGCTCGAGATCTTGTCATTTGTCCAAGTGGTGTCGTGGGAGATGTAGATACATCCATGGGGATGATCGTGGGATGGTCCGCATCATCCACTCTGCCACAAAATCTGCGGGGGCTGCGCCCTTGATGACCCTGGTGGTATTGAACTCCAGCAGGAATGCCTGAAGCTCGATGTTCCACTCTGCGACCCTCCAAGTGGTGTTAGGTCTCTAGAGTACCCTCTCCAGTGGGTAGGCTGAAACGGCCTTGATGGGGTGACCCTGGAAGTAGTGACGCAGCTTTCGGGAGGCGACAAGGAGAGCGAGCAAAAGCTTTTGGGGCATGAGGTAGCGTGCTCGTGACTCCCATAGCACCATGATGACGAAGTAGACCGGATGTTCGACAAGGGAGGAGGTATTGGCGAGGTCTTGTATCTCTTGAGGATGCTGGCCTTCAAGGGTCTCGTCACCTGCCATATCAGCCGTGGCCTCATGAGCCTTAGCCTCAGGAGCCCCGCTGGCTGAAGGGTCGGCTTGGGCCTGAGGAGAGACATTAGTTGTCGGGTCAGCTAAGGCCTCGGGAGCGCCATCCCAAGGCTGTTGTGCTCTGCTTGGTGATGAGGCGCCCTGCTGAGGGTCCTTGATCGGGTGCTCTTCCCTATGCGCCACCAGTGCGGCGCTAGTGGAATGAGGTGTGGTGGCCAAATAGAGCACCAAGGGCTTGAGGGGCGTGGCACCACCATCACTACTGGGCTGGTGAGGTATCTCTTGTGGTCTTGGAAGGCCGATCAGCTTTATGGGTCCCCTCAAACGGCCCTTTCCTCTTCATCAACTTGAAGAATGGGAGGGCGCGTTCCCCCCAGCTTGGAGATGAAACGCCCCAGCGAGGTCACGCAGCTCGCCAGCTTCTACATCTCCTTGAGTGTCTATGGCGGGCTCATGTGTTCTATGGCCTTGAATTTCTCCGGGTTGGCCTCGATTCCTCTTTGTGACACTAGGAAACCCAGCAGCTTGCCAGAGGGGACTCTGAACACACACTTCTCAGAATTGAGCCGCAGGTCTACCTTGTGCAGGCTGGCAAACGTTTCCTTCAGGTCCTCGATCAGGGTCTTCGCCTCCCGAGACTTCACCACTATGTCATCAACGTAAGCCTTAGCATTCCTCCCGAGCTATTGGCCCGGGGCAATGTGCATTAGCCGCTGAAAGGTAGCACCAGCATTACGCAGCCTGAAAGGCATGCAGGTGTAGCAGTACACCCCACAGATGGTTAGGAACACCGTCTTCTCCACATCTTGCACAACCATATTGATCTGGTGCTAGCCCGAAAAGGCATCCAAAAAGCACAGTAGGTCACACCCGGCGGTGGAGTCGACGATCTGGTCGATGTGCGGGAGCGGGAAGGGATCCTGAGGGCAAGCCTTGTTGAGGTTGGTGAAGTCGACGCACATGCGCTCCTTCCCCCTTTCTTGGGGACAATAACTGGGTTTGCCAGCCACTCCAGGTACAGTACTTCCCGGATGACACCAGCATCCCGCAGCTTGCGGGTTTCTTGGATGATGAACGCCTGCTTCTTTGTGGACTGCCGTCGTGCCTTCTACTTCACTAGGCGCACATTTGGGCACACCCTCAGGTGGTGCTTGATTATTCCCCTTAGGATCCCGACCAGGTCCTTGGGCTCCCATGCGAACACTTCCTTGTTGGCGCGCAAGAAGCTAGCCAACGCTCTCTCTTGGTCCGGGGGAGGCCATCTCCTATGGTGAAGATGCCGCCTGACACCCCATCCTCAGCAACTGGCACTTGCTTCGTCTCGGCTCGGTCTTGGGAAAACAACTGCTTCTTCTTGGCTGGTGCTGCCCCTGGAGCCTCAGGGCCCCCTTTCTCGCACAACTGCACGGACGCTGTAGACCTGAAGGCGAGCTCAAGGGCCAATAGCACGTCCTTGGTGTCCCCTGCTACCGTGAGGACACTGTTGTTGGCTAGCATCTTCATGAGGTTGTACGATGCATGAGTTGCTACCATGAACTTGGATAGGGCTAGGTGAGGGAGTCCTGGATAAGGGGGTATCCGGACAGCCGGACTATATACTTTGGCCGGACTGTTGACACTGAAGATACAAGACTCAAGACTTCGTCCTATGTCTGGATGGGACTCTCCTTTGCATGGAAGACAAGCTTGGTGATTCGGATGTTAGATCTTCTTCTTTGTAACCGACTCTGTGTAACCCTAGCCTCCTCCGGTGTCTATATAAACCGGAGGGTTTAGTCCAGAGGAGGAGGACAATCATAATCATAGGCTAGCTCCTAGGATTTAGCTCTACGATCTCGTGGTAGATCAACTCTTGTAATACTCAGATCATCAAGATCAATCAAGTAGGAAGTAGGGTATTACCTCCATCGAGAGGGCCCGAACCTAGGTAAAACATCATGTCCCCTGCCTCCTGTTACCATTAGCCTTAGACGCACAGTTCAGGACCCCCTACCCGAGATCCGCTGGTTTTGACACCGACATTGGTGCTTTCATTGAGAGTTCCACTGTGTCGTCACCGCAAGGCTTGATGGCTCCTTCAATCGTCAACAACAACACGGCCCTGGGTGAGACTTTTCTCCCCGGACAGATCTTCATGTTTGGCGACTTCGTACTGCAGGCCAACTCACTTTATCACCTAGAGCAGATCGAGAGCTATGCCCCTGGCCATCAGGTCAGGTTCAGAAACTTGAATTACACGACCGACATCCATGGAGACTTGATCTTTGACGAATTCGGGCCTTCGTCAGGAGCGCCGAACGGCCATGACAGGCACGACCTGGATCTGCCGTCAAATGGTATTTGGGATATCACACCTGTACCAGCCCTGTAATTAAATCCGGGATGGAGCGCGTCGTTAGAGGACGGGTGGATAGACCCCACCACAGAGGCCGCATACTCATCAGCGTTGGAGCCGAACACAGACTCCACCTATAAGGAAATCTGTCTCGCTGGACCCCCAGACTTATTTCCGGCTGTAGGTCTAGGACCGCGCGCATCCGTACCCATCGAAGCTGATTGGACACCAATCATGGAGTTCACTGCCGCGGATATCTTTCAGTACCCACCCTTTGGTGACGTGCTAAACTCTTTAAGGTCTCTCTCTTTATCAGAGGACTCTTGGCCGAACTATGTCCGGCTCGAGGGGGATTCAGACGACGAAGAAAATCTCCGCCCTCCCACCAACCACTTAAGAGCCACTGTCGATGACGTAACAGACATGCTTGATTTCGACTCTGATGGTATGGACGTCGGCGCAGAGAAAGATCTGGAACCACCACCCATGGGGCGCTGGACTGCCACCTTATCATATGATATATACATGGTGGACACGCCTAAGGAGGACAACAGCGACAAAAAGGACACAATGGAGGATAAAACCGCCAGACAAAAGCCAAAATGACGGCGCAGATGCCGCTCTAAGTCTAGCCACATCAAAAATAGCGACAACATCACTAGAAAAATGGACACCCCAGTTAACTCCAAAGGCAACAACGACCATATGGACCCAGCGATGGAGCAGGATGAGCCAGGTCACGCCGAACACAGCCCGGAGCAGACGCCCAATCACAGCGATCCCGAGGGCCGAACTCATCAACCCGCCTCCGAAGAAGAGTACATTCCGGGCAACGATGCATTCATCATCCCGAAAAAACGTTTGGAATGAGATAACCTCCGCAGAAGGCTTATGGCCACTGTGAGAAGCCTAAAGAAGCAGAAGCAATGGCTTAAAGCCGCACAGGAAACGCTCAACTTCAGATGGAATAAAGTGCTAGACACTGAAGAAAAATATGGCGACGATCGCCACAGAAAGAGCTACCCAAAGCACAAGCTGCTGCCAGAATTCAATGATGAGGCCATTCTGCTAAAGAACAATACGGCCAATAGGCCGGACCAACCACTTCATGACCGCAATAGAGCAGCTATTGATGCCGCACGCAATTTACGTGAGCTCCTGGACAAAAAGGCCGGCGCGACCAGGTCCATCTATGGATCCAGAGGACATGCTCCGGCGCAGGATTACGGTCACCAAAACGATCAGACTGATCGAATACTAGTTCGGAATCAACACCGGACACAACAACAGTCGACAACATGCCACAACATGTCCAGATACAGAGGGGCTGTGCACCCTCTATGCTTCACCGAAGAGGTACTGGATCACGAACTTCCACAGGGATTCAAACCCATGAACATAGAGGCATATGACAGAACAACAGACCCTGGGGTCTGGATTGAGGATTTTATCCTTCATATCCACATGGCTCGTGGGGACGACCTCCACGCCATCAAATATCTTCCCCTCAAGTTGAAGCGGCCAACTCGGCACTGGTTGAAAAGCCTCCCCGAAAATTCAATCGGAAGATGGAAAGAACTTGAGGACGCTTTCAGGACCAATTTTCAAGGGACCTATGTCCGCCCTCCAGACACTGACGATTTAAGTCACATAATACAACCGCCCGGAGAGTCCGCGCATAAGCTTTGGAACAGATTTCTCACTAAGAAGAATCAAATTGTCGATTGTCCGGATGCCGAAGCCCTAGCAGCCTTCAAGCACAGTATCCCAGACGAGTGGCTCGCCAGACACCTCGGACAAGAAAAGCCGAGGACAATGGCAGCCTTAACAAGCCTTATGACCCACTTCTACGCGGGTGAGGACAGCTGGTTGGCCCGTAGTGGCACCAGCGACCCGGGCACATCCGAAATTAGGGATGGCAACGGGAAGCCACGGCGCAATAAAAACAAACGTCGAAACAAGGAAAAAAGTCCGGACAACACGGCGGTCAACACCGGATTCAGGGGCTCTCGACCCAGTCAACGAAAGAAGCCATTTGAAGGCAGCAAAGAGGGACCGTCCGGCCTGAACAAAGTCCTGCACAGATTGTGCCAAATTCATGGCACCCCAGAAAAACCTGCGAACCACACTCACAGAGAATGCTGGGTCTTCAAGCAGGCCGGCAAGTTAAATGCTGAACACAAGGGAAGGGAAACACCAAGTGAAGACGACGATGAGCCTCGCCATCTGAACACTGGGGGACAGAAAAAATTCCCACCAGAAGTAAAAACAGTAAACATGATCTACGCGACTCACATACCAAAGAGAAGGCGCAAATGCGCGCTCAGAGACGTATACGCTGTAGAGCCCGTTACCCCAAAACTGAACCCCTGGTCGGCCTGCTCGATCACCTTTGATCATAGGGACCACCTGATTAGTATCCGACACGGAGGATCGGCTGCCTTGGTGCTCGACCCAATAATTGATGGATACCATCTCACTCGTGTCCTCATGGATGGCGACAGTAGACTCAATCTAATATATCAGGACACTGTCTGCAAGATGGGGATAGACCCATCCAGAACCAGCCCAAGTAACACCACCTTTAAAGGAGTGATACCAGGCGTTGAGGCCCGCTGCAGGGGCTCCCTCGTATTAGAGGTGACATTCGGTTCTCCCGACAACTTCAGGAGCGAAGAATTACTCTTTGACATCGCTCCCTTCCGAAGCGGTTATCATGCATTGCTCGGAAGAACGACCTTCGCTCGCTTCAATGCAGTACCACACTACGCCTACCTTAAACTCAAGATGCCTGGTCCACGTGGCGTCATCATTGTTAGTGGAAACACAGAGCGTTCCTTACGTGCAGAAGAGTATGTGGCCGCTCTATAAGCCGGACACTAAGTGGCCTCTCCTATCAGAATACATGATCGGTCGTTAAGACCACGGACACGGTTAGACGAGTCTGGCGCACCATAGTCGGTAATAGCCCAGATAAACCTGAGCTGGGTGCTATACACGTACCCCCATAGAGGGCATCAGGGGCTGCAATGCAATAAAGCCCACCCTTTGGCTTGACCTTATTAACATGCCAATGTCTTACACTTCTACTATCCATTGATAATAACCAACTATTCACACGCTTACGCCATACTCTTTTACATGAGTTTTCCTTTTTACAGACACCATTCGTGCGGCACTCTCCCAGGACACGGCACAACAGAGACAAAGGCGCAGACGTGCAGCAGGGCCCCGCTCAAAGGTTTCTCTTTAGATTAAGCCCCTGTGTAAACCTTCTTTATTGTCTCTTGTTGCTTGACATCCCATGGGTACTCAATACACCCACAGGGGATACTAGCATTATTGGCATTTCACCACAACAGACTAACGCACATACCTGGAAATATAGGGTTCATAATCAAGGGTGGTACTCAGCCCAGTATATGTTATAAAGTCCGAATACCTTCGGGAGTGTTCGGCGTCGCGAGTTTGGCCTTATATGCATCAGCTCCGAATCATGTCTTTGGTCAAATGTTGGGTTTTCCCGGCTCCTGGGTTTGCTGCCTTACGTCCCGCTTCTATCGGCTAAGGCGGCCAAAGAAGAACTACTGTGATTGTGCCCTGGTTATTCCGGATGAGCACCTCAGTAGAGAAAGCCGAAAACTGACTGTCATGATATAGTGAGAGACTGGTTAACCACTCGAGGACTCATTGGAATCTTCGGGATTCCTCCGCATTAACGAAGGGCCGTTTCCTGGTCATGTACATACGCGCCCGTATTCGGATGCACGCGAAGGTACCAGGGGCTACATAGTAGCCCCATCGTCAAACTCCTATGGCTAAGTGAAAGTGTTAAAGCTATAGAGTACGGTTGCCTAGTTCGATGTGCGATCATCTCCTTAATGGAGCAAGACGTTGGATCAAGTGTGATGACGCACATTTTTGCGAACACCCCCGCATTGTATGCGTGGGGGCTGAAGCCAACAACTGCTAACTTTCAGGTAATATATATACATCAACGGCTGCACAGGAGGCACAATAACACTTTCGGGCGAAAGTATAAACATAGCTTCTACAATTAAAAGTAGAATTGTTTTTACAATTGAATGACTTGTCACTCGAACATGACACTCTTCGAGCACTAAGCCTCTATTAAAGGAGCACCTTCTGTTACCTGCTCAAGATAGTGCTCGGCTGGATCCTGGCTTCCTGCCAGATTCTGGGTTGCAATGATGGTGGCCTCCATATCCGCCCAATATGTTTTAACACGGGCAAGAGCCATCCGCGCACCCTCTATGCACGTCGACCTCTTCATGGCATCGATTCGTGATAGGACGCCAAGGAATTGTTGCACTAAACCAATATAACTGTCCGGCCTCAGTCCCTTCGGCCATAGATGGTCTATTACAGACCTCATTGCAAGACCGGACCACCTATGGAGCTCGGCCATAGTGGCCATCCTTTCACTCAATGGCAACAGGCGTGTTGGAGCTCTGAATTGCGACCAGAACATCCTTTCTACTTCACTATCTTTTTGATACTTGAAAAACTTGGTCGCATCAGCCGTACTTTTTGCCAGATCCGCATACTCGTCCGCAGCGCTCCAGAGACGATCCAAAGGAGTGTACTTTGGATCTAAGAACTTCATCCGCAACAAATAGGGGCTTCCACTCGTGATTTCTCCGGCCTGTCGAAGCTCCTCCCGCGCATCCCTAATTTTGGAACACGTCTCCTTGGCCGCATCAAGGGCCTTCTTCAGGTCAGCCAACTTCTCCTGATTCTCCTTTTCAAGGAGCTCATACCGGCCGGCGGCGTCTCTCAGCTCCACAGCCATCTCGGCTATTTTATCTTCGCTTCGGTGATGAGCAGCATGTTCGGCTCTCAAATCTTCGGCCGCCTTTAGGGCAGCCGCATTGCTAGCCCGGGCTTGTTCCTTGGCTAGGGCAAGTTCCGCCCTCAGGGCCTCCAAGGCAGCAGCTCCTCCTGCAGCCAAATCATATCACATTAAATTCATGCTCCTCCTAATACTTCCTAAAACAAATAAGGAAAACAAAGCACATACTCTGTGACTCGTCAAGCCGCTCGTTCACAAGCGTGATGTCAGCATCCACAACTTCAATTTGTCGCCTCAGTTCGGCGAATTCAGCAGTCCATTCTACCGCCGGACCCTTAGCCACCTGTGCATGAATTCAGTGCTATCATTACTTGAGAGTGTGATCCTCCATTTGCCGCCTAGGGCTGGCAACCAGAGTCTCAGGGGCTACTATCTATACGGAGCACACCTAGCGCGTGCGGTACAACCAAAAAATTACGTATTTCATTATGTACCTCAAAGCCTTTGAGCAGGCTCGTAAAAGATTCATTCAACCCGCTTGTGGCGGATGAAATCTTCTGAAACACCATGTGCATTAACGCACAGTGATCCTCCGAGAGAGCGGCTTGCTCCAGAAGGCCCGTCAGCGTGTCCGGCCGGTCGCCGGACTGTACCGGACCCTTCTTATTGCCCCCCGTGGGAGCCGAACGCTCCGAGCTCAGGGCGGCCGAAGTGTTAGCTTCTGGCCTCGGCAAATCTGGACTCCTCCGTGATGACACCTCGGGGTCGCCCGCCCCATGGGGCGAAGGGGCAGGTGGGGTTTCACTCTCCATCATCTCCGGAAGAAGATCCCCTGAAGACGAATTCTGTCGAGAAGAGCTACTAGCCGGACTGCAAAGGATGGATCCTGGTTATTGTTCTCGGAGAAGGAAGTAGTAGCTTTGTATTTACGATTAACTTACAACTCGGTGGAGGGCTGGCCCGTTTGCGGGCATGGCGCGGTGAGTTCGCCCTCCGGGGCAGGGCCCCCTGGTGAAGTTTTCTTCCCTTGTCTAGGCACCTCCATTTCCAAGTCTTCGGAGGTGGCCCTCTTCTTCCCGCGGAGGGAGGAGACCTTAGATTCCCCTCCCCGACTATCCTCCTTCATGGAGACAGTAATTCCCCCGGTTTGGATGTGCAATGTGTGAAGCTCTGCTTCTCTATTCTTCCCTTTGTCTTTCCCCGATGGCACTTGACTTAGCGCATGCCTAAGCATCCTGGCTATTGCAGGACTAGGCGAGCCTTCGGGAAGTGGTGTTGGACACCTGATTCTCTCCGCCTTGTTGAGCCAATCCTGGCCGCGGATGTTTTTCAGAATAATGTTGTGATAAATATAAGTGTTCGGTTTCAGGGTTACTTACTTGGGTATCTGGGCGGTTGCAGCTCAGGCCCGCATCCTCGATGGTGTCCGGACAACTTACTTGTGGTCCGAACAATAACCTATACATCCCTTCGAGCGTCATGCCGAAGAAGTGCTGAATAGTTCGCGGACCTTCCGGGTTGAACTTCCACATCCGGAGAGGCCGACGTTTGCACGGCAAGATCCGTCGAACTAGCATTACCTGAATTATGCTGACAAGGCTGATGTCCCTCTCGAGAAGCTCCCGAATGCGGCTCTGCATTGTCGGTACGTCATTAGCAAGCCCCCAGTCCAGTCCCACGTTGGCCCACGATGCCAGTTGAGGCAGAGGGCCCGAACGGAAGTCGGGGGCAGCCGCCCACTTTGTGCCTCTAGGAGCCATGACGTAGAACCACCTCCACTGCCATAGATCGGACACCTCCGGGAAGAAGCCCTCTGGCCATGGGGCATCGGCATTTCTGCTTATTGCAGCAGCTCCGCACTCCGCGGTTCACCCCTCGATCGCCTTCGGCTTTACATTGAAGGTCTTGAGCCATAAGAAAAAGTGTGGGGTGATGTGGAGGAAGGCTTCACACCCGACGATAAATGACGAGATGTGAAGGATGGAGTCCGGAGCTAGATCATGAAAATCTAGCCCGTAATAGAACATGAGCCCTCTCACGAAGGGATCGAGGGTGAAGCCTAAGCCACGGAGGAAGTGAGAAACAAATACGACGCTCTCGTTGGGCTCGGGAGTAGGGATTACCTGCCCTGGAGCAGGAAGCCTGTGCTTGATGTCGGCGGTCAGATATCTGGCCTCCCTAAGCTTCACAATGTCCTCCTTTGTGATAGAGGAGGCCATCCACCGGCCTTGAAGGTTGGATCCGGACATGATTGAAGATCCGAAGTGCCTAAGCTTGAGCTTCGGGTGTTGGAACTCGAGATGCGGAAAGGCGCAAGCGTGGTAAGAGAGAGGGATAGGCCTCGGCCCCTCTATAAAGGGGGTGAATATCAAGCGTCCTCAGAGTAACCGTTTGGGACTTGCCTAAAAACACGGTGTCATACCAACAGGCGTAGTGGGGTTTCCCACGCCCGTGTTAATGAGAATCCCGCAATAAGGGGGACACGATCTCCGCTTCGACGAGGCGTGCCAATAAAACCGCCTTGCAGTGCATGTCATGGCAGGCTGAGAAAAACCGATTCGTATTAAGTCAGGCCGCTGCGTAAAGGCACACCGTGAAAAATTGTCAGCAGATTAGATTTGTAAGGTGTTGTGCTCTCTACGGCGGTGTGAGGAAATTATCTTGTAGAGCCGGACATGATCCTTAATCTACCTTGGAGTATTCAGAGATGGAACCCGCCTTGCAATGCCGAAGACAATCTGCACGCCGGACTCATCGTCATTGAAGCCTGGTTCAGGGGCTACTGAGGGAGTCCTGGATAAGGGGGTATCCGGACAGCCGGACTATATACTTTGGCCGAACTGTTGGACTATGAAGATACAAGACTCAAGACTTCGTCCTGTGTCTGGATGGGACTCTCCTTTGCGTGGAAGACAAGCTTGGCGATTCGGATGTTAGATCTCCTTCTTTGTAACCGACTCTGTGTAACACTAGCCTCCTCCGGTGTCTATATAAATCGAAGGGTTTAGTCCATAGGAGGAGGACAATCATAATCATAGGCTAGCTCCTAGGGTTTAGCCTCTACGATCTCGTGGTAGATCAACTCTTGTAATACTCATATCATCAAGATAAATCAAGCAGGAAGTAGAGTATTACCTCCATCGAGAGGGCCCGAACCTGGGTAAAACATCGTGTCCCCTGCCTCCTGTTACCATTAGCCTTAGACGCACAGTTTGAGATCCCCTACCCAAGATCCGCCGGTTTTGACACCGTCACTGGGTACCCAAGGATGGCGTTGTATGGTAGGTCGATCCGGGCGATGTCGAAGTCGATGAGCTCGGTGTGGTAGTTGTCGCGGGTCCCGAAGGTGATGGGAAGGCGGATTTGCCCCGGGGGCTGGTAGAACCATTGCCAACCCCGTAGAAAGGCTTGGTGGGGCGGAGTCAGCCATGGGGCATGTGAAGCAAGCCGAATGCCTCCTCGGAGAGCACATTTAGGCCGGCTCCACCGTCGATGAGGGTCTTGGTGACCACCATGTTGAAGATGGTGGGGGTGTAGAGCATCGGGAGCGCGCCTACTCCCGCCGTGGTAGCGGGGTGATCTTTTGAGCTGAAGGTGAGGTCGGCCTTGGGCGCCGCCCAGCCCGGGGGAGCACCCGGTTGCACTTGGGCGGCACTCACCTCACGGTAGAACTGCTTGATGTGGCAGTCTGAGGGTGGCACCTGCGAGCCACCCAGGAGAGCTGCTACGGTGGGAGGCGCCGGTGCTGCGAAGTGCATGATGAAGAGCCCGCACAACTCCTCCTAGGAGACCAAAGAAGACTCCGGCAAGCTGAGCAGCTAAGCTTGTGGCACGACCATGAGGGCCATGGGGAGCCAGTTGGCCATGACCTTGTCATCCCCACCGGCTGCACAAACTGCCTCTTCGTATGCTTGGAGGAAGCCAGCCTGATCTGCCACACTGTCGTAGCAAGGCGGCATCTCCGGTCTAAACTTGAGTGGCCACTACACCCGCTGCAAGGCGGGGGTGAAAGCGCGGAGGCCCATAGCTCGCCCAAAGGTGCGTGATGGCCCAGTCGATGGAGGAGTGCCTGCCATCGAACCCGACGGCGGAGTGCGGTGGACGAAGCGGCGGATGCCCGACGCACCCCTACCTTGCATGCCAAATGTCGGAATTTGGGTTCCGCAAACCCTTGAGAAGTTCGAACTCTAGGGTGCGTGCAGAGACCTCAACCTACCAAGTCTGTCGACTCGCTAATCTCACAGCCTAATGCGTCGAGCTCGAAGGAGAAGAAAGACACGACAGTTTGCCCAGGTTCAGGTCACCTTGCGGTGTAAAACCCTACTCCTGCTTTGCTTTGGATTTGCCTCGGGGGGCTGAGGAAGAACTAGTACAGTGGAGAACAGCATCAGGAGGCGTGTTCTTGGGCTCAAGTGAGCTGGTGAGCTGGTGAGGGTGGAATGGATCCGATCCCCCTCCATGGTGGTGGCTGAGGGAGTCCTGGATTAGGGGGTCCTCGGACAGCCAGACTATATGCTTATGCCGGACTGTTGGACTATGAAGATACAAGATTGAAGACTTCGTCATGTGTCCGGGTGGGACTCTCCTTTGTGTGGAAGGCAAGCTTGGCAATTCGGATATGTAGATTTCCTTCTCTATAACCAACTTTGTGTAACCCTAGCCCCCTCCAGTGTCTATATAAACCGGAGGGGTTTAGTCCGTAGGACAACAACGATCAGAATCATAGGCTAGCTTCTAGGGTTAGCCTCTATGATCTCGTGGTAGATCAACTCTTGTAATACTCATATCATCAAGATCAATCAAGCAGGAAGTAAGGTATTACCTCCATAGAGAGGGCCCGAACCTGGGTAAACATTGTGTCCCCCGCCTCCTGTTACCATTAGCCTTAGACGCATAGTTCGGGACCCCCTACCCGAGATCCATCGGTTTTGACACTGACATTGGTGCTTTAATTGAGAGTTCCACTATGTTGTCACCATAAGGTTTGATGGCTCCTTCAATCATCTACAACGACGAGGTCCAGGGTGAGGTTTTCCTCCCCGGACAGATCTTCGTATTCGGAGGCTTCGCACTGCGGGATTATTCGCTTGGCCGTCTGGAGCAGATCGATAGCTACGCCCCTGGCCATCAGGTCAGGTTTGGAAGCCTGAACTACACTTCCGACATCCGTGGAGACTTGATCTTCGACGGATTCGAGCCCATGACAGGTGCTGCTACGTCTTGAGCTTTCGTTGGTTTTCCTTGAAGAGGAAAGGGTGATGCAGCAATAGTAGCATAAGTATTTCCCTCAGTTTTTGAGAACCAAGGTATCAATCCAGTAGGAGGCTCCTCAAAAGACCCACTCACCTACACAAACAAACAAGAACTCGCAACCAACACAATAAAGGGCTTGTCAATCCCTTCACGTCCACTTGCGAAAGTGAGATCTGATAGAGATAATATGATAAGATCAATATATTTTTGGTATTTTATGATATAGATTGGAAAAGTAAAAGATGCAAATAAAAGTAGATTGAAAGCTTATATGATAAGAGATAGACCCGGGGGCCATATGTTTCACTAGTGGCTTCTCTCAAGATAGCATAAGTATTACGGTGGGTGAACGAATTACTGTCGAGAAATTGATAGAAAATAGAATAATTATGAGATTATCTAGGCATGATCATGTATATAGGCATCTCGTCTGTGACAAGTAGACCGACTCCTGCCTGCATCTACTACTATTACTCCACACATCGACCGCTATCCAACATGCATCTAGAGTATTAAGTTCATAAAGAACAGAGTAACACATCAAGAAAAATGACATGATGTAGAGGGATAAACTCATGCAATATGATATAAACCCCATCTTTTTATCCTCGATGGCAACAATACAATACATGCCTTGCTGCCCCTGCTGTCACTGGGAAAGGACATAGCAAGATTGAACCCAAAGCTAAGCACTTCTCCCATTGCAAGAAAGATCAATCTAGTAGGCCAAACCAAACTGATAATTCGAAGAGACTTGCAAAGATAACTTAATCACACATAAAAGAATTCAGAGGAGATTCAAATATTTCTCATAGATAAGCTTCATCATCAACCCACAATTTATAGGATCTCGACAAACACACCGCAAAAATAGTTACATCGAATAGATCTCCCAGAAGATCAAGGAGAACTTGGTATTGAGATTCAGAGAGAGAGAAGAAGCCATCTAGCTAATAACTATGGACCCGAAGGTCTGTGGTAAACTACTCACAACTCATCGGAAAGGCCTTGGATATGATGTAGAGGCCCTCTGTGATCGATTCCCCCTCCAGCGGAGCGCTGATGAAGGCTCCAAGATGGGATCTCGCGGATACAGAAGGTTACGGCGGTGGAAATAGTTTTTCATGGTCGCTTATGATGTTTTCGGGGTACATGGGTATATATAGGAGGAAGAAGTAGGCTGGTGGACGCCCGAGGGGCCCACGAGGGTGGGGGGCGCGCCCAGCCCTAGGAGGCGCGCCGAGCACCCTCGTGGCTGCCTTGTTTGTTTCTTGACTTCCACTCCAGGTCCTCTGGATCACGTTTGTTCCAAAAAGATTGCTCCCGAAGGTTTCATTCCGTTTGGACTCCTTTTGATATTCCTTTTCTTCAAAACACTAAAATAGGCTAAAAAATGCAATACGGGCTGGGCCTCCGTTTAGTAGGTTAGTCCCAAAAATGATATAAATGTGTAAAGTAAAGCCCATAAACATCCAAAATGGGTAATATAATAGCATGGAACAATAAAAAATTATCGATACATTGGAGATGTATCAAGCATCCCCAAGCTTAATTCCTGCTCGTCCTCGAGTAGGTAAATGATAAAAACAGAATTTTTGATGTGGAATGCTACCTAGCATAATTCTCAATGTAATTTTCTTTATTGTGGCATGAATGTTCAGATCCAAATGATTCAAAATAAATGTTCATTTTGACATAAGAAATAGTAATACTTCAAGCATACTAATCAAAGCAATCATGTCTTCTCGAAATAACATGGCTAAAGAAAGTTATCCCTAATAAATCATATAGTCTGGCTGTTTCTCTATCTTCATCACACAAAGTATTTAATCATGCACAACCCCGATGACAAGCCAAGCAATTGTTTCATACTTTAGTAATCTCAAACTTTTTCAACTTTCACGCAATACATGAGCATGAGCCATGGACATAGCACTATATGTGGAATAGAATGGTGGTTGTGGAGAAGACAAAAAGGAAGAAGATAGTCTCACATCAACTAGGCGTATCAATGGGCTATGGAGATGCCCATTAATAGATATGAATGTGAGTGAGTAGGGATTGCCATGCAACGGATGCACTAGAGCTATAAATGTATGAAAGCTCAACAAAAGAAACTAAGTGGGTGTGCATCCAACTCGCTTGCTCATGAAGACCTAGGGCATTTTGAGGAATCCCATCATTACGTGCCTTGCTGCCCCTGCTGTCACTGGGAAAGGACACAGCAAGATTGAACCCAAAGCTAAGCACTTCTCACATTGCAAGAAAGATCAATCTAGTAGGCCAAACCAAACTGATAATTCGAAGAGACTTGCAAAGATAACTTAATCACACATAAAAGAATTCAGAGGAGATTCAAATATTTCTCATAGATAAACTTGATCATCAACCCACAATTTATCGGATCTCGACAAACACACCGCAAAAATAGTTACATCGAATAGATCTCCAAGAAGATCAAGGAGAACTTGGTATTGAGATTCAAAGAGAGAGAAGAAGCCATCTAGCTAATAACTATGGACCTGAAGGTCTGTGATAAACTACTCACAACTCATCGGAGAGGCCTTGGAGATGATGTAGAGGCCCTCCGTGATCGATTCCCCCTCCGGCGGAGCGCCGACGAAGGCTCCAAGATGGGATCTCGCGGATACAGAAGGTTGCGGCGTTGGAAATAGTTTTTCGTGGTCGCTTTTGATGTTGTCGGGGTACATGGGTATATATAGGAGGAAGAAGTAGGTCGGTGGATGCCCGAGGGGCCCACGAGGGTGGGGTGCGCGCTTATGATACTCATGACCAGCTTTTGTGTGGGCGAGGACAGCTGGTTGGCTCGTAGCAACAACACATCAAGAAATCCTGGCACTTCAGATGCCAGAGACAGCAACGGCAAGCCCCAGCGCAACAGACACAAGTGCCGCAATAATGGCGATAACGCCGAAGACACGGCCATCAATGCCGGATTTAGTGGCTCCAAGTCCGGTCAATGGAAAAAGGCATTTAAAAGAAACAATTCGGGCCCGTCCAGTCTGGACCGCATACTCGATCGCTCATGTCAAATCCACGGCACCCTCGATAAAACAGCCAACCGTACAAACAGAGAATGTTGGGTATTTAAACAGGCCGGCAAGCTGAATGCCAAAAATAAGGAAAAGGGGCTGCATAGTGATGACGACGAGGAGCCCCGGCCACCGAACACAGGAGGGAAGAAGAAATTTCCTCCCCAAGTGAAAATAGTAAATATGATATACGCCACCCATATTCCCTAGCGGGATCGGAAGCGTGCACTAAGGGACGTCTACGCGATGGAGCCAGTCGCCCCAAAGTTCAACCCATGGTCTTCCTGTCCGATCACCTTTGATCGTAGGGACTATCCGACCAACATCCGTCATGGTGGCTCAGCCGCACTGGTCCTTGACCCTATCATTGACAGATTCCACCTCACATGAGTCCTCATGGACGGTGACAGCAGCCTGAACCTGCTCTATTAGGATACAGTGCGTAAAATGGGTATCGATCCCTCAAGGATCAAACCCACCAAAACCACCTTCAAAGGTGTTATACCAGGTGTAGAGGCCTGTTGTACGGGCTCAATCACACTGGAAGTAGTATTCGGATCCCCGGACAACTTCCGAAGCGAGGAGTTAATCTTTGATATCGTCCCCTTCCGCAGTGGTTATCATGCACTGCTATGACGAACTGCATTCGCTAGATTCAATGCGGTGCCGCACTATGCCTACCTCAAGGTCAAGATGCTCGGACCCCGCGGTGTTATAATAGTCAATGGAAATACAAAGCGCTCCCTCCGTACGGAGGAGCACACCGTGGCCCTTGCAGCAGAAGTACAGAGCAGCCTCCTTAGACAGACCCTCAACTCTGCAATAAAGCCCCCGGACACCGTCAAGCGAGTCCGGAGTACTCTACAACAGGATCGTTTGGCCTATCCAGAGCTCGCCTAGCAATTCGGCCTTCGTCCTTGTCCCAGCCAAATAGTGAAATTCGTGCCGTGCGTACATAATTATGCACTCAAAATATCATGGGCATAGACGGAGGCACAACTAGACCGCGGTCCACAATGCGGCTCAACCACCCTGGAATCCGCATACCTTCACCTTTTTTCTTTCTTTCAGGTCCCTCTCTTCTTGAGGCTCTTCCGATAACCTGATCATCGGACTCATCACGGGACGAAAACGCCAAGGTGTCAAGGAGCTTTGACGTACAAGGGAACCCCCAGGTGGTCTCTGATAACGATCGCTATACCTGTTTTACATATGCACACACAGCTCGCTCTTGGCTAGGGCATGTCAAATAGTCCTATATGCTTATCACACTACTTGTATACATACGCCTTGACGTATCACTCAAATAACAATGGAAAATAATGAACATCGTCAGCTTATTATTACATTTCTTTTTTCCTTGACTGTTTATTTATTACAAATCGCACCTATACATTGTGGTACGTTCAGTTCGCCAGGGGCTTCAGTGTACCCCATAACACGGCAAGAAAGTCTGAACATTCAACGGTGGGGCACCCCGGACTTATAGCATTATATGCATCAGCTCCGAATCATGTCTTGGGTCAATAGTTGGGTTGCCCAGCTCCTGTGCTTGCTACCCTACGTTCCTCTATATCGACTAGGGTAGTAAAGGGAGAACTACTGCGATTGTGTCCCGGTTCTTCCAGATGAGCACCTCAGTAGAGAAAGCCGAAAACTGACTGTTATGATGCGGCGAGAGCTGGTTGCTGTTCGAGAGGTTTCAAATCCTTAAAGATTTTTTCCACTTCATACGAGGAATCGGTCTTTGTCCGATTTAGGCGTATATAGCGCCCCAAGTTCGGCCTTCCGAATACCAGGGGATACGCCAAAATTTAAAATTATAGAACTTCTATGGCTAAGTGAGGGTGATAAAGCTGTATTGTCCGATTGCCTTTTTCATTGCGCTAAACACCTCCTTAAAGGACCAAAAATTGGGATAAGATTGTTTAGATTTATCCCAAACACCCCTGTACTAGTTACACGGGGGCAAAAGCCGACGACTGGCCAACTCTCAGATTTTGTAAACGGCCGCACAGGAGGTAAAATTTTAAATCAACAAGCATTATATTGTGCAAATGAACTTGTTTCATATTACGGGATCAAATGAGTGCATTCATTCAAAGATTACATCCTTAGTACATTGCTCCGCCACAAGGCAGGAGCCCTTCAGGACATTTTCATAATAATTTTCGGGCCGGTGGTGCTCCTTGTCCTTCGGTGGCCCCTAGGTCATCAGCTTTTCGGCATCCATCTTCGCCCAGTGCACTTTTGCACGGGCGAAGGCCATTCGCGCACCTTCAATGCAAACCGACCGCTTTATGACTTCGAGTCATGGGCAGGCACTCACAAGACGCTTCACGAGACCGAAGTAGCTGCTGGGCATAGGCTCGGCAGGCCACAGCTGGACTATGAGGTCCTTCATGGCCAGTCTGGCTGCCTTGTGCAGCTCAACCAGTTGCTTCAGCTGGTCGCTCAAGGGCATCGGATGTTCTGTCCGAAGATATTGGGACCAGAACAATTTCTCTATTGAGCTCCCTCCTTTGGCTCGGTAGAACTCCGCGGCATCTGATATGCTGTGAGGCAGATCCGCAAATGCTCCTGGAGAACTCCAAATTTGGGTAAGTAAAAGGAAAGTCTCCTTCACATGCTTGCTTTGCATAACAAATGCCTTACCCGCCGCCATCTTCTTGGTCGCCTGAATCTCCTGGAGGGCCTTCTGGGCTTCGGCTTTGGTGTCTTGCATGCTCTGGAGGGCCTTAGCAAGCTCGGACTCTTGAGTCTTAGAGTCACGCTCCAAGGACTCGTATTTCTGGACAAAATCCTGGAGCTCTTGCTGGACCTCGCTGACCCGGGCCTCTTGCTTCTCGCGCTCGGTGCGTTCCTTGGCCGCTTTGTCTTCGCCCTCGGTCAGCGCCTTCTTAAGGGCCGCCACTTTGGTCGTGGCCCCTATCAAAGTTCATGACGTTTCTATTAGCAGAAACCATTTATCCTGTATAAATATATAAATGGGGTATCGCGTACCTCGGCTTTCCTCGAGCTGCCTCTTCACGAGGCCGAGCTCTCCCTCGGTCTGCTCCAGGTCTTGCTTTAGTCCAGAGACCTCCGCAGTACGAGCGACAGCGGCAAGCAGCGACACCTGCTTATTCACATAGACATCTTCTTTTAGACTCCTGCGATCGTTATTCGATCCTCTGTTCGGCTTTTTTTTCCGAACACCAAACAGAGCATCAGGGGCTACTGTCTATGTTGTGATATTCTCTTACAATTTTATTACTTACCTCAAAGCCTGTTAGAAGGCTAGCGCAGGCTTCGGTCAATCCACTTTTGGCGGACCGGACCTTCTCAATCACCATACTCATAAGACTACGGTGTTCTTCATCAATGGAATCACTGTGAAGTGCTTCCAGCAAGTTATAAGGTGCCTCTGGATGGACAGAGGTCATCGGTAGAGGCGGCCCGCCCTCCCTAGAGAGGGGTTGCCTGCCTGAATTCGAAACCACTTGGGTTTCTGGAGCCGTGTTTGGCTGGGGGCCAAACTGGCTGCGGCCCCCATTATCGGAGTCCATTGGGTTCTTCCCCCCATGTGCTCGGCGACTGGGATTTCACTGGGGGCGTCTCTAGAACTGTCTCCCCTGGGCCTGGTATCCTTTGAGACAACACCTCGGTGTTGTCCGCGGGCCTGGGGGAGGTGGCTGTCGGAAGCGAATCGTTGTTCATCGCTGACTGGTCCAGAGACCCCTCCGAAGAGGAGGATATCTCGATGTTGGATTTGGCCGGGCTGCAGGTGCACGTTTGGCATGATAAGAAGTGATAAAGCAAACATACCGGAAATACTATTGTGTCTGGATACTTATGACTTAGCCAGGGGCTTGTCCCTGGGCTCCCACTCCTCCGCGCTGTTGCTGGCTGTAGCGGAGTGGTCCGGAAGGAAGGTTTTTCCCTTCTTAGATATCTCGGCCTCCCCGTGCGTGGCGGCCTTCCTCTTCTTTATCCCCCGGTGGGGGAGGGATGGATTTCCTCCTCCTCCTCCTCGTCTTCGGTGGAGGAGTGTGTCTCGGTGTCTTCGGGCGCCATGTCCGATGCGACCTTGCGCTGGAGACCTTCTCTGGTCCCCGCGGCCATCTTCTTGGCCTTCTTCTCCGGCAGCTCATAGGGCACCGGAAACAACATCCTCATTGGAAGAGGCGATCCTGGATCTTCAGGTAGCGGAGCCGGATAGTCAATCTGCTCCGCTATCGCAATCCAGGCCTGTAAAACTGACATGGAGGCTTAGATTCCTCCCGCGGATGTGCTGGTAAAAGGCACATCTTGCAAAATATGAAAACTCACCGGATTGGCTCGGCGTTTCGCGCTGAGTCCATGATCTTCGGTTATGGGTGGTGGTACCTCATTGGCCTTGAAAAGCACCTTCCAAATGTCTTCGTGCGTCGTGCCGAAGAGCTCTTGCAGCGTCTGGTGTTCAGCCGGGTCGAACTCCCATAGATTGCAAGCCCGTCTCTGACACGGAAGAATCCGGTGGAGGAGCATGACCTGAACCACATTGACGAGCTTGATCTTCTTGCCTATCATATTTTGGACACAGGTCTGAAGTCTGGTAAGTTCTTCTCCTGAGCCCCAAGCTAGGCCCTTCTCTTTCCAGGAGGTGAGACGCATGGGGATGCCGGATCGAAATTCGGGGGTCGCCGCCCAGTTGGCATCGCGTGGCTCGGTGATGTAGAACCACCCTGATTGCCACACCTTCAGAGTCTCCACAAAGGAGCCTTCGGGCCAGGTGACATTGGGCATTGTGGGTGTACAAAAGTAGGGGTTCTCCTTTTGACCCCTTTACTTGTGCAGGCGGCGGTCAGAGCCTCCCGCCACGACCACGCACAGACACGGCAGGAAGGGGAGTTGGAGAGAAGCCGAGGCCACAAAGAAAATGAGGCAACAACAAGGACCAAGGCCACAAAGATCGGATGGGCGTAGCAGGTCCCCCCGGCAAGGACCCTTGCCGGGGCAGCCTCAGCAACCCCGGCAAGACCCTCGCAGGGGCAGCCCGCCCGCGCCAGCGAAAGTGAGTCACCCTTGATCCCACCAACATTCGACAAACACGTTGTGGCGAGGCTCAGGAGTCACCGCTGTGGTGGCATGCAGATCTTTTTGAAGACGAGGAAGAGACAAGACCAAATAAGGATAGGAAGGCAAGCATCCTCACCAAAGAAACCCACGAGACCCCCGGAAATGTCCCTTGCCGGGGAAACCAACTCGCCATGGCAAGACCCTTGCCGGCCTACCCGGCAAGACCGTTGCCGGGCCACCCGACGAAGCCCTCGCGAAGGGCACCAGCAGGGCCACCGCCAGGCCCGCGCCAACCAAGTCTTCACCACCGTTCGCATGGAGCTGCCAACTCAACCATCTGGGCAGGCACCTACGTGGCAGCATGCAATCCTTCGTGGAGGCTCCACCACCGCGCCACCTCAGCTGCTTGCCTGCCTACATGGTGCCGCGCGCATCGCTGGCCAGGGCGCGTGTCGAAGCATGAAGGAACGGCGACGGATGGGACGGGCCTCACTCCCGTCCTCGATAAAGCGAAGGGACACCTATGCCTCGCATTAAATGTGTCTTGTCCTGTAATGCTAGCGATAAACTCACAATACTGTAGCACTTTCCACCTCCTGTGTGCCACTCTGGCAGCCCCTTTCGCCTATAAAAGGAGGCCCATGGCGCATGGAGAGAGGATTCGGCTCTTTTCAACCCCTCAGCACCTAGAGCTAGCTCGAGAGCTCGCGAACACTAATACATCCACCAAAGCAGGATCATAGGGTTTTACACATCTTTGCGGCCCAAACCTGGGTAAATCCTCCTTGTGTCATCTGTTAGTCCTGCTCTTCTCACGATCCCCGCGCCCTGCAACCATAGAAGGGATTCTAGTGATCCCATAGGTGTCGTTTCCCACCGACATCCTGTCGGTGTACAAAAGTAGGGGTTCTCCTTTTGACCCCTTTACTTGTGCACGGGTAGTCAGAGCCTCCTGCCACGACCACGCATAGACACGGCAAGAAGGGGAAACCGGAAAGAAGCCGAGGCCACATAGCAAACGAGGCAACGATAAGGACCAAGGACACAAAGATCGGATGGGCGTAGCAGGTCCCCCCGGCAAGGACCCTTGCCGGGGCAGCCTCAGCAACCCCGGCAAGACCCTCGCCGGGGCAGCCCGCCCGCGCCAGCCAAAGTGAGCCACCCTTGAGCCCACCAACGTTCGACATACACGGTTGGGCGAGGCTCGGGAGGCACCTCTGTGGTGGTATGCGGATCTTTGTGAAGACGAGGAAGAGACAAGACCAAATGAGGATAGGAAGGCAACCATCCTCACCAAAGAATCCCACGAGATCCCCGGCAAGGTCCCTTGCTGGGGAAAACAGAGCACCACGGCAAGACCCTTGCCGGGCTACCCGGCAAGACCCTTGCCTGGCTACCCGACGAAGCCCTCGCCAAGCGCACTGGCAGGGCCACCGCCAAGCCCGCGCCAACCAAGTCTTCACCGCCGTTCGCGTGCAGCTGCCAACTCAACCAACTGGGCAAGCACCTGCATGGAAGCATGCAATCCTTCGTGGAGGCTCCACCACCGCGCCACCTTAGCTGCTTGCCTGCCTACATGGCGCCGCGCGCATCGCTGGCCAGGGCGCGTGTCGAAGCATGAAGGAGCGGCGACGGACAGGACGGGCCTCGCTCCTGTCCCCGATAAAGCGAAGGGACACCTAAGCCTCGCATTAAATGCGTCTTGTCCTGTAATGCTAGCGATAAACTCACAATACTGTAGCACTTTCCACCTCCTGTGTGCCACTGTGGAAGCCCCTTTCGCCTATAAAAGGAGGCCCATGGCACACAGAGAAGGGGTTTGGCTCTTTTGAACCCCTCGGCACCCAGAGCTAGTTTGAGAGCTCGGGAACACTAATACATCCACCAAAGCAGGATCATAGGGTTTTACGCATCTTTGCGGCCCGAACCTGGGTAAATCCTCCTTGTGTCATCTGTTAGTCCTGCTCTTCTCATGATCCCCACGCCCTGCAACCGTAGAAGGGATTCCAGTGATCCGATAGGTGTCGTTTCCCATCGACATCTTTGGCGCGCTAGGTAGGGGGCGGTATTGTCAGAATCTGGCCTAGCAAGTTGACCTAGCTGTTCTCCATCGCCACGGCTCCTGCGGAGAAAGCGACCCAGAAGGCGACACCGCCTGTTGGCAAGAAGGACGCCGAGGCAGCGACGAGAAAGCTAAGTCATGTTGAACTTTGAATCTGTTTCCTTAGATACAAGGTTATTATCCTCGATGGTGTTGCCTACGTATGGGAAGCCTGTACGCAGAGGGGCCCTCCTGCGATCGGCAACGCCCTTGTTCTGTTTCGAGCGGCCGCGTCAAGAGCGGCAGGGTAGCCTTTTGCCATTGGCAACGCTCTCGGTCCTGACTCGAGTCAAACTTGACAGGTCGAGCGGCCGCGCCAAGGGCGGCAAGGTGCTTTGCCCGGCAACAAGCACAACCGGCAGGCCAATGAGGATCCGTCCTCAAAACGCCGCCCTGGGTTTACGTGCCAGCAAGCTTACCCGATTGACGTGGGGTGGACCTACAAAGGAAAATCGAACAGGAAAATAACATGCATAGTTTCAGGGGCATCACAGAGTTATATTACATAAATTGCCGCCGCGGTTCTAACTAAAGATAGCTTTGTCTTGATCATGAACCTGCAGCGGCGACAGAGAACGGGATGCCTAGTCCCGGCGCTGGCCCTCCACCCTCTTGATTTTGTCGATGCGGCTGAGGATGGGCTGGATATGCTCATTGAGCACCGCGGTGTCGACACCCTCCGGCAAGCTCTTCAGCACAGCTCCAAAGTCGAGGTCGGGGTGCCAGTGCACAATCTTGGTGAGCACCCTGGTCATGGTCCCCCGGCAGAGTATCCGGGATTCCTCGGCCAGGGACGCCGCCCGGTTGGAGTGAAGCCGCTTTAGCGCGCCGACGACCTTCTCGAAGTATATGGTCAGGTTGGTGTTGGGGCTCAGGCTCGCTTCTAGGGCATACGCCATCCCCGGCATCCCCATAGTGGCCAGTTGATCGGCGGCCGAGTTTGCAACAGCGGCAAGGCGACCGAGCCAGCGTTTCTCGCCCGCCTTGTAATCCTTGAGGTTGGCGGTCTCGTTCCTCAGCAGCTGCTTCTCCGTCTCCACCTCCTTTGTCAGGAGCCCCTCCCGGGTCAAGGCTTCCGACAGCGTCTCCTCGAGCTCTCCTAGCTTCCGCTTGAGATCTTTGATGGAGGCATTGGCTTAGGAGAGCTCTCCGGACTTGCTGATGATCTGGCCCTACGCCACCGTCAGAGCGTTGTTGAGCGTATCCTTCTCCTGGGCCAGCTTCAGGGCTTGCTCCTCCAGCTCCTTCACATTGTTGGCATGGTCCCGAGCCATAGCGTTGAGTTCCTCCTGATGCCTCCACTCCAGCTCTTGGGTCCGCTGCAGGACGAGCTTGTCCACCTCTTCGTCCTTGCCGCGGAGCATGGCAGCAAGTTTCTCCTCGCGCTCGGCAAGGTCCTCTTCCTGGGTCTTCAGGGCGGCCTCGGGCTGGGACCGGATGGCCTCGGCTTCGTCGGCCAACTTCTTCGCCGTCTCCTGGGCTTTCTCGATGTCAGCCAGCTTCAGGGCGAGCTCCACCTCACGGTTGGCCAGATCACCCTTGGCGGCCTTCAGCTCATCCTGAGCCTGGTGGAACTAGTCCTGTGCCTCAGCGACGCGCCCCCCAAAGTCCTCCTCCATCTTCTCCACCACCGCCGTCCTAGACTTGGCCTTGTCCAGGCGGGCGCGGTGGAGTGCCTGGAGCTTCCGGAAGCTGGCGCCCATGGCTTGGAGTAGCTGCTCCTCCTGGGAGCCGGCGCCACCAACGCCCGGCTCGTCAACAACCTCAAGCCCGGCGGTGGTAAGCGCCTCCTCATCAAACACCTCTCCCTAGAAGGGAGCCCTGGTGCTCGCTGTGCCAAGAAGGTGGACGAAGAGGTCGTCACTGACCCTCAAGTACCTGCCGGAGCCAGAGGTGGCGGAGGAGGAGGGCAGGTTGTCGAATGCCCCCTCCTCGGCAGTGGCCTTGCCGGCATCCCCGGCAGGCCCCTTGTCGGGCTGTTCGGCGGACCCCTTGGCGGCGTCCTCGGTGGCACCCCTGACATCCTCCTCAGCGGCAATCATCTCCGCCTCCGCCGCGGCCTCCACGGCGACATCCTTGATGGTGGTGTCGACGTCCTCCGAAGAGGGGCATGGACGCCAAGGAAGAGACGGGGCGAAGCCAAGATCGAAAGCCGATGAGGAAAAGAGGAAAGAAGGATGCAAACAGAAAAGAAGGGCGAGTAGCCTACCCGTCCCAGGCCAAGAGGCGGAAGCCCCTTCTCCGCCAAGGTCCGGCGTTGAGGCAAAGCCGCTGGCGCCTGCGTTCTCCTCCCCTCCTCCGTGTGCACGACCTTGGTGCTTGGTGTCCTTGCCGGGGACGCCCCTTGGGCGGTGTGGTTAACGGAGGCGGCATGATCGGAGAGGCCCCCTGTGGCTCCCTTTGGTGCTGCTCTTCTCCTGCATCCGCGGCACGGTTAGCACTGAAGCGTCAACCATGCCACACGTTGATAGAGGACGGATGGTGGACTTATGCTGGGGGCTGGGCTGGGGGCTGCTGTCCGGGCTGCTAGACACCACCAGTGGCGTACTGGAGGTGCCTGCCGGGGGCTGGCCGCTCGCCGAAGTCCTGGCCCTCTTGATCCTTTGGGCCAGCGTTTCCACATCCCTGCAGATGAAGACAAGTAAGCGACGCCATCGGGGAGGAGTGTGAGGAATGAGGAAGAAAAAGCCGAGGCTTACTCTTCGATCTCTTCCTCCTCCTCCTCTGTTGTCTTCCTCTTCCGTAATGGGCTGAGAGGCCCGAAATCAAACAAGTCACCCCCAATGCCCACGCCAATGTCTGCCGGCGAGGGGGGAGGCGATGGCGTCCGTACGTGCTTGGACGATGAAGAGGCAGGCGTCCTCTTCTTCGATGCCACGACTTTCGCCGCTTTCTTCATCGTCACTGCCCTCGTCTGGTGCACAAACACTTCCTGGTCTGGGCGCAGCTGCACGGCCTGGTCGGAGCGGACCGGCTCGCCGGAGGTGGCCCGCCGCAGGACCTGCCTTTTGCCGGTGATCGGGGGATCGGCGGTCGCGGCCCTCTCCTCCTGACCCTCCTCCTCCAATGACCCGTCGAAGGCGTCCTCAACAAGGGGAGCCCCGGTGTCTTTGCCGCTGGCCTTCCTAGCGGCAGTAGCCCACCGAGTGAGCTCCCTCTCCTTCGCCTTCGCCGCGGCCTTGTCCACCACTCCGCCGGTGCTGCCAGCCGCCTTGACGAGATTTGCCTCCTCCTCGGCAAGCCTCGCCTCCTCCACCCTGGCGGCAATATAATCCAGCTCTGTCGGGGAGGTGTCCTAATGAGCCGTGGCTCGTCGGTGATGTATATCTCGTGCAGAGTATCAAAGAACTCCTGCACCATGAGCTCGTTCAGCTCGACCCAGTTCGGGTCGAGGCCGTGAGATTTGTTGCTCAATGGAACCACTCCCGTCGGCTGCTTGAAAACAGGCTCCTTGTCGACCTTGCCGGCCTTCGCGGCGGCCCTGGCAAGCTTGCCGGACCGCTCGACCTCACCCGCGTCATCGACCTCGAGCTAGAAGATTCGATGGCAAATATGGGCGTGCCGCAGCACCGTCAGGTTATTGTCGAGGCCGGGATGGAGCCTCATGACATCGGCGGCATTCACATAATGCCAGGCCGGCCTCCCCTTGTCTTGCAGAGGGGCAATCTGGCGGCGAATGAAGTCTGCCCCAATCATCTCGAGTGTGAGCCTGGCCTGGGTGGGCTGAAGAATCCTGGTGGTGGTGATCGTGACCTTCGCGTCGTCGGTGTCGGCATCGCTCCAATCGCCGCCACGGACCAACGGCTTCTGGCGAACCTCGCAGAACGATGGCGGGTCCTCGGGCCAGGGCGCGTATGCATCGCTGGCCAGGGCACGTGTCGAAGCGAGGGGGAGCGGCGACGGACGGGACGAGCCCCGCCCTCGTCCCCGATAAAGTAGAGGGACACATAAGCCTCACATTTAATGCGCATTGTCCTGTAATACGGGCGATAAGCTCGTGCTACTATACCACTTTCCACCTCGTGTGTGCTACTGTGGCAGCCCCTTTCGCCTATAAAAGGAGGCCCATGGCACACAGAGAAGGGATTCGGCTCTTTTGAACCCCTCAGCACCCAGAGCTAGTTCAAGAGCTCGGGAACACTAATACATCCACCAAAGCAGGATCGTAGGGTTTTACGCATCTTTGCAGCCCGAACCTGGGTAAATCCTCCTTGTGTCATCTGTTAGTCCTGCTCTTCTCACGATCCCCGCGCCCTGCAACCGTAGAAGGTATTCAAGTGATCCCATAGGTGTTGTTTCCCACCGACATCTTTGGCGCGCCAGGTAGGGTCACAACGGCAAGACCCACCCGTCAGAGTTCCTCAGCATCTACACCATCGCGATGCAAGCTGCTGGGGCCCGCGATGATAAGGTGCTTGCCAACTACTTCCTGTTGGCACTTAATCCTAATGTTATGTCATGGTTGATGCACTTGCCGGTGGAATCCATCTCTTCTGGGGCGGATCTGTGCCATGAGTTTGTTGGCGCCTTTATCGGAGGTTATCAAGCACATGGCCAGGCGAGTGATTTGCTCATCATCCCACAGAAGGAAGGAGAAAACCTGCGCAAGTACATCCAAACATTCAGACGGGTGCAGTACAACATCCCCGATGTCCATCCCGCTGCCATGATTAGTGCGTTCCATCAGAATGTGCGCAATCACAAGATGCGTGAAGAACTGGCGATGAACAAGTCTAAGGATGTGGCCGAGCTCTATGTTCTGGCTGATCGGTGCGCTCATGCCGAGGAGGGAAGGAAGTACCCCGGCGAAGATGCCGGTGCAGAAACCGACTCCACTGGCGATACCGCCACCCCAGCAAAGAAGGGCCGACGCCGTAATAGGAAGTGCAAGGGCAAGTCCATCCTTGTGATTTAGGGATCCGACGACACCGATACCACCAAGAAGACCAAGGCGAGCGACCCCGGCAAGGAGGTTGCCGGGTGTGACGCTTGCCGGGCCTTGGCGGCTGCCGACAAGCCAGGAGGCTCCGACAAGCAATACTGCAAGATCCACCGCACCAAGGGCCATGATCTCCAAAACTGACGGCAAGTAGAGCTGCTCGACGAGAAGCAGAAAGCCAAGTATGAGCGGCGGGACAAGGAGAAAGGCCCAGATGGTGCCAAAGGATCCGACAAGAAACATGGCGGCCAAGGAGGCCGCCGCGGCAACGATAATCAGCAAGAGAGTCCCGCCCGGGGCCACGACAAGAAGTAAGAAGACGATGATCATGACGAGGACGACGAGTCTGGCGACCACGAGTTTCAAAAAGCCACAGAGGCCATGTGCATCAATGGTGGTGCCTCACTACATACATCTCAGCGCCAACTCAAGCAGTGGGCGCGCGAGGTCACAGCGGTGGAACCATCGTTTGATGCGCGGAAGCCGCTGAGATGGTCCGGCACGGCCATCATCTTTGACACCGAGGACCACCCTGACCGCACCACTGCAGTCGAGTGCTTGCCGTTGTTGGTTTCACCAACAATCCGCAACCTCGGGGTGACAAAGATGGTTGTAGACGGCGGGGCCGGCCTGAACTTGATCTCACCCGTTGTGGTCAGAAGGCTGCAGATCCCTGATGGAGACCTCGAGGAGACGGGTACATTCCAAGGGGTCAACCCGGGGAGGAGTCAGCCAAAGGGAAAGATCATGCTGCCCATGACATTCGGAGGCGAGCTGAACCATAGCACGGAGAGGATTGTTTTCGATGTAGCTGAGATCCCCGGCCGCCCGGCACTAGCCAAGTTCATGGTGGCCTCCCACTACGCCTACAACATGCTGAAGACGCCCGGACCGATGAACATCATCACCGTCCCCTCTGACAAGAAAGATGCACTGATCTGCACCAACCAACTCTACCGGGAAGCAGTTGCAGCAGCTGCCGCTAAGGCATCTGCTCCTGCCGACGGAGCCACGGGGCAGAAGAAGACCGACGAGACCCCTCGCACCCACTCTGGCAAGTGCACCTCTTCGGGGTGTTGCGCTTCCATTGAGAACGTGCCAGAGAGCTCCTCCAGCAAGAGCAAGAAGTCCAGGGCTACACCACAAGAGACCAAGAAGGTGCCCGTCAAGGAGGACGACACGGGAGGAGCTTTTACCATAAGCTCCACCCTCGATAGCAAATAGGAAAGCAAGCTCGTCACCTTCCTGCGGGCGAATGTCGATGTGTTTGCATGGCAAGCCTCCGACATCCCCGGCGTTCCTAGGAAGGTGATTGAGCACCACCTTGCTGTCTGTCCTCACGCGTGGCCCATCAAGCAGAAAGTCAGGAAGCAAGCTCTGGAGAGGCAAGAGTTCATCACGGAGGAAATCAGAAAGCTAGAGGCGGCAGGCTTGGTGAGGGGAGTACTCCATCCGACGTGATTGGCCAATCCGGTAGTGGTGCGCAAGGCAAATGGGAAGTGGAGGCTGTGTATTGACTACACAGACATCAATAAGGCCTGTCCAAAGGACCCTTTCCCGTTGCCGCGCATCGACAAGATTGTTGACTCAATGACTGGGTGTGACCTCTTATCATTCCTCGACACCTACTCAAGATACCACCAGATCTTCATGACAAAGGAAGACGAGGAAAAGACAGCATTCATCACCCCATATGGTACGTATTGCTTTTTACGGATGCCTTTCGGTTTGAAGAGTGCTGGCTCGACCTTTGCAAGAGCAGTCCAAATTGGTTTTGAGCCCCAGCTGCATAGAAATATGGAAGCTTATATGGATGACATAGTGGTCAAAACCAAGGACAAAGCAACCCTTGTGCAAGACTTGGAGGAAACGTTCGGGAACCTGCGCAAGATCAACCTCAAATTGAACCCTGAGAAGTGTGTCTTTGGCATCCCGTCCGGCAAGCTTCTCGGGTTCTTTGTGTCCTAGCGCGGGATTGAAGCAAACCTAGATAAGATCAAGGCCATCGAGCAGATTGAGGCACCCAAGCGGGTCAAGGACGTGCGTCAGCTCACTGGCTGCGTTGCTGCCATGAGCCGGTTCATCTACAAGTCCGCGGAGCGTGCCCTTCCTTTCTTCAAGATCTTGAAGAAAGTAGGGCGAGTGGAGTGGACCCCAGAAGCCGAGGCAGTGCTGCAGGATTTGAAGAAATACCTCTCCTCTACTCCAGTGCTGGTTGCGCCTAAACCACAAGAACCTTTGCTGCTCTATCTAGCGGCAACGAACCAGGTGGTTAGCGCCGCACTAGTGGTGCAGAGAGAGGCCGATGAAAAGGCAGCGACAGCAGCAGAGCCAACAGATGGCGGGCCAAAACCCTCTCCAGCGGGACTCGATCCCGGCAAGATCGAGTCCCCGTCAGGGGCTGACGGCAGCACAACAGGACCCACGCAACCGGGTGAAGAGGCGCAGAAGAAGAAAATGGTGCAGCACCCAGTGTACTTCGTCAGCTCCCACTTGCAGGGGGCTAGGTCGAGGTACTCAGGCGTGCAAAAGCTGCTCTTTGGCCTCCTTATGGCCTCGAGGAAGCTGCGCCACTACTTCCAGGCACAGGAGATCACGGTGGTCACCCGCCTCCCATTGCAACGGATACTACACAACCCAGATGCAACGGGGAGGATCGTGGAATGGGCCCTGGAGCTGTCCAGCTTCGGTTTGAAGTTTGAAAGTACCTCGACAATTTAGAGCAGGGTCTTGGCGGAGTTTGTTGCGGAATGGACCTCGACGCCCGATGAAGAGGTACAGGAGACCACTCTCCCCGGCAAGGAAATGAGCTGCGACTGGATCATGTACTTTGATGGTGCCTTCTCGCTGCAAGGCGCCGGTGCTAGTGTGCTGCTTGTCGCACCCACCGGAGAGCACCTCAAGTATGTCATCCAGATGCACTTTCCCCGGGAGATGTCAACCAACAACACTGCCGAGTACGAGGGTTTGCTTGCCGGTCTTAGGATCGCGACAGACCTCGGAGTTAAGAATCTCATTGTCAGGGGCGACTCACAGCTCGTCGTCAGGCATGTCAACAAAGATTATCAAAGCCTGTTGATGGAAGCTTACGTAGATGAGGTGAGGAAACTGGGGGAGCGCTTTGACGGTATAAAAACGGAGCATGTCCCTCGGGCGGAGAACGACATTGCCGACTACCTATCGAAGCGTGCTGCCCTCAAGCTACCTGTGGAACCAGGTACCTTTGTGCTTCAGTTAACCAAACCATCCGTTGAGCCATCAGCTGGAAAAAACAAGCGCAGGAAGCTAGGCCCCGGCAAGTACTTCCCCACCGAGCTCCCTGGAGCCGTTGGCGAAGATGTTGCCGTGGATGCCGATCCTGCCGCAAGGCGATCAACTCCGGCAGGACCTCAGGTCATGGCCGTGGAGGCGACCGCTCCCGCGGCAGAAGAGATGCCCTTGGTCCTTGCCGTCGAGCCCCAGGCTTCGGCATGGGTGCAGCACACCGTCCGTTTCCTTCAAAGGGAGAGCTTCCTGAGGAGCAGGAAGAGGCAGAAAGAGTAGCCCGCCGGTCTGCCCTGTACCAATTCGTTGATAACATATTGTACAGAAGAAGGCGGAATGGGGTGAAATTGATGTGCATCCCCCAAGAGGAAGGACTAAAGCTGTTTGCAGAGATACATGGAGGCACATGTGGCTCCCACATAGGTTCAAGGGCCCTTGCCGGCAAGGCCTTTCCGCAAGGCTTCTTCTGGCCCACCGCCCTCCAGGATGCAATGGCACTAGTCACCAAGTGTGAAGCGTGCCAGTTCCATTCACAAAAGCTTCATCAACCAGCTCAAGCCCTTCAAACTATCCCTCTCTCCTGGCCCTTCTCGGTCTGGGGGCTCGACATACTAGGCCCTTTTCCCCGTGCCGTCGGGGGCTTTGAGTACTTGTACGTCGCAATTGACAAGTTCACAAAGTGGCCAGAGGTTGAAGAAGTGAGGAAGGTGACAGCGCAGTCAGCCATCAAGTTCTTCAAAGGGCTAGTGTGCCGCTTCGAGTTGCCCAACAGGATCATCACCGACAACGGCACATAGTTCACAAGCCATGCCTTCATGCAATACATTGAAGATCTCGGCAGCAGGGTCTGTTTTGCTTCCGTGGCACACCCACGGAGCAACGGCCAAGCAGAGAGGGCAAATGCCGAAGTCTTGCGAGGCTTAAGGACGAAAACTTTTGACAGACTGCGCAAGAGTGGAAGGCGCTGGATTGATGAGTTGCCGGCCGTTCTTTGGTCGATCAGAACGACGCTAAATCGAGCCACCGGCCAGACACCCTTTGCCCTGGTTTACGGGGCATAAGCAGTTCTCCCCACAGAACTCATATACGGGTCACCTCGAGTGCTCGCTTATGATGAGCTTGAGCAAGAGAGATTGCGGCAAGATGACACGACGCTCCTTGAGGAAGATCGTCTCTGGGCGGCTGTGAGAGCAGCATGCTACCAGCAAGCCTTGCGCCGCTACTATAGTCGCAAGGTTCATGCCCGGAGCCTTGAGGAAGGCAACCTTGTTCTTCGGCATGTTCAGTCGGCCAAGAATTCCAACAAGTTGATGCCGAAGTGGGAAGGCCCTTATCGGTTAACACGAGTCACCAGGCCCGGCGCAGTCCGGCTGGAGACCGAAGATGCCATTCCAATGAGCAATTCCAGGAACATCGACCATCTTCGCAAGTTTTACCCATAAGGCGCGGCTGCCGGGCCTCCCGGCAAGCCACCCTTTTGAACAAGCCTTGCCGGCAAGGCGTGTAGCCCTTTGTACAAAGCCAGGCGCAGACCCTGAGCATAAATAAATGAAGCAGTGGCGCCCTAAGTTATAGCATGCATGCTAGGTTAAGTCTCTTCCTTGGTTAGGGTTGATAATGCTTAGCTGCGGCTAACCCCTAGCTTAGAGGTCGAATGCGCATCTCCCTGTTCCTCTCTATCTTTCTTTGGTTCACAAGGCATGCAAGTATTCTTGCCGAGCTATTTTGAAGAAAAAGGGGGGACGAACCGGCGCCCGGGCCCCGGCAAGCCAGAGTTGCCGGGGGCTGCGAGAACAAAGGTCCCTCCGCGGCAAGCCAAAATTGCCGGAGGCCGCAAATCCAGATAAGTCCTTCATCCTCTATCATGCATTTAGTTATGGAACGGGATACATGAAACCCCGTTCTATCTCTAAGCTACCGTGCTCCCTTTTTTTCGGCACCCAAGGATTGTCTCCTAGGTCTGGATCTGGTCGCAGCCGCGGCAGTGAAGAAGGGGAACGGGGGGCCTAAGCCCACCTCATCCCTGCCTCCGCCAAGAGCATGAGAAAGGTTGAGCGGGGTGGGGAGACGGCAAGGACTGTTGCCGAAAAAAACATTTGTCTTAAAGATGATAAGGGTTCACCCCTTGCCTTGGGTTCCTCCCGTGAACGAAAATCTCGGCAAACATCCCTTTTTCATTAAAAACATCCCGTACAGGTACCGTTCATATGAAATGAAAAACATGAACAAGGAGATTACAAGTTCTAAAGCTAACAAAGGCCCGAAGGCTTACAAGACTAAAAAGATATAAAGTGCCCATAATCCCTTTCTTGTCCCTCTCCTCAGGAAATAGAACAAGAAAGCAGAAGGGCAAAAGGGGTGCCTAGGCGAGCTACGAGTGGTAGAAGACACCAAGAGAACATCCTGGTGGCCGTCCAAGGGCTGGATGGTGATGGCGGCGCCAGAGGCAGAGCTCGAAGACGAGGCGGCAGGATGCCAACACACGACAAAGGCGTCGGTGCCTGCGTACTCCGACTTGACGGCCTTGCTGCTTGTCCTCTTCCTCTTCCGCAGCCTCCCTATGCCAGCCGCCCAAGGAGACGACCCCAAAAAGTTCAAGGAGCTGGCGACGCGGATGATGGGGTCGCCGGTGCCGCTAGGGGCGGCGCCCAACACCTAGTCGGACCCATCATCCTGCCGCCCGCTTCCCTCGTCGTCGCTGCTGTTCTCTTCCTCGCCAATCTCGCTTGAGGAGGAGTCTTCATCATTGGAGGAGCTCTCTACGCAGCACCTCACACGGGTCCCGAAGTGCCCGAAGATCTTGACGGAGAGGAGGCCACCCTCCATTAGCTTGAAATGGAGAGTGAGCCCATCTGTCAAGCTATGCAGGCGAGCGAAGGTCTTCCATCCTTGATGAAGGTACATGACGTGAGGGGCGGGGAACTCGACGTCGACCCATGTGCCACTGTTCCCACAGCCCCTCACGTGCAACCGCAGCGCTTGTGGCAGATCCAGCTCCATCTCCCATGCAAACGGGGTCGGAAGGCGAAGGCGATGGCGCGGCGGATGGCGCATCCTGACGAAGAATTCGCAGGGGTTGTTCCCAGCGTGGCCCTCCATCGGAGGGAGGGCTGCTAGAGGGGGCGAGGCAGATCTGGCGCCCCATCCTCCTCTCCCTCGGGCACCACCTCAACCTCGACCTCGTCCCCTCCCCCTTCCTCTAGCAGCCGGCTCCACCACTACGAGCTCTTGTGGAGGAGTGATGCGCTGTCGGGCCGAGACCCTCGCCGCCACCGATGAAGTGTCGCCGTGCCCCCTCGCCATGACAGAAGAAGAAAGGAAGCAGGGATGGGAAGAGGCAGATGGCGAAAGGTTGAGAGGTGCCGTCCCTCCCGCTACCCTCCTTATAAAGGGGCGGGGGTGAGGCTCGGCCGCCCCCTCTCGTCCAATCCGGCCTCTTGAAGTGACAGCGAGTGGGGCCGTCGACCGTCCTCCCCACTCAATTGAAGGAGCGTGGGAATCGACCCGCAAGCGCGCGACTACCCACGACCCCTGCGCCTGTCATTCGCTCTGCATGCAGTGAACGTGGTGCAAGGGGCGGGCGCAATGGGACGCGTGGAACGATGATTCCCAAGCGAGGGCAGTAAATGGGAGGCGGCCCCGCGGTCTCAAAGAGACACGCAAGCCGCCTCTTTACTATCCACCACGATGTGACGCCAGCATGCCCACGTCATGCGCACTCACGACCCCCACGTGGCGCGTTCAACGCGGGTCGTGGGAAGCACAACGGACGGGACAGTGGTCGTGGTAAAAATCCGCCCCAACTACCCGCGTACCATTCTGGGCCTGGTCCAACAACGTGCCTCGCTTATGTATGGCCCAAGCCCGGGGGCTCCTGTCGATGTACAAAAGTAGGGGTTCTCCTTTTGACCCCTTTACTTGTGCACGGGCAGTCAGAGCCTCCCGCCGCGACCACGCACAGACACGGTAGGAAGGGGAAGCTGGAGAGAAGCCAAGGCCACAAAGCAAATGAGGCAACGACAAGGACCAAGGCCACAAAGATCGGATTGGCGTAGCAGGTCCCCCCGGCAAGGACCCTTGCCGGGCGGCCTCAGCAACCCCGACAAGACCCTCGCTGGGGCAGCCCGCTCGCGCCAGCCAAAGTGAGCCACCCTTGAGCCCACCAACATTCGACAAACACGTTGGGGCGAGGCTCAGGAGGCACCTTTGTGGTGGCATGCAGATCTTTGTGAAGACGAGGAAGAGATAAGACCAAATAAGGATAGGAAGGCAACCATCCTCACCAAAGAAACCCACGAGACCCCCGGCAAGGTCCCTTGCTGGGGAAACCAGCGCCCCACGGCAAGACCCTTGCCGGGCCACCCGACGAAGCCCTTGCCAAGCGCACCGGCAGGGCCACCGCCAGCCCCGCACCAACCAAGTCTTCACCGCGGTTTGTATGCAGCTGCCAACTCAACCTGCTGGGCAGGCACCTGCGTGGCAGCATGCAATCCTTCGTGGAGGCTCCACCATAGCGCCACCTCAGCTGCCTGCCTGCCTAAATGGCGCCACGTGCATCGCTGGCCAGGGCGTGTGTCGAAGCATGAAGGATCAGCGACGGACGGGACGGGCCTCGCTTCCATCCCCGATAAAGCGAAGGGACACCTAAGCCTCGCATTAAATGTGTCTTGTCCTGTAATGCTAGCGATAAACTCACAATATTGTAGCACTTTCCACCTCCTGTGTGCCACTGTGGCAGCCCCTTTCGCCTATAAAAGGAGGCCCATGGCGCACGGAGAGACGATTCGTCTCTTTTGAACCCCTCAACACCCAGAGCTAGTTCGAGAGCTTGGGAACACTAATACATCCACCAAAGCAGGATCGTAGGGTTTTACGCATCTTTGCGGACCGAACCTGGGTAAATCCTCCTTGTGTCATATGTTAGTCCTGCTCTTCTCACGATCCCCGCCCCCTGCAACCATAGAAGGGATTCCAGTGATCCCATAGGTGTCGTTTCCCACCGACAAGCATCTTGCCCACCATGGCGCCTCAGCACTCTGCTTGTTGGCTGCCTAACACCTTTGGCTTCACGTTGAAGGTCTTCAGCCATAGGCCGAAGTGGGGCGTGATGCAGAGGAAGGCCTCGCACACAACGATGAACATCGAGATGTTGAGGTTGAAGTTGGGGGCCAGATCATGGAAGTACAGCCCGTAGTAGAACATTAGTCCGCGGACGAATGGGTGGAGGGGGAATCCCAGCCCACGGACGAAGTGAGAGAGGAATACTACCCTTTCCTGGGGTTTCGGGGTAGGGATGATCTGCCCTTCGGCCGGGAGCCGATGCGCGATGTCTACGGACAGGTATCCGGCCTCCCGAAGCTTCTTGATGTCCTCCTTTGTGACGGAGGAGGCCACCCACTTGCCTCTCGCTCCGGGCATGTTCGGAATGATTTTGCGGAGAAGGTGAAAGTTCGGGTGTTGGAGCTCGAGAATGGATGAGCAGAGGAAGAAGAAGGCGTGGGTGAAAATGGGGAATCCTTATCTCCTTATAAAGGCAGCACGGATCATGCGCCTCCCCACTTGCCCTAGAAACTCGCTTATTCCCCAAGCGCCGTTTTAAATGGCGGGGTTGGGTTACCCACACCCGTATTGATGAGAATCCCGTGATAAGGGGACACGATCTCTGCTTCGACAAGACGTGCCAATAAAACCACCTCGCAACATGTGCGGTAGCAGGTTGAGAAAATGGTTTGAATAATGACCGGGCCACAGCATGATGTCACGCTATGGGAAAGTTGTCAGTAGATTAGACTTCTGGAATATTGTGCTCTCTACGGTGGTATGTGGAATTTGTTTTGTAGAACCGGACACGATTCTTGTGTTCAAGATCTTCTTTGGAGTATTCGAAGAAGGAACCCGCCTTGCAATGCCGAAGATGATCTGCGTGCCGGACTCGTCGTCATTGAAGCCTGGTTCAGGGGCTACTAAGGGAGTCCTGGATTAGGGGGTCCTTGGACAGCCGGACTATCTGCTTATGTCGGACTATTGGACTATGAAGATATAAGATTGAAGACATTGTCCCGTGACCGGGTGGGACTCTCCTTTGCGTGGAAGGCAAGCTTGGCAATTCGAATATGTAGATTTCCTTCTCTATAACCGACTCTGTGTAACCCTAGCCCCACCCTTGTCTATATAAACCGGAGGGTTTTAGTCCATAGGACAACAACAATCAGAATCATAGGCTAGCTTCTAGGGTTAGCCTCTACGATCTCGTGGTAGATCAACTCTTGTAATACTCATATCATGAAGATCAATGAAGCAGGAAGTAGGGTATTACCTCCATAGAGAGGGCCCGAACCTGGGTCAACATCGTGTCCCCCGCCTCCTGTTACCATTAGCCTTAGACGCACAGTTCGGGACCCCCTTCCTGAGATCCACCGGTTTTGACACCGACAGTGGCTAAGTCCTATTTATAGTGGCCTTGGTCCTCTTCCCAAATGTAGGCGGGAAGGGATCCCACAATGGCCAAACTTGAAGGGAGACAACAAGTACACCCTATCCTGACAAAAGTGGTCTTCGCCTGCAAAAGCCTCTGGTCGTGACGCTGAGGGGGGCTCGGTGATGACCTCCGTCCTGTCATCCTGGCAGTCTTGGTCTTGTTGCACAAGGATGGAAACCTTTGGCTACTTCCTCGGGACTCAGCGCCTCCTTTCCAGGGAAGAGGAAACTGGTGCTCCGCACTCGCTGGCACCCGCCTAGTGCCCGCCTTGCCTCGGTCGTCATGGCTCACGTCAGCCGAACCTCGCGAGGTGAGCCTTGTATAGAAATCTCCACTCCTGAAGAGCCAGCCTAAGGAGGCCGATCCCTTTGGATGTCATGGTGTCGTTCGCCTCATGAGGCTTGGCCCCTCGCGAGGGTCTTGAGTTGTTGTTGAAGCTGGGTCGTACCAGACCATCGATGGAGCCATGCCATGGGCCGTAGGCAGGCGAGTCAGGGTACCCCCGTATCTAGAACGCCGACAATTGTCAATACCTCCTCGGTATTGAGATAGATTAAATTGTATGAGATTGGATAAATAGATGTAGCAAAAACACGAAATAAAATAAATAAATAAATAAAAAGTGCAGCAAGTATTTTTTGGTTTTTTGGAATAATAGATTTGAAAACAATATGATAGGAAATAGACACGTGGGCCGTAGATTTCACTAATGGCTTCTCTTGAGAAAATAGCATACGCTGGGTAAACAAATTACTGTTGGTCAATTGATAGAAGAGGAATAACTATGACGATATCCAAGGCAATGATCATGTATATAGGTCACGTCCAACATTAGTAGACCAACTCATGCCTGCATCTACTACTATTACTCCACACATCGACCACTATCCAGCATGCATCTAGTGTATTAAGTTCATGGAGAAATGGAGTAATGCAATAAGAACGATGACATGATGTAGACAAGATCTATTCATGTAGAAATATACCCCATCTTTTTATCTTTAATAGCAACCATACATGCATGCCACTTCTCCTTCTGTCATTGAGATTGAGCACCACAAGATCAAACCCATCACAAAGCACCTCTTCCCATTGCATGAAAAATCAATCTAGTTGGCCAAACCAAACACAAGTTTCGGAGAAGAAATACGAGGCTATAACAATCATGCATATAAGAGTTCAAAGAAGACTCAAATAATATTCATAGACTCTTAATTCATCGGATTCCAACAAACACACCGTGAAAAGTCATTACATCAAATAGATCTCCAAGAACATCAAGGAGAACACTGTATTGAGAATCAAAAAGAGAGAATAAGTCATCTAGCTACTACCTACGGACCTGTAGGTCTATGGTAAAATACTCACGCATCATCGGCGGAGCACCAATGATGATGATGAACCCCTCTGTGATTGTTTCCCCCTTCGGCAAGGTGTCGGAATAGGGCTCTAGATTGAATCTCGTGGTTCTGAACTTGCGGCAGTTGGAATTGTTTTTCATCAACTCCCCTATGGTTTCTGGAAAATTTGGGTATTTATAGAGCTGAGAGGGGTGGAGAGGACAACCGTGGGACCCACTACCCACCAAGGCGTGCTAGGGGCCTCTGGGGCACCCTGGTGCCTTATGGGCCCCATAGGCCTCCCCTCCTGCACTTCCTTGGCTCCCAAGTTGTCGTCTGGGCAAAAAAAAATCTCCAAAAAGTTTCACTGTGTTTGGACTCCGTTTGATATGGATATTCTACGAAGTAAAAAACAACAACTGGCACTGGCACTATGTCAATAGTTAATCCCAAAAATGATATAAAGTTCCTATAAAATGAATATAAAACATAAATAATAATAAAATAACAGCATGGCATAATAAAAAATGATAGATACGTTGGAGACGTATCAGACCTCTTGAGGGATCGATAAATATGAAGAGCCTTCTTACCAAGTCACATGAGGGAGTCCCAGACTAAGGGGTCCACGGGTTGCCGATCTATCTCTCATGGGCCGGACAGGTGCTCCACTCTTGATCTGTCATTGGAAGGAAGAGATATAAGAGACTCCGTGTTCAGGAAGGGAACCTCCGAAACCTTGGTGTATCCTCCATGTCAAGATAATAAAGATGGCATGTTTATCGCCCAGCGATACTTGATCACATGTTGATGCGTCTCCGTCGTATCTCCTTTTCCTAACACTTTTGCTTTTGCTTTGGACTCTAATTTGCATGATTTGAATGAAACTAACCCGGACTCACGATGTTTTCAGTAGAACTACCATGGTGTTGTTTTCGTGCAGAAACAAAAGTTCTCGAATTTGGACGAAACTTTTTGGAGACTTATTTTGGAATAAAAATAATAATGGAACGAGGACCCACTGGAGGGGGGCCCTAGCTGCCCACTAGACACCAGGGCTCACCACCCCCCTCTGGTACGCCCTGGTGGGTGGTGGGGCCCTCCGGGCTCCGCTGACCCCAATCCTGATGCCATAAATCCTATTTTTGGAGAAAAATAGGAGAGAAAGTTTCCTCGCATTTTATGATATGGAGTCGCCGCCACCTCATGTTTTTGATCGGGAGGCCAGATCTGGAGCCCATTTGGGGCTCTGGAGAGGGGAATCTTCGGTCTTTGTTATCACTAACCTTACTTCATCACCAATTACATCATGCTCCCCACCGGAAGTGAGTAATTCCTTTGTAGGCTCGCTGGTCGCTGAGGAATTGGATGAGATTCATCATGTGATCGAGTTAGTTTTGTTAGGGCTTGATCAGTAGTATCCATTATGTTCTAAGATTGATGTTGCTATGATTTTGCTATGCTTAATGCTTGTAACTAGGGCCCGGGTGCCATGATTTCAGATCTGAAACGTTTATGTTCTCACCATTATATCTATGTTCTAGATCCGATCTTGTAAGCCATATGCACCTACTACGTGTTATGATCCGTAAACCCCAGTGTGACAGTAATTGGAATACTTTCCGGTGATGACCGTAGTTTGAGGAGATCCCCAAACCAACAGAGGCATCCATGAAAACACTTTTCCGCCGCCGGAACCTTCTGTACCCGTGAGATCCCATCTAGGGACCTTTTCTGGCGTCCTACCGGAGGGGAATCGATCATGGAGGGCTTCTACATCAACTCTATTGCCCTTCCGATGAAGCGTGAGTAGTTTACCACAGACCTATGGGTCCATAGCTAGTAGCTAGATGGCTTCTTTTCTCTCTTTGATTCTCAATGCCATGTTATCCTCGATGTTCGTGGAGTTCTATTCGATGTAGTACTTTTTTGCGGTGTATTTGCCGAGATCCGATTAATTGTGGATTTATGTCAGCTTATCTATGAATATTATTTGAATCTTCTCTGAATTCTTACATGCATGATTTGATATCTTTGTAATTCTGTTCGAACTATCGGTTTGGTTTGGCCAACTAGATTGGTATTTCTTGCAATGGAAGAAGTGCTTAGCTTTGGGTTCAATCTTGCGGTGTCCTTTCCCATTGATACTAGGGGCAGCAAGGCACGTATTGTATTGTTGCCATTGAGGATAAAAAGATGGGGTTTTCATCATATTGCTTGAGTTAATTCCTCTACATCATGTCATCTTACTTAATGCATTACTCCGTTCTTTATGAACTTAATACTCTAGATGCATGTTTTATAGCGGTCGATGTGTGGAGTAATAGTAGTAGGTGCAGAATGGTTTTGGTGTACTTGACACGGACGTGATGCCTATATTCATGATCATTGCCTTAGACATTGCCATAGCTTTGCGCTTTTTGATCAATTGATCGGCAGTAATTTGTTCACCCACTATATTATTTGCTATCTTGAGAGAAGCCTCTAGTGAATTCTATGGCCCCGAGGTCTATTTTCCATCATACAAGTTTCTGATCTACATTATTAGTTTCCTACTATTCTTGTAATCTCTTACTTTCCGATCTATAAACCAAAAGTACCAAAAATATTTACTTTATCATTTATCTATCTCTATCATATCTCACTTTTGCAAGTAACCGTGAAGGAATTGACAACCCCTTTATCGCGTTGGGTGCAAGTTTATCTGATTGTTTGTGCATGTATTTGGTGATTTGTGCGTTATCCCCTACCGGATTGATACCTTGGTTCTCAAACTGAGGAAATACTTATCTCTACTTTGCTGCATCACCCTTTCCTCTTCAAGGGAAAAACCAACGCAAGCTCAAGAAGTAGCAGGAAGAATTTCTGGCGTTGTTGCCGGGGAGATCTACGCCAAGTCAAGACATACCAAGTACCCATCATAATATCTCATCTCTTGCATTACATTATTCTCCATTCGCCTCTCGTTTTCTTCTCCCCCACTCCTAAATGATTTTTGAAAAGATTTGCCTTTTCTTCGCCCCTCTTCCATTTGTCTTCTTCGTTCGCTTTCGGTTTGCTCGTTTGCTAGATTGGTTTGTTGCCACTATGTCTGAAATTGGGGAGGTTATCGCCGAAAAAGATTGTAGTGACGATGGGGGAAACTTTGATGCTTTCGCTAATACTAATCCTCATGAAGAATCTACTATTTTGCACACTAAAAAACTTCACATAGGTAGCGACATTATTATTGGAAAAGGTGTTATTCAAGATTTATTTACTTATGTCGGTGCATTACCCACGTTAGGTGGATCTATTCTCCATAAAACTAGTAGTCTTGCGGATGCTATATATTTACTCGTAGTTGAACTTGAAAGACAATTTGTTCATATGAATCGGTCCATACAAAGGATTTTTCTAGGATTTTCTAATATTAAGCATTCTTCTGTTAAGCGCGCCGCCACTATATTTCAAGCACATGAGTTTAGATTTATTATGAAAGAAGCTAGTGAAATTTTCACGCATTATAAAGTAGATGGTGGTCGTCCTCCCATAGAGGGAATTCTCTTTAACCAAGAGGACATAATGCATTTATGATCTCAAGATCATGTTGCTTATAATGGAAATTTAAGAAAGGGGGTCCCTAATGATATTTTTGTTCATAAAATTTCTAAGCTTAATGATAATTTTGCTATTCAAAACAATGGCTTGGGTTTGTCTCTTGGACACAAGCTCACGACTTTTTGCCAATGATGAGTTTGTTATACAATATGAAGGGCCAAAGGAGGAACAAATTCCTCTCGAGCTTGATCTTGGGGAACCTTATCCCATTAAATTAGCTCTTTCGATTACTTTTGCTTACCACAAAGAAAACTTGCTGCCGAACGAAGGGAATATGAGATGAGTTTTTGAGATTTACCTTATCATTACTATGACAACACTTAGATCTATTCGTGTTTTATACCTAGCTAAGGGCGTTAAACAATAGCGCTTGTTGGGAGGCAACCCAATTTTATTTTTGTTCTTTGCTTTTTGTTCCTGTTTTGCAATAAATAATTCATCTAGCCTATGGTTAGATGTGGTTTTGTGTTTTAATTAGTGTTTGTGCCAAGTAAGACCTTTGGGGTAGCTTACGGTGATAGTTGTTTTAATCTTGTTGAGACACAAAAACTTTTGCGCCTAGGAAAATAATTTCCATAATTCACAGAAGCGTGTTTGATCTGATTCTTTTTGCATTGGATTGGTACACAAATTTCCCAGGTTGTCCTAATTTTTCAGATTTTTTGGAGTTACAGAAGTATTCGTGAGGAACATATTTCTACAGACTGTTCTCTTTTTGACAGATTATATTTTCTATGTGTTGTTTGCTTATTTTCATGAATCTATGGGTAGT
>NC_041385.1:377989240-378135288 GCF_002162155.2 Triticum dicoccoides
GGGGGGGGGGTATTAACCATAGAAAAGTTGGAATACAGTAGATATTACACTAATATAAATAAAGAATGAGTTCACAATAGTACCATAAAGTGGTGATTTATTTTCTTATACTAACGGATCTTATGAGATTTTCTGTTGAGTTTTGTGTTGTGAAGTTTCAAGTTTTGGGTAAGGATTTGATGAACTATGAAATAAGGAGTGGGAAGAGCCTGAGATAGGGGATGCCCAAGGCACCCCAAGGTAATATTCAAGGATAACCAAGAGCCTAAGCTTGGGGATGCCCCAGAAGGCATCCCCTCTTTTGTCTTCGTCTATCAGTAACTTTACTTGAGGCTATATTGTTATTCACCACATGATATGTATTTTGCTTGGAGCGTATTGTATGACTGGAGTCTTTGCTTTTTAGTTTGCCACAATCATCCTTGTTGTACACACCTTTTGAGAGGGACACGCGTGAATCATGATTTATTAGCATACTCTATGTGCTTCACTTATATCTTTTGAGCTAGGCAATTTTGCTCTAGTGCTTCACTTATATATTTTTAGAGCACATCAATGGTTTTATTTTATAGAAATTGATGAACTCTCATGCTTCACTTATATTATTTTGAGAGTCTTTAAATAACATGGTAAGTTGCTTTGGTTATAAATTTAGTCCTAATATGATAGGCATCCAAGAGGGATACAATAAAAACTTTCATATAAAGTGCATTGAATACTATGAGAAGTTTGATTCCTTATGATTGTTTTGAGATATCAAGATGATGATATTAGATTCAAGCTAGTGGAGTAATTGTGAATTTGAGAAATACTTGTGCTGAGGTTTGTGATTCCCGTAGCATGCACGTATGGTGAACCGTTATGTAACGAAGTTGGAGCATGAGGTATTTTTTGATTGTCATCCTTTGTGTGGAGGTCGGGATCGCGCAATGGTTAACTGCTACCAATCCTTCCCCTAGGAGCATGTGCGTAGTGCTTGGTATCGATGACTAATAGATTTTTGCAATAAGTATGTGAGTTCTTTATGACTAATGTTGAGTCCATGGATTATACGCACTCTCACCCTTCCACCATTGCTAGCCTCTCTTGTGCCGAGCAACTTTTGCTGGTACCATACACCCACCATATACCTTCCTCAAAATAGCCACCATACCTAACTATTATGGCATTTCCATAGCCATTCCGAGATATATTGCCATGCAACTTTCCACCATTCCGTTTGTTATGACACACTTTGTCATTTTCATATTGCTTTGCATGATCATGTAGTTGACATCATATTTGTGGAAAAGCCACCCTTCATAATTTTTTCATACATGTCACTCTTGATTCATTGCACATCCCGGTACACCGCCGGAGGCATTCATATAGAGTCTTATTTTGTTCTAAGTATCGATTTGTAATTTTTGAGTTGTAAGTAAATAGAAGTGTGATGATCATCATTATTAGAGCATTGTCCCATGTGCGGAAATAAAAATCAAGAGGCCATAGAAGCCAAACAAAAAAAGAAAAAAAGAAAAGAAAAGATGGGAGAAAAAGAGAGAAGGGGCAATGTTACTATCCTTTTCCACACTTGTGCTTCAAAGTAGCACCATGGTCTTCATGATAGAGAGTCTCGTGTTTTGTCACTTTCATATACTAGTGGGAATTTTTCATTATATAACTTGGTTTGTATATTCCAATGATGGGCTTCCTCAAATCGCCCTAGGTCTTCATGAGCAAGCAATTTCGATGCAGACCCACTTAGTTTTTATTTTTGAGCTTTCATAAACTTATAGCTCTAGTGCATCCGTTGCATGGCAATCCCTACTCACTCACATTGATATCTATTGATGGGCATCTCCATAGCCCGTTGATACGCCTAGTTGATGTGAGACTATCTCCCTCTTTTTGTCTTCTCCACAACCACCATATTCTATTCCACCTATAGTGGTATGTCCATGGCTCACGCTCATGTATTGCGTGAAAGTTGAAAAAGTTTGAGAATACTAAAGTATGAAATGATTGCTTGGCTGAAACCAGGGTTGTGCATGATTTGAATACTTTGTGTGATGAAGATGGAGCATAGCCAGACTATATGATATTGTAGGGATGAGCTTTCTTTGGCCAGGTTATTTTGAGAAGACATAATTGCCTTGTTAGTATGCTTGAAGTATTGTTATTTTTATGTCAATATTAAACTTTTTTTTTGAATCTTATGGATCTCAAAATTCATGCCACAATAAAGAAAATTACATGGAAAAATATGTTAGGTAGCATTCCACGTCAAAAATTCTGTTTTTATCATTTACCTACTCGAGGACGAGCAGGAATTAAGCTTGGGGATGCTTGATATATCTCCAACGTATCTATAATTTTTGAATGTTCCATGCTATTATATTATCTGTTTTGGATGTTTTATATGCATTAATATGCTATTTTATATTATTTTTAGGACTAACCTATTAACCTAGAGCCCAGTGCCAGTTCTTGTTTTTTCCCTTGTTTCTGAGTTTCGCAGAAAAGGAATACCAAACGGAGTCCAAACAGAATGAAACCCTCGTGATGATTTTTCTTGGACCAGAAGACAACTAGGAGAGTTGGAGATGAAATCAGAGGAGCCACGAGGTAGCCATAAGAATGGAGGATGCGCCCCCACCCTTGTGGGCCCCCCGTGACCCTCCTGACCTAATTCTGCCCCCTATATATTCTCATATATCCCCAAACCAATAGAAGCCTCCACGAAAATACTTTTCCGCCGCCGCAACCTTTTGTACCCGTGAGATCCCATCTAGGGACCTTTTCCGGTGTCCTGCCGGGGGAGGAGGGATTCGATCACGAAGGACTTCTACATCAACTCTATTGCCCTTCCGATGGAGCGTGAGTAGTATACCACAGACCTACGGGTCCATAGCTAGTAGCTAGATAGCTTCTTCTCTCTCTTTGATTCTCAATGCCATGTTCTCCTTGATGTTCTTGGAGATCTATTCGATGTAATACTTTTTGGCGATGTGTTTGGTGAGATCCGATGAATTATGGATTTATGATCAGCTAATCTATGAATATTATTTGAATCTTCTCTGAATTCCTCTTCGAACTATCAGTTTGGTTTGGCCAACTAGATTGGTTTTTCTTGCATTGGGAGAAGTGATTAACTTTGGGTTCAATCTTGAAGTGTCCTTTCCCAGTGATAGTAGGGGTAGCAAGGTACATATTGTATTGTTGCCATCGAGGATAAGATGATGGGGTTTTCATCATATTGCTTGAGTTAATTCCACTACATCATGTCATCTTACTTAATGCATTACTCCGTTCTTTATGAACTTAATACTCTAGATGCATGCTGGATAGCGGTCGATGTGTGGAGTAATAGTAGTAGATGCAGAGTCGTTTCCGTCTATTTGACACGGATGTGATGCCTATATTCGTGATCATTGCCTTAGATATCATCATAACTTTGCGCTTTTCTATCAATTGCTCGGCAGTAATTTGTTCTCCCGCCATATTATTTGCTATCTGGAGAGAAGCCTCTAGTGAAACCTATGCCCCCGGGTCTATTTTCCATCATACAAGTTTCTGATCTACAATATTAGTTTCCGATCTACTATTCTTGCAATCTTTTACTTTCCGATCTATAAACCAAAAGAACCAAAATATTTACTTTATCATTTATCTATCTCTATCAGATCTCACTTTTGCAAGCAACCATGAAGGGATTGACAACCCCTTTATCGCGTTGGGTGCAAGTTTGTTTGATTGTTTGTGCAGATATTCGGTGATTTGTGCGTTGTCTCCTACTGGATTGATACCTTCGTTCTCAAACTGAGGGAAATACGTATCTCTACTTTGCTGCATCACCCTTTCCTCTTCAAGGGAAAAACCAACGTAAGCTCAAGAAGTAGAAGCTGTTAAGCTATCGGGTTCCGGTTTGGATCCGATAACCCACAAACAGCCTGGACCAATGGGGATTTTCCACATGTAAAATTATCATTGGTCGGAGGAAACATGTGTCGGCTCCTCGATGGGCCAGATGTCGTCTATCCAATGGAGGAGGCGTGCCTATGATACGTCGACATGTGACAGGGCTCAACAGAGGCCGATATTGGTTAAAAATTCCGGCCCAGTCAAAGGCCCGTAGTATTTACTAACGTACTAGTGGGCAAGCCCACTAACGGCCTGCTTAAACATGTCCCATGTATGGCCCAATGTCATATATGGCCCATTAATTGTTTGCCGAGTATTTGGGCCCAATTATGGCCTAGTGACATTTTTGCATGTTAGAGGCCTGATGTAGACATTTGGCCTGGGAATGGCCCATGCTGCACATGGGTCATATATGGTATGAACCGACATCCGGCTCACTAAGGGCCCGTGATCAAGCTGGTAATAGTTCAGCCCAACGTGACTTTGGGCCTGTTAAAAGCCTCTCATATAATTCGGCCCATTGATGCCTCTACTAAGCTTTCGATCTCTTAAAGGCCCATGATATGTGTGGGCCAACTAACGCCCGACATATGTTTCGACCTGGTAATGGCACGTCATATAACTAGGCCAATAATGGCTCGGTCTACATTTCAGCCGGCTAAAGGCCCATGGACAATAATTGAAAATTGAGTCCCAACATGCATTTTAGCCTGGTAAAGGCCCATGGTATCTTCTGGGCCATAACAGGCCACTAGAATATTCAGCCTATTAATGGCCCAAAGCTACATGGGCCCAACTAAGCTCTGGGTCCACTAAAGGCCCAACTAAACTTTAGGCCGAATGTAGGCCCATGTAAGTTGTGGGCCTGGCGCAAAGTGTGAAGCCCCCAATGGCCTTTTAGGCCAAAGGAAGTTGCGAGCCAGCCCAATTGTGGCTCGCTAAAATGCAGGCCCGATAGAGGCGAATGTTTTGGCCTGGTCGACTACATCAGATTTTTCACCATTTTTTTTGAGATAGGGAATGATGGCATTTACGGTAACTAGTAGGAATTGAGAACAAACCTACTCTATACAATAAAGAAATTACGGCATAGTAATTTAGAATAAACCTACACTATACAATAAAGGATTTATGGTATGTTAAATCCACTAGGCATCGAAGTTCACCACCAGTGATCATAAAGCGCAACGAAGAAGCAGATTACAAAAATTAGGCGCCACTGCAGCATAACAAAACAATACTGAACCAAGACCACTTCGAAGACAGTTCTAGAAAGGTTAGCCTTGTGCAGGAGCTACTACACACGCTGCTGAGCAAGGCTATGAGACCAGCCTATCATGTCGGTCATAGCTTCCAGGTGTAGCTGCTTAGCAATGAGGTTCTCATTGGTGTTCTCCGTGATCTTCCTTAGAGATAGTACTTCAAGTCAAAGTTGAGTTGTAGAATGCCTTTCTGCTTGAATTTGGGACTGAAGAAGTCGAACTTATTTCGACAGCGAATTCTGTGAGCTTGTCTAACTTCTAGTCTCAAGTAACTTGAACACTACTTCAAGACATGACTTTGCGGTTATCTCATTATCTTCAAGACATTTTTCCTTCTTTGTTGCAATATATGTTGGGTTTGTCTCACACCCTTCAGCAGACTTATGCATGCCATCAGGCATATCACCCTGAAACAAGCAGAGTGATGACAAGTTTTGCACGTGTATAAACCAAGATGGTAACTGTGCTGCCAATTCCATCCAATTTCAAATTAGAAAATAAAGAGTCAGTTCACTAATAGCATGATTTGGCATTGTTTATAATGTGGGCAGCTTCACCACACTACTGGATTACCTTATCAACAAAACAAGATCTATTTTGGTTAATGTGCATGGCATGTTGTTCATGTGATCAGCCATATCAGTAAGATAAAACAGGAGATGACAAGTTGCAAATGTGGGCTGCTTCACCACACACTGGATTGTAGATCCACAAAAACAAGCATACATATAGGGAGTATTGAGTAATGTGCATGGTATGAAGAAGGAATTTGGTTTTACAACTAAAACTTGGAACTTACAGTTGTTCCGAACATGCATTTTGATAGAAACAGCAAAGTACACTAGATTATAGATCCACAAAAACAAGCGTACATATAGGGAGTATTGATTAATGTGAATGGTATGAATAAGGAATTTGTTTTTACAACCAAAACTTGGAACTTACAGTTGTTGTGAACATGCATTTTGATAGAAACAACAAACTAAACAACAGTTGATGATAGGGAGTATGAGCAAATTAAACAGCAGTTGAGGATAAAGGCTTTAGAAGGACTGATTTACATTTACAGTTAACACTGGCTTTATAATGCCCTTCTCCATGTCAAGGGAAGGATAACTCAATTTCAGCACAAAATCTTCTTCATAAGCATTGCCTGTACTCCACATTTTGTAGAGAGTAATTATAGACATGCTAATATTGGAAGGATAGAGGATAATGAAGATAAGATGCAGATTGATGCTACATAATCAACTAACAATCCCTGTAAGTACAAGTGTTACAGGACAAAATGTACTGACAAGAGCAATGGGCTACACTTCTTCACTAGCATTGTCTGTGTATTCAACTTTTTGGTAAGATTAAATATTGATCTGATATTTTTTAGTAAATAATGGGCGAGGGAGATAAGATGCAAAATACTACACAATGAACCAATCCCTCCTTCCCATAATATAATAGTGTTTTGTACACTGATATACTGTACAAAACACTCTTATATTATGGGACGGACAGAGTAGCTATAAATGTAAGTATAGTGATAGACGACGTTTGATACGTCTCCAACATATCTACTTTTCCAAACAGTTTTGCCCTTGTTTTGTACTCTAACTTGCATTAGTTGAATGGAACTAACCCAAACCGACGCTGTTTTTAGCAGAATTGCCATGGTGTTATTTTTGTGAAGAAATAAATGTTCTCAGAATGACCTGAAACTTCACGGAGTCACGTTTTGGAATTAATAAAAAATATTGGCGAAAGAATCAACAGAGGGGGACCCACACCCTGTCCACGAGGGTGCAGGACGCGCCCCTGCCTCGTGGGTCCCCTGGACCTCCACCGACCTCAACTCCAACTCTATATATTCACGTTCGGGAGAAGAAAATCAGAGAGAAGGATTCATTGCGTTTTACGATATGGAGCCTCCGCCAAGCCCTATTCTTCCTCGGGAGGGCTGATGTAGAGTCCGTTCGGTGCTCCCGAGAGGGGAATCCGTCGCCATCACCATCATCAACCATCTTCCATCACCAATTTCATGATGCTCACCGCCGTGCATGAGTAATCCCATCATAGGCTTGCTGGACGGTGATGGGTTGGATGAGATATACCATGTAATAGAGTAAGTTTTGTTAGGGTTTGATCCCTAGTATCCATTATGTTCTAAGATTGATGTTGCTATGACTTTGCCATGCTTAATGCTTGTCACTAGGTCCCGAGTGCCATGATTTCAAATCTGAACCTATTATGTTTTCATGAATATATGTGAGTTCTTGATCCTATCTTGCAAGTTATAGTCACCTACTACGTGTTATGATCCGGCAAACCATGACGTGACAATAGTCGGGACACTTCCCGGTGATGATTGTAGTTTGAGGAGTTCATGTGTTCACTAAGCGCTAATGCTTTGGTCCGGTACTCTATTAAAAGGAGGCCTTAATATCCCTTAGTTTCCAATAGGACCCCGTTACCACGGGAGGGTAGGACAAAAGATGTCATGCAAGTTCTTTTCCATAAGCATGTATGACTATATTCAGAATACATGCCTACATTACATTGATGAACTGGAGCTAGTCCTGTGTCACCCTATGTTATAACTGTTGCATGATGAATTGCACCGGACATAATTATCCATCATTGATCCATTGCCTACGAGCTTTTTCACATATTGATCTTTACTAGATTGCTACAAAACTACTACTGTTACTTTTACCACTGTCACCGTTACTTCCATACTACTTTGCTACTAAATACTTTGCTTCAGGTATTAAGTCTTTCTGGTGTGGTTGAACTGACAACTCAGCTACTAATATATACTTGAGAATATTCTTTGGCTCCCATTGGCTTGAATCAATAAATTTGGGTTGAATACTCTACCCTTGAAATTTTTTCCGATCCCCTATACTTGTGGGTTATCAAGACCTTTTTCTGGCGCCGTTGCCGGGGAGCATAGCTCTATTAATCACTATGAGGAATTTGAAAGATGAAAGAACCAAGATTTTCCCTCAACTACGAGGGGAGGTAAGGAACTGCCATCTAGCTCTGCACTTGATTCACCTTCTGTTTTGAGTAAACTTGTGACACCTACACCCGCTATTGATTCTGATATGTTGCATGTTATTGATGATGCCACTTCTGTTATGCATGGTGCTTATAATGATATTACTTCTCTTCTAGATAATACTATGCCACTAGGTGAATTTCTTAATGAGCAACTTGCTAGGGTTAGAGAGAATGAAACTACTGAAACTAATGATATTATTGAATCTGATGATGTAGATACTCCCCCCTAGATATGACTTACATGTTGTTCCTGAGGGTTATGTTATGGTTGAGGAAACGCTAGAGACTTTCTTGCTTGCAAGGATAGATATGATCTTAAGAAACTGTTAGCTAAGCTGAAAGAAAGGTCTTTGAATGCTAGAATGAAATATGACCCTGCTTTTGCTACTTCACCTATTTGTGTTACTGATAAGGATTATGAATTCTCTGGCAATCCTGAGTTAATTACTTTGGTTGAATCCGAACCTTTCTAGGGCTACGAATCTAAAATTGTTGTGGCACATCTTACTAAACTAAATGATATAGCCACCCTATTTACTCATGATGAAAAAATTCGCTATTATTATATTCCTAAATTGTTTCCTTTCTCATTAAAGGGTGATGCTAAGATATGGTTTAATTCTCTTGCTCCTAGTTGTGTGCGTAGTCCCCAAGATATGATTTATTACTTTTCTGCAAAATATTTCCCCACTCATAAGAAACAAGCTGCCTTAAGGGAAATATTTAATTTTGTGCAAATTTAAGAAGAGAGTCTCCCACAAGCTTGGGGGAGGCTTCTCCAATTACTTAATGCTTTGCATGACCATCCTCTCAAGAAAAATGAATTACTTGATATCTTTTATAATGGACTAGCCGATGCTTCTAGAGACCACCTGGATAGTTGTGCTGGTTGTGTTTTCAGGGAAAGAACTATGGAGCAAGCTGAATTGCTATTGAATAATATATTGAGCAATGATAATGATTGGACACTTCCTTAACCAACTCCTAAGACAACTCCGAAGAAAAGGGGTATTCTATTTCTCATTCCTGAAGATATGCAAGAGGCAAAGGAATCTATGAAAAAATGGTATTAAAGCTGAAGATGTTAAGAATTTACCACCTATTGAAGAGATACATGGTCTTGATAACCTGACACTAGTAGTAAAGGTAAATTCTCTCTATAGATTTGATAAGTGTGAAATCTCATCTACTAAGTTTGCTAGTCAGTGTTTCGATGAGTTTGATAATTTTGTTGTTAAACAAGAAGACTTCAATGCTTATGTTGGTAGACAATTGAAACGTAATGCTTATATGATTGAATACTTGGGTGATTATATGTCTAGAGTTAAAGGCGCCTTAAGCTTATTAGTAAATATGCATCCATGGTTACCACTCAAGTAGAACAAGTACTTAAGGCACAAGATGATTTGCTCAATGAATTAAATAATAAGAACAATGATAATGCTGTTAGAGTTATGACTAGAGGTGGTAAAATGACCCAGGAACCTTTGTATCCTGAGGGCCATCCTAAGAGAGTTGAGCAAGATTCCTAGAGAACTAATGTCGATGCACCTAGTCCTTCTAAGAAAAAGAAAAAGAAAAATGATAGGACTTTGCATGCTTCTAGTGAACCTGTTGTTAACACACCTGAGAATCCCAATGATATCTCTATTTCTGACGCTGAAACACAATCTGGTAATGAACATGAACCTAGTGATAATGTTAATAATGATGTTCACGTTGATACTCAACCTAGTAATAACAATAAGTATAGATTGAACCTGTTGTTGATCTTGATAACCCACAATCAAAGAATCAACGTTATGATAAGAGAGACTTCGTTGCTAGGAAGCACGGTAAAGAAAGAGAACCATGGGTTCAGAAACCCATGCCTTTTCCTCCTAAGCCATCCAAGAAAAAGGATGATGAGGATTTTGAGCGCTTTGCTGGAATGATTAGACCTATCTTTTTGCGTATGCGTTTGACTGATATGCTTAAAATGAATCCTTATGCTAAGTATATGAAAGATATTGTTACAAATAAAAGAAAGATACTGGAAGCTGAAATTTCCACCATGCTTGCTAATTATACTTTTAAGGGTGGAATACCAAAGAGACTTGGAGATCCAGGAGTACCAACTATACAATGATCCATTAAAAGAAACTATGTTAAAACTACTTTATGTGATCTTGGAGCCGGTGTTAGTGTTATGCCTCTCTATTTGTATCCGTAACATCCCAAATTTTCAATTTGGTATGTTATAAATACGTCATCATATGCATATAATATTTTAATTGCATTTTGGTTTTGATCCTAGAAATTCTAAGCAACTCAAGGACCCACAGAGAGAAGTGGGGATTTCATTTATTTTCATATTTGAATTTTCTCAAATTTGAAAGGAGGATCATTTTGGTTTTAATGTTTTTTTCCCTGAATATTTCCACTAATTAAAATAAAAGAGAGGAGATTAAATGACTTCTCCAAAATAAAAGAAATATTGGAGAAAAAAATTTAAAATCAAATAAACATTTTATTTGGATTTTATTTGCTATTTTATTTGAATTAGAAAACATGCATTTTTCAAAATTGCATTTTTAGCCCAGATAAATGTTCACTTTGTCCTAAATTATATTGGCGGAATGAGAAAAATTATTTTGGAATTTTTGGAGTCCGTTTGATATTTCTTTTTATTTATTTACTCCGTCCGTTTAAAAAAAACTCGCGCGAACCGACTCTAGGGCGTGCCCGAGCCGGACACCTCCCGCTCAGCCCTTTAAGAGGCGACGTCCGAGGCAGCCAGCCCCCAAGCCGCCGCCCCGTCCGAACCCTAGCGCTGTCGGAGTTCGCCGCCACCTCGCACCGCTACCGCCGCCAGCCACCGCGTCGCTACTGCTGCTGCCGCCGTCGCCCCACGCCACCGCCCCGCCTCACCGGACACGCCGGAGACCGCTGCTCGCCGCTGTTGGAGTTCAATTGCCACCGCCGCCATCGACCGCCGGTTTTCGCTCAGTTTTAGGTATAAACCGTTCGGTTTAAAAAAAAACCTAGATCCATTTTTTAGATCGGATCGGTTTATTTCGGTTTAGGTTAATTTGCAAAGGTTCGTTTGTTAGCTCATTTTAATGAATGAATTCATTCATTTGTCTTTATTTGCGGATGTTTGTCTGATAGATTTTTCATTTTCTGTTTTATTTTCGCTAGGGACCTATCCGTGATTATTTTTATTGTAGAATAGCCTCTGATCTTCAAACCCTCACAACTTTTTAACCGCTCGTCTAAATCCAGTGAAACAAACGCCAAAATCTTTGTCTCGAGCCCCTCTTCTCGGTTAATCAACTTGAACAGGATTTTGAAAAATTAAAATTTGGTTTCAAGCAGATTTGTTTTCAAACTTCTTTTGACCGTAGTTTGAGTTTCGTAGCTCCGATTCGATTGATTCTTTTTGCAAATTGAAGTTCTTCAGTTGAACTTTCAGATTTGATCTTCTTATTTGAGTTTTAATCGTGCATCTATGGTTTACTACTTATGTATGCTATTGTTTGTTTGCGATAGAATTCCCGGAGTGCGAAGCGTGCTACTACGAGTCTCTAGGGTTTGCAGATCGTCAGTAAGGCAAGTAACACATTGATCATATCCTTTTATTACCCAGTTTTATGCATTATTTGAATCCTCAAACATTGCATGACTAGGATCTGATTTAACATGTGGGTTTGGGAAGTAGATGATGAGGTAGAACCTATTGCCCTTTTATTATCAAACCCTTGGGAGTTACTTCTATGTTATGCTCAGATTACTATGCTATGCTCGTAGATGTGGATTGGGTGAGTGTATCCATGACAGATGTGAGAATTGTTAATTAATGGTTAACTGAAGGTGGCTACTAAAATACACATCTGGGTGGATTGGTTGTGGGCACCTAGAGAATCCAGTGTTGTCCTAGGATATCCCGGAGTACCCGTGTGATCATCCTACGGTTCGCCACCCAGGCTCAAAGGGATCATAAGATTATTAATGCTAGAAAGTTCCGTGTGCAGCCACAAGCTATTATGGGCTCTAGCATAGTTGAGTACGTTGCATGACCTCTTTCAGTGGTGGGCTAGCAGATGTAGGGGAAAGTAGGTGTAACTGTCCACCCAGAGTAAAGAGTTAATGTTTCGGAAATACTGTGTCTCGGTCATCCATTTCCCAAACACCATGTAGTTCGAGAAATCCAACAGAGGAAATCGAGTCTTGTGTGGAAAAGTGCGCAAACCTCTATAGAGTGTACAAACTAATCATGGTTAGCCGTGTCCCCGGTTATGGACATCTTGAGTATCTGGTTCTTGGATTATCATGTAGACCTCATCACTCTAAATTAATTTGTTGGGTTATTAATACTATTTAATTGGGATTGAGTTGAAGGAACCTTCTCAATGTTTAACAACCACCATGGTAGTTAAACTAAATATATTCCTTTGTTGTAGGGAAAAATTGTCTTTATGCAAAATCTTAACCGTAGTGCTTTCCACCTGTGTAGTGATAGTATTTATTCTGTTCATTGCTCTATTGTGTTACCTTGCCAGCATATTCCATGTGCTGACCTATTTTAGGCTGCAACATATCATGTTGCAGACTTTTCAGATGAAGAGTAAGGTGCGCTAGGTCGTTGTCTTTCACTCAGCTATGCCATTGGAGTTGATGGACTCACTTTATCTTCGAAGTCTTTTGCTGTTATCTTATTAGATGGCCTTAAGCCATATTTTTGTAATAAGTTCTCTTTTGAGACATTCGATGTAATAAGTGTGTGATTGCACTCTGTTATAAATCCCTCAAGAACTGTGTGTGTCAGCATTACCGATCCAGGGATGACACGTAAGCATAGAGATTTGACCATCTGAGATCGGATTGCTACAGTATCGTAGACTTAATATGAATAAGTTGACACCTACTGAAATCTCTTTGCAAATGGCCGATAAATCAACTGTTATAATCATCGGTATTTGTGAGGATGTGCCTGTTGTGGTTGCAAACATTACTATTTTAACGGACTTTGTTATTCTTGATATTCCCAAGGACGACAGTATGTCGATGATCATTGGTGGACCTTTTCTAAATACTGCAGAGGCTGTTATTGATTGCAACAAAGGCAATGTCACTTTTCCTGTTAATGGTAATGAGCATACGGTACACTTTCCGAAGAAACAACCTCAATTTCATAATATAAATTCTATTGGAAAAATTTCAACTATTACTACTGGAGGTTTTGAATTCCCTCTTCCGACTATCAAAAATAAATATGATATTCTTGTTGTCGGGGACATGCATATCCCCATTGAGGTAACCTAGTGTTATTCGAAAATTCTCCGGTTTCATGTTATTCGGAAGAAGTTTGTTAACAAGACTTGATCAACCTTGTTAGTGGATTCCTTTTGATGAGCATGAAATGGATGAAATTAGAAAGCAGAACCTTCTGCACTCACCTTTTACCTTCTGTTATTTAGTTGAAATAAAACAAAAATAGTATTTTCTATCTGTTTTCTAAATTATCCGTGCAATAAAAAATACCCCAAAAATCAAAGTTCTCCAAATGCCCTGAAAATAGAGTATGCTTTTTTGTAGAATATTTGAGAATTTCTGGCACTTAGAACACACCAGGGGGACCCACCATTTGGTCACAAGGGTGGAGGGCACGCCCTACCCCCTGGGTGCGCCCCCTACCTCGTGGACCCCACGTGCCCCCTCCACTTATTGCAGCACCCACACACTTCGTCTTCCTCCAGAAAAAATCATCCCGTACCTCAAACTCGTGTTCTTGCTTGTTTTGCTGCCGTTTTCGACCTCCTTGCTCAAAGTTCCATTCACAGAACTGCTTTGGGGGATTGTTCTTCGGTATGTAACTCCATGAATGGTCCAATTAGTTTTTATTCTAGTACTTTATTTGTTGCAATTTTTTTCTGCTAGGGTGACCCTGTTATTGAGCTTGCATGTCAACTTTATATGGTCTAAAGTAGTTTTAATGCATGATATAGCCTCTAGGAACTTGTGGGAGTAGTTGCTATCAATCTTGTTGAGTTTGGTTCACTTTTATTTTGAGTCACTAAAAATTTCAGAAATTTTTTAGAGGAAGGAAAATGTTTAGGAAAATGTACCAAGGTGGTTATTCAAGGAAGGAAGCCCCGAGGCCTGTGATACGTGAGCCGGACCTTGAACCACGAAGAGAAGATCTAGTGCGGCCTTGCGAATGGCCTTCGGATGAATTTATGATCCAAGCTGGCTTCAAGGATGAATTTGAAGCGTATGTGCCTAATAATGATCTTGAGGACTTTGTATCAGATAAGTGCCGCCAATACTATCACCTCACTGATTCCTTTGTGCGGAGGTTTAACTTTTCATCTAAGCGCAACACTCACACAATTATATTTGACCTCTATGATAAATCATATACCATGGGCCTTGAAGATTTTAACACTGCTTGTAGAATCCCACAGTGGGGCATCTTTAGTGAACCTCACAAATCTGAATATAATGATTTTCTTGCTAATATCACTGTGGGAGAAACTAGAGATATCACACAAGCTACCATAGGGAGCATTCATTTTCCTTCCATAAATTACTTTGCTCTCTTTATATGTAGATGCATTAACAGTAAGGATGAGCTTTGTCACATGTGTGTCCTAGATCTTAGTGTCCTCAAGAGTGTGGTATTAGGCGATAAACAATATAACTTGGGGGCCATTGTTGCACGAAGGTTACATCTTAATGGTAAAAATGGAGATTTATTTGGTGGAATTTATGCAACTCGTTTAGCTAATTATCTTGGTTTATACATAAATGAAAATGATATTGAGTTTCCACCTACTTTTCTAGATTATAATGCTATGGTTCTCCATCAGTTTCTTGAGAGGAATGAATAGTCCCTCCAGTACCGACTAATCTTTGACAGACGGCGTGTTGTCCATATTACCTTTCCTGCTCCTACTTTCTTTAACTTTTAGGCAAATGGGAGACATTTTATAACCCGGGAGGAGGCAAAGAATATGAGAGGAGGATGGAGGCGGCTCGCCTCCAGACTGCAAGTCTCCAGGCGGTAGCTATTGCATCTCAATACAACACCGACTACAACTTTGGATATCCGCCAGGCCAGCCATGGCCATAGACCAACTTAGGCCAAGAGCCTAAGCTTGAGGGAGTACGTATTTGTCAGTGACATTACATTCATGTTCACACACTCATTCTAGTTGTTGGTGTTCATACTTTTTCATTGTCCTATCAATGCTAGTTTATTTTCTTTTCTTGTTTTCTTCTTGTGTGTTTGAAAAACTGTGAGAAAAAACAAAAACATTAGTTGTAGCCTTCAGCTAGTTTACTTCACATGCTTGTAGTAGTAATTAAAAGAAAACCCTAAAAAATTCCAGTTCTTCTTTTGCTTGTTGGGAGCTTTCCCGTGTAAATAGTTTTACTTTTCTTTGAATTTCTTTTCTTTTCTTTGGGGTCGAGAGGAGAAGACCGCGATGAAAATGTTGAGTGGCTCTCATATGCATTATTCTTGATCTAACCAAGAGCCCATATTACCTTGTCTTCTCCTTTGAATTAAATGTTTGCAGATTCCAGCTTAATCCTGCACGTGCACTATTATTATTGTCCACACTTTCGGTCATGCAAGTGAAAGGCAATAATGACGATATATGATGAAATGATTGAGATGAGAGAAGCTGGTATGAACTCAACCTATCTTGTTTTTGTAAATATCATTAGTTCATCATTCCTGATTCAGCCCATTATGAATGAAACATGTTTCCAATGACAATTACATATTATCGTTATTCATGCCATGCTTAATTAGCTAGGAGTTTATAATGGTTTACCTTGCGTGCCAACATGCTATTAAAATGGTTGTGATGTGGTATGATAGGGTGGTATCCTCCTTTGAATGATTCGAGTGGCTTGACTTGGCACGTGTTCATGCATGTAGTTGAAACAAAATCAACATAGCCTCCATGATATTTATGTTCATGGTGATTTATATCCTACTCATGCTTGCACTCATTGTTGGTTAATCTTAATGCATGTTCATGACTATTGTCGCTCTCTAGTTGGTCGCTTCCCAGTCTCTTTCTAGCCTTCAGTTGTACTAAGAGGGAATACTGCTTGTGTATCCACTTCCATAAAACCCAAAGTTATTTCATATGAGTCCACCATACATTCGTATATGCGGTATTTACCTGCCGTTCCAAGTAAATTTGTATGTGCCAAACTCTAAATCTTCAAATGAAATTCTGTTTTGTATGCTTGAATAGCTCATGTATCAACTAGGGTTGTCTATATCTTCCATGCTAGGTGGATTATTCTCATGATGAGTGGACTTCGCTCATCATTCACGAGAAAATGGCCGGTAACCGGGATGCCCAGTCCCATGCTCAAATCAAATCAAAATAATTGCAAACAAAACTCCCCCAGGATTGTTGTTAGTTGGATGGTACCCATTGTTCCGGACCAGCCGTTGAATGTGCTCCTTGGTGGTGGGGGAGTATAAACTTTACCATTCTGTTTGGGAACCGCCTATAATGTATGTAGCATGGAAGATATCGAGATCTCTTGGTTGTTATGTTGACAATGAAAGTATGCCTCTCAGAATATTATTTATCTCTATTTCAAAACTCGAGCTCTGGCACCTCTGCAAATCCCCGCTTCCCTCTGCGAAGGGCCTATCTATTTACTTTTTTGTTGAGTCATCATCCTCTTATTAAAAAGCACCAGTTGGAAAGCACCGCTGTCATTTGTATGCAGTGCTATTAGTTTACATTGAGTGTGACTGTGACTGGATCTCTTTTACCATTAATTACAATGTCTACTCAGTCCTTGATCTTCAGGGGTGCTCTGCATTTATGTTTTGCAGTCTCAAAAAGAGCTAGCGAGATACCATATTGTTATATCATATTATGATTGTTTTGGGAAAGTGTTGCCATCCGAGATTTATTATTATTGCTCACTAGTTGATTATGCCATTGATATGAGTAAACATGAGACCTAAATGTTATTGTGATTATGGTTAGTTCATAATGTTTGCTCAAAACTTGAATGCTGACTTTACATATTTGCACCAACAAAATCAAACAGAGTTTGTAAAAGTTTTTCTTTATCACTTTTAGTTTGTCAACTGAATTGCTTGAGGACAAGCAAAAGTTTAAGCTTTGGGGAGTTGATACGTCTCCAACGTATCTGCTTTTCCAAACACTTTTCCCTGGTTTTGGACTCTAATTTGCATGATTTGAATGGAACTAGCCCAGACTGACGCTGTTTTTAGCAGAACTGCCATGGTGTTTTTTTTGTGCAGAAATAAAAGTTCTTGGAATGACCTGAAACTTCACAGAGTCACGTTTTGGAACTAATAAAAAATGTTGGTGAAAGATCAACAGAGGGGGACCCACACCCTGTCCACGAGGGTACAGGGCGCGCCCACCCCTGTGGGGCGCGCCCCTGCCTCGTGGGTCCCCGGGACCTCCACCAACCTCAACTCCAACTCTATATATTCACGTTCGGGGAGAAAAAATTCAGTGAGAAGGATTCATCGTGTTTTATGATACGGAGCCGCCGCCAAGCCCTATTCTTCCTCGGGAGGGCTAATCTGGAGTCCGTTCGGGGCTCCAGAGAGGGGAATCTGTCGCCATTGTCATCATCAACCATTCTCCATCACCAATTTCATGATGCTCACTGTCGTGCGTTAGTAATCCCAGCATAGTCTTGCTGGACGGTGATGGGTTGGATGAGATTTACCATGTAATCGAGTTAGTTTTGTTAGGGTTTGATCCCTAGTATCCATTATGTTCTAAGATTGATGTTGCTATGACTTTGTCATGCTTAATGCTTGTCACTACGGTCCAAGTGCCATGATTTCAGATCTGAACCTATTATGTTTTCACGAATATATGTGAGTTCTTGATCTATCTTGCAAGTTATAGTCACCTACGACGTGTTATGATCCGGCAAACCCCGGAGTGACAATAGTCGGACACTTCCCGGTGATGACCATAGTTTGAGGAGTTCATGTACTCACTAAGCGCTAATGCTTTGGTCTGGTACTCTATTAAAAGGAGGCCTTAATATCCCTTAGTTTCCAATAGGACCCTACTACCATGGGAGGGTAAGATAAAAGATGCCATGCAAGTTCTTTTCCATAAGCACGTATGACTATATTCGGAATACATGCCTACATTACATTGATGAACTAGAGCTAGTCCCGTGTCACCCTATGTTATAACTGTTGCCTGATCAATTGTATCCAACATAATTATCCATCATTGATCCATTGCCTACGAGCTTTTCATATATTGATCTTTGTTAAGTTACTTCTACGTTGCCACTGTTATGATTGCTACAAAACTGCTACTGTTACTTTTGCCACTATCACCATTACTTCCATACTACTTTGCTACTAAATACTTTGTTGTAGATATTAAGTCTTTCAGGTGTGGTTGACTTGACAACTCAGCTGCTAATACTTGAGAATATTCTTTGCCTCCCCTTGTGTGGAATCAATAAATTTGGGTTGAATACTCTACCCTCGAAAACTGTTTCGATCCCCTATATTTGTGGGTTATCAACATTCAGTCCTTACAAGAGGACTGGAGAGCTAAACCTCTTCAAAAGCATTGGGTTGATTCTAAATTTATGTAAGACTCGATATGGATCTTATAATGTCCACCAAATGGAGGATAACGAGGCCAACATGTGAAGTGATGCTCCATAATCAACCACCTATGAAAGTAACTATGGTCATATAGGGCAAGAGGTACTCACAAGAGCAATGCAGTGTGTAGTATAGTTACGAGATTTTGTGGTCCGTTTAGAACGAATGTTCTTTTGCAAACAGTTTCGTACAAGTGAGACGTTAAGGCACATGCATAAATGTAGTTCAAAATGTGATGTGATATCATAGACAGTACCTTACACTTTAGACGAGACCAATGTGTAACAAGATTATTCTATTCGCTGTCTAATAAATGTAGCACCGGAGACTTTACAGAAATTTCGTTTAGAGGATGGCCATCGAAGTGCGCTTGCCTCTAGTAGAAATGACACTTCATCAACGAGTGCTTGAAAAGCGCAACAAAACCTAGCAAATCATGACTATCCAGTTTGGTCCTCGCCTATTTAAAAGAATGAACTCTTGTGTCTTTTGTCAGCAGAAACATATGCAACAATTGCCATGAATAACATTAGTACATTACTTACTGAAAATGCTAGTTATCGACTAGAGGGGGGAGGGGTGAATAAGCAATTTTTATGAAAGTCTTCGGAAGATGCAAGATCCTCTAAGACAGACAACCAAACAACACCTATATGATATGCAACGGAAGATAAACTACACTAGACAGGCCAGTAAACAGTACAACGAAAGCACGAAGACTAATAGCCGGGAAGACATTATGAAGCCAAACACATGAAAGTCTTCACACGACGAAGTCAAACAGATCATGCAAACAAGCAATGACTTCACGAAGACAAACTGAAATGTAAAGGAGGTAGGGGATGGAACCAGTTGCTTGGTGAAGACAAGGATTTGGTACACCAGTTCCAGTTGCTGTGACAACTGTACGTCTGGTTAGGGAGGCTAAGATTGAAGTCAAAAGACAACGTCTTCACCTTATTCCCCTTGAGCTAAGAACACATAGTCCTCGCCCAATCACTCAGGTAAGTCTTCAAGGTAGAATTCCAAACCTTCACACACTCCGTTCACTGGCGATCCACAATGACTCTTGGATCCTCAGAACATGACACCTAACCGACTGGAGGATACACAATCCTCAAGTGTAATAAGTCTTCAGACCACGCAGATAGAAAGACTTCAGTGATGCCTAACACTCTGTGGCTCTGGGTGTTTTGGGCTTTGTCCTTGCAAGGGTTCTCTCTCAAAGGCTTCAAAGGTGGGTTCCTCTCATTCAACAAAAGTTGTGCACTAACTCTAAGCAGCCACCAATTTATGGTGGAGGGGGTGGGCTATTTATAGACAGGAGGCAACCCAACATGATATGTCCGAAATTATCCCGGATCACTAAGGAACCAACACGTGTCCAATGGTTGGATTTCAAACACACGCGGCAGCTTGACTTGGGCTACAAGCAAATCTGAATCATCCAACTCTGGATAAGATTTACTCTCATTGTATTCGCTTGAAGACATAGGATTTTGGTTGAGCATCACGTCAGTCTTCTAACTTTGTTCACTTGGACCCCACTTAATAGTTCGGTGGTTCCTATGACTCAAGAAAGAATAAAATGAAACAACGAAAGAAACTTCGTCTTCACGCTCCATTTTCTTCAAGTGAATGTCTTCACACATCATTATCTTTGACGTGAATGCCTTCATGAACCACCATTGTCTTCATACATTTTTAGGGGTCATCTCTGGTAGGAAAACCGAATCAATGATGGACTTCTACCTGTGTTATCCTGCAATTCTCACAAACACATTAGTCCCTCAACCACGTTTGTCATCAGTACTCCAAAGCCAACTAGGGGTGGCACTAGATGCACTTACAATCTCCCCCTTTTTGGTGATTGATGACAAACTTGTTGAAGTTTTCAACGGGGATAAGATATGTGTAAGTTAAAGAACACGGTCATTGACTTCATGAAGTTGAAAGGCTCCCCGTGAAGATGTGCATATTAGTAGTTTTCCTTTGAATGCAAATGCACATGGCAGGTTTTTCTTTGTGGAGATCTCCTTCAACTAATGAAGACAATTCATCATGCATACAAAAATATAGTGAAGATAGTGACATGCACAATGAAAAATGGGCGTCTGCAGAATGACTTCATATGAAATTTATCATCGCAATAAAAGGTAGCAGCAAAAGTGGCAGACGACCATCAGTACTTAAGTGTTACAACTCAAAATCAACAGTTCAAGAACAAGAGTTGCAAGACTTAACAAAAATAAGCACCCGGCCCATATAAACCCACTTGAAGACTATCAACTCATTTGTTTCTCCCCCTTTTCACAGGAATGAGCAAAAAGGAGTGAAGACATAGAGTGTCTAAGCATTCCCATGAGGTGTTGGTGAATATGTTGGGGCAGCAGGGTCGACGGTGGAGCTGGGCAGTGCAGACGGGCTGATGTAGAATCGTGATGCAGTGAAGCCATAACTGGTGAAGCGGCGTCGTCCTCCACATCAATGACTTGTGCCACAATATTGGGAGCCGAATATGAGTAGTTAGAGTCTTCAAAAGATGGTGTTGGACACCAACTTGCTGACTGTGGGGGCCTGGAGTTAAACTTGAAACGTTCAGTGAAGTCATCTGCTTGAAGGTCATCTTCAGAGCATAGCAGAGTGAGGCTCTTCCAGGCGCAGACAGGCTTCACGTGCAACAAAAGAATTCTTAGTGGAGATGTTGCGCATGCGTTTGACATCCACAAGAAGATTTTGCATCTAACACTTCATCCATTCATGATGCCTATCCTATTTCTGATGAAGGGAATCAAAAAGTTCTTTGTCATTAAGCACACGAGCATGCTTCTGAGGCCTTTGAGCTACTGTGCTGGCTGTTGCATCAATGAGAGCATGATGCGGCAGCCTCAGCTGACTGACAAGAGGACCAACAGTAGTATGTGGATTGGGCACACGGACACCTTTTTCAAGTGGTTGTGTGAAGTTTTAGAAGGCAACGTTGTCTTCACGAACAGGTTCATTGGTAGGCTCGGGATATATGGCTTCATGGGACATATCCACTTTAGGCAGAGAGACAACATGGTTGCACGCTGAAGCTTAATAATTGATGGTGGAGTGAAGCTTAATCAGCCGCATAACCCATGGTGCACAGAAATTGAGACCAAAAAGATCAATGCCCGAAGCTGCCAACTGACGAATGAAGAAATCTTGAGTGTTGAACCTGATGCCATTGATGATGTAGAAGACCAATGTCTTCATAGTGCCTTCAATCTTGGCGTGAGGAGAATGCCCTTCGATCAGCCATAGAGTATGCCTTAGTATATGATATATGGTGCGGGGCAAGTACTCGAGGTCATTGACAAAGAATTCCATGGGGTATTCAACATCGATAGGCAATGGCTTCATCATGATGAGCATTTGGCTCATGTTGGGCTCTGGATCTGAAAGACGCTTTCCATTTCTTGGTCATAGTGCTGACAACTTGGTTCATGGAGATCATCAGGAGTGGGCAGGGAAGTAAGCTCGATGATGTCTTGAGCTTTGGCTTTATGATGCATATTGCTTGACATCCACTCAAGGACCCATGTCTTCGGATCCCTGTTGTAGCCTGAGATATGAAGAGTGGCAAAAAATTGAAGCAAGAGCTCCTCATTCTAGTGCTCCTTATCGACGACAAATGGGAGCATGCCAACTTCACGAAAGCACACAAGAGCTTCTTCTAGGCACGACAGTCCAGGAACATGCACTTATGAGGGAAGTTCTTGTTCTGGTTGTACAAGATGCACGAGTAATAGCTTCGTTGCTGATGACTTTGGAACCTGTCAGAAGATATCTTGGGCTTCTTTTAGGGATTGGTGGCACTATCAAAGAATGTGTTATGCTCTCTGAAGCTGAGGACACTGAATGAGCCCTAAGTGGTAACAACACTGGGAAGCATTGGCAACATGGGCTTGGGCTTGTGAGTCTAAGGCCTGTGCTTAATGTGGTAGTCATATTGGGGACCAGGAGCAACATGAGGTGTAATGATGGGTCACCTAACATAGATTAGCTCACCTTCACGATTGAAGGCCCTTGCCATAGCGTGTGGTACAGGAGGAGCAACAGCAACATCTGAGATGGATGGCTGAATTTCTTCTGTGGCATCAAGGGCTTCAGTCTGAAGAATAGCTTCAGGCTCCCCATTGTCTTCAGCCATGACAACGTCATTGGCTTCAGCAGCAGCATCATTTGTAGTGGCTTCAAGAACTGGTGGGTCAGGCACAATCACATTTGGACTTACAGTTTGGTCGGTAGGGGTTATGACAACTTCTTCTTCTTCTCTTTCCTTAGTTGATGCAGCCGGAATATGTTCAGCGTCTTTGGCTTCAGATTCTTGAGAAGTTTCTGTATGGATGGCTTCTCGGAACACTTGACATGCTACTGAGCTTGTGGCTTGCACATCCTCTTCAGGAATGCTCGACATGGAGATCATTGGCTTTGGGCATCGGCGAATCGTTCGAAAAGAGGGCGACGCCTGCGGTGTGGGTGTGGTCTTCTCTGTGTCTTTGGGGGTGTCTTGTGGAGTCTCAGTCACTGGAGTGGTGACTTGAGCTGGTGGAGTGCGCGGAGTGACTTCATGGAGCGGAGTGTTGGGGTGTTTCTCTTCCCAGAAATCATCATGAGTGATTGGTATCGTAGGACCACCAATACTAATATGTTCACTGCTCGAGGGAGCAGGTGATGATACCAGCTTGGGTATGATCTGGGGGAACTGAGGAAGGACTTCATCATCAACTACATTGTCTTCATGACCAATGTCTTTAGTTGTGATGGGGTCAGTAGCTAGAATCTCTTCAGACTCATGAGCCTCTATGGAAGCAGGCTCATGAACACTTAGACGCTGATCTTTGTTGGACGAAGCTGGTATTGCAACAGAAATTGGCTCAACCATCAGGGGCTCTTGAGGTGCAGCTTGATCTTTTCTTGAAGACATTGAAGATTTTGTCTTTAGCTTCTTCTTTGACGGAGCGACATCAAAGGCTTCTTGATGCTTTCGCTTATTGGCCTCGACGATAGCCTGCTTTGTCTTCTTCCCAGAAGCAACTGATGGGACCTTTGGCTTTGAGCCAGTCATGCTGGCAAGGAAGACAATTCTTGGTCTTTCCTACCCTGGAGCTTCAGCTTCAGCTTGCATTGGCTTCTTCTTCTTCGTCTTAGCAGCCAACTTGAGGTCAATGCCTGGACGCCCAAGTGCTTTCCTCTTCAAGGATTCATTGTGAGCCTGAACACATTTCTCAGCATAACACTTGAGGCGCTCTCATGAGCCTTTGGCTTCATCACGATACTTGACAAATTCAGCCTTGAGATCAGCGATCATCTTCTGGAATTTCTGCACATCAGTGGCGCCGAGCTTGGCCATGTGCTTATTGAAGAGTGCCTTCTCATGATCAATCTTGTTTTTCTGCTCAATGAACTTTTGAGCGATGGCAAGCTCTTTGGCATTGGGCCTCTGAGCATGCAAGGAAAGAAGCCTTTCACAATGGCTTCAGCCTTGGTCTTTGGTTGAAGCTTCATGTATATGATATCTTCCCATGGAGGCCTCCCAACGTTCTTGTCTGCATACTCAGGAGTTTCAAAAATGATACATAAACCATTCCTTTGCCCAATGTCTGCGAACCCATTGAACTCTGGACTTGCGTTGTGTATAGGATTCATCTGGATCAGACTTGTACATTTCATAGAGTTCGAGTGGCAAGTCCAATGAAGTATTATCACGATGCTGCCTGCCGCCTTTCTTAGCAGATTTGCCACCAGCCATTGGCTTCTGCCTGAAGGGCTTCACAATTGTGTTAGGCTTTAATCTGCTTGTCAGACAAGAACTGGCTTCGGGTGATTCAATACGATGTTGTAAGTATTCTGCAAATGAATGCAGACTATGAGAACCAAGAGACTCTCCCACGGACATGTACCTGTGACAACATTAGAGATGCGAGGGAAGGGGAAGAGGTCATCTTCATTCTCAGAGGATTTTTGAAGATAAATCAGTTTCAAGACATTGACCTCATAACGCGAAGACATTCACTTATTTGATGTGAGTTGGTTCCAAATTTGTACGAATCCAAAATAAGTACAAGTGAGGAATCTAACTTGTAAAGAAGCATAAGTGAATAGACTAGGCATAGTACGAGATGCAGAATGAGATAGATTCAACTTTGGAGATAGATTCAACTTTTGATAAAGAAGGATGAATCTATCAGATCGAAAACACGGTAAAAAGTGAATTTTAATTACCACACGAAGAACTGCTAGACGAAGCGAAGTTGGAGGGAAGGAAAATAGCAACTTGAAGACACAACTATAAGTCAAATTCCATATTAACGTATTCACACTCAGAGGGTAGGTCTTCATGAATTGAAGACATATGTTACTTTGTGTGTTGCATACCTAAGTCATCAATATGCATAAGCGTTAGGATGTGTGTCCATTCACAGGACATTTGAGGATTCTAAGATATTTAGCTCACACCGCAGCTTGCAAAATCTTTTCTCATGCAAGGGCTTTGTGAAGATATCTGCCAATTGCTCTTCAGTGTTGACGTGAATGATATCAATGTGTTCCTTCAACACATGATCTCTGAGCAAGTGATGATGGATCTGAATGTGCTTTGTCTTCGAGTGCTGAACTGAATTGTGAGCAATCTTCATGTCGCTTTCATTGTCGTAGTACAAGGGCACATTCTTCATGTTGATGCCATAGTCTTTGAGGGTTTGCTTCATCCTGAGAAGCTGAGCGCAGCAAGATCCAGCAGCAATGTATTCAGCCTCGGCAGTGGATAGTGATACACAGTTCTGCTTCTTTGAAGACCAGCAGACAACAGATCATCCAAGAAAGTGACATGTTCCTGACGTGGACTTGCGATCAACCTTGTCACCAGCATAATCAGTATATGAGAATCCAACTAGATCAAACTCTGAGCCCTTTCGATACCATAATCCAAATATCGAAGTATTCGCTTCACCATGAGCTGATGCGATTTCTTTGGTGCTGCTTGGTATCGGGCACACATGCAAACGCTAAGCATTATATCTGGCCTAGATGCACATAAGTACAATAATGAACCAATCATGGAGCGGTATACCTTTTGATCGAACTCTTTGCCATTGTCGTCGGAGCCCAATTGACCTTTAGATGGCATTGGCGTCATGTACCCTTTGCAGTCTTGCATTCCAAACTTCCTCAGGCAATCTTTGAGGTATTTTTCTTGCGATATGAAGATGACATTTCTCTGTTGATGGATTTGAAGACCAAGGAAGAATTTTAGCTCTCCCATCATGGACATGTGATATTGCTCTTGCATCATATGACCGAACTCATCGCTATATCTTTTGTCAGTGCAGCCGAAGATAATGTCATCCACATAGATTTGGCATACGAAAAGTTCTCCATCATATGTCTTCGTGAAAAGAGTGGGATCTAGAGAGCCAGGTTTGAAGCCTTTGCTCTTCATGAAGTCTTTGAGTGTGTCATACCAAGCACGAGGTGCTTGTTTGAGGCCATACAGTGCCTTGTTGAGCTTGTAGACCATATCAGGACGCTTTGGATCTTAAAAACCAGGTGGTTGAGTGACATATACTTCTTCTTCTATTTTTTTCATTCAGGAAGGCACTCTTTACATCCATTTGGTATAGGAGGCTGTTGTTGTGGTTAGCGTAGGCTAGTAGTATATGAATGGCTTCAGGCCTAGCCACAGGAGTAAACGTTTCATCAAGTCAATTCCCTCTACTTGTAGGTAACCTTGAGCAACGAGACAAGCTTTGTTTCTAATAACTTGAACATGTTCATCTTGTTTGTTGCGATAGATCCATTTGGTGCCAATAATATTGTTCTTGCGTGGATTAGGATTCTTAACAAGCATCCAGACATTGTTGAGCTCAAATTGTTGAAGCTTTTCTTGCATAGCTTGAATCCATTCTGGTTCCATAAAAGCTTCATCTACTTTCTTGGGTTTGGATATGGAAACGAATGCAAAGTACCATAGAAGGTTGCTAGTTGCATAGATCTTGATCGAGTAAGTGGACTAGGTGCATTGATGCTATCAATTATCTTCTCAATCTGAACTTCATTGGTCACACGAGGATGAACGGGGTGAAGAATTTGCTGTTGCTGACCATTTCTTCATCTTCAGCATTGCCTTTAGGCTCAGCATTGTCTTCACATTGGGTAGGAGTAGGAATAACAATTTACTCTTCAGTCTGTTCCTCATTGGGTATGATTTCTCCAGTACCCATTAGCTTGATAGTTTCACTAGGATAAGCTTCATCTAGCACATTTGGCAGGTGCTCTCTTTGCGAGCCGTTAGTCTCATCGAACTGCACATCTACGGTTTCAACCACTTTATAGTGAAAGAGGTTGAAGACCTTGTAGGTGTGCGAATCCTTTTCGTAACCAAGCATAAAACCTTCATGTGCTTTCGGTGCAAATTTGGAAGTGTGATGTGGATCCTTGATCCAGCACCTAGCACCAAGGACTTTGAAATATCATACGTTTGGCTTCTTATCAGTGAGAAGTTCATAAGACTTCTTCTTGAAGAATTTGTGAAGATAGACTCTATTGATGATGTGGCATGAAGTATCAATGGCTTCAGGCCAGATTTTTCTCGGAGTCTTATACTCATCAAGCATCATATGAGCCATCTCAATAAGGGTCCTGTTCTTGCGCTCCACGACGCCATTCTGCTGAAGTGTGTATGGAGCTGATAGCTCATGAGTGATGCCCATCGTATCAAGATAAGTGTCGAGGCCAATGTCCTTGAACTATGTCCCATTTTCACTCATGATGTGCTTGATCTTGACGCCATAGTTGGTAATGGCACGATTGGCAAATCGTCTGAAGACATCCTGCACTTCAGTCTTGTAGAGAATTATGTGCACCCAAGTGTATCTAGAATAATCATCAACAATAACGAAGCCATAAAGATGTGCAGTGGTAGTAATGGTAGAGTAGTGAGTAGGGATAAATAAATCCATGTATAACAGCTCGAAGGGACACGAAGTCGTCATGATTGTGTTCGAGGGATGTTTGCCCTAGTCATCTTCCCGGCTTCACAAGCACAACATAGATGATATTTCTTGAACTTGACACCCTCGATGACAATGATATTCTTCTTCATCATGAGAGTGTGCAAGTTCCTCATGCCCGCATGTCCTAGCCTTCAATGCCAAAGCCAACATTCTAAAGCTTTTGCTAGAAGACATATGGCAAGCTATGGTCCTATGGAGAAATCTACCATATACAGATCACCTCTTCGATAACCTTTGAAGACTAGAGATTTGTTAGAAGCCATAAGCACAAGGAAACGATATTTCCCAAATATCACAATCCTGTCAATATCACAAAGCATTGAGACAGACAATAAGTTGTATCCAAGGGATTCAACAAGCATCACTCTATCCATCTGTTGATCCTTTGAGATAGCAACTCTACCTAGGACCAATACCTTGCTTTTAGCAGTTTCAGCAATGTGATGTGGCTTTTAGTAGATGGACAAAGAGTTGAATACATGAGTAGACTTCGATCACCAGTCATGTGGTTAGTGGAGCCACTGTCCATAATTCATTCAGTAGCTTTTGGAGTCGTACCCTATAGTGTAGTTAGCGGGATAGGCTTCACCAAGAGTATTGTGAAGCACAAACATTTGACGAACAAGCATACTATCAAAGTTAAGATTCTTGGATGGTAAGATAGGATGCTCAACAAGAAACCCTGGGACGAAATAAATGGTAAGACCATTTTGGCACTTTATCTTGCGTCCCACAAGATGTTTTAGGTCCCCAGTATTGTCTTCAGAAGTCAATGATTTCCGGTTGGAGACCTTTCTGTGCAAGAGAAGTTAATTCTTCTTAACCACTCTCATGTTAAGGGGTGGCTTAGAAGCAATGAGTCTAAGTGCAGCATTTGAGAACATTGGCTTTGGAGCCCTAGCAAATAGTTTTGCAGGAGGTGTATAGTACTCAAAAGAATATGCAAAAAAATTCTTTGATCTATGAACATAGCGGTTAGAAGAAACACACTCATATTCATGAGTCTGAATATAATTTCCATGCAAAACATTGGCGTTAGGGTGACCTTGTGACGTCTTCTGTTTGTATGAAAACTTTGGGCCATACAAAGCCTTTAATCTTGGGTTTGTCTTCTTCCCTGGTGGTGTCATGATGACATTCACAGGAAGCTTCTTAAGACAACTTTTGGGAATCCAGATCTTCTTCATCGGTGACCCATTCCTGCAATTAGTTCCAATAAACCTGGCAAACACTTCACCGTTCTGATTCTTGAACAATTTATAGTTTGAGTCAATTGACTCAACAATGATAATAGGATTAGCACTAGTGAAGCCAGATAAGGTGGATGGATCCATTGAAGGTCCCTTTGCAGCAACCCATGTGATTTTGGGGTACTACTCGGGCTTCCAGTAAGAACCATCAGCATTCATTGTTCTCTCGAAACAAACACCCTCTTTCATAGGGTTTCGGTTCAGAATCTGTTTCTTGAGGACATCACATAGTGTCTCATGCCCTTTGAGGCTTTTGTCCATGCCTATTTCAAGCAATGTCTTCAACCTGGCATTCTCATCAGCAATAGTAGTGGCATCCTCAGAAGAGGGGTTAGTTACCACATCAGCAATTGAAAATATTGCAACATTAGAAGCGGTAGAACATTCAGGAATAGAGACAACATTGTCATGCTCAAGGCATTTTAATCAAAGTGGTACAAAATCTTCCTGAGCGGAGCTGATCTGTTGAGCGAGTAGTGAATTGTTTTCTTTTTAAAGATCTTCATGAGACGCTCTTAGTTTCTCTAGATCTTGCTTACTTTGAAGATAATCATAGGAAAGCTTCTCATGACTGGCTAAGAGGGTTTCATGATGACTCTCAAGTTCTTTGTACTTAAAACGAAGATTTTTGATGTCTTCCATTAAGGACTGAGTTCGATTCATTTCTTCGTCCAACAGGTCATCGCTTTTGTTTAACATTTTTTGAATCTTTTCCCTGGTCGTTTGTTGTTCAGTTACAATTTAGCAAGTGTCTTATAACTGGGTTTGGATTCACATTCAGAGTCATCTTCACTTAAGGTCTGAAAGTAAGCATCGTGAGAGTTTACCTTGGCACCTCGTGCCATGGAGCACTAGGTGGGAGCATAGTCATCGTCATCATTCTCTTCAGCATCGGCTTCATGACCATTGTGTTCAGTGTTGAAGATGGACTTGGCGGCGAACGCGGAAGCTAGAGCCAGTCTTGCCATGCCTAAATCAAACTCCTCATTGGGCGCCACCTCTGCCTCCTCAGAAGAAGACTCCTCCTCTGAATCCATTTCCTTCCCAATGATAGCATGTGCCTTGCCAGATGAGCTCTTCTTGTAAGATCAAGACTTTGACGAAGACTTGGAAGAAGATTTTAAGATTTCTTCTTCTTCTTGTCGTCAGAGTCATACTCCTTGCTCTTCTTCTTTTTCTTTGCTTTCGTATCCCATTGAGAACATTCAGATATGTAGTGGCGAGGCTTCTTGCATTTGTGGCATGTTCTCTTCTTGTAGTGATAAGTGGAAGCCTCATCATTCTTGGAGCTGGATCTTGAAGACTTTCCAAAGCGATTCTTCTTGGATAACTTCTGGAACTTTCTCACAAGAATTGCTAGCTCTTTGCCAATGTCTTCAGGGTCATCGGAACTCCAGTCGGATTCTTCATAAGAGGATACAACATTTGCCTTCAAAGCACGAGATATGCCATAGTTGGGACCATAGATATCTCTCTTTTCAGACAGTTGGAATTCATGTGTGTTGAGCCTCTCAAGTATGTCAGATGGATCAAGATCTTTGAAGTCAGGGCGCTCTTGTATCAACAAGGCCAGAATGTCAAAGGAGCTTTCAAGTGATCTCAGTAGCTTCTTCACTATCTAATGCTTGGTGATCTCAGTGGCGCCAAGTGCGCGAAGCTCATTTGTGATATCAGTGAGGCGGTTAAAAGTGAGCTCGACATTCTCATTGTCATTTCTCTTGAATGTGTTGAAGATATTTCGAAGCACATCAATTCTTGAGTCTCTTTGAGTTGAGACGCCTTCGTTGACCTAGGATAGCCAGTCCCGGCTTCATAGATTCCTGAGCGCTCACACGGCCATACTGCCGTTTGGTCAGATGACCACAGATGATGTTCTTGGCGGTTGAGTCTAGTTGCGCGAACCTCTTGACATCAGCAGCGGTGACACCTTCACCGACCTTTGGAACGCCAGTCCTGACGACATACCAAAGGTCGTTGTCAATGGCTTCAATATGCATGCGCATCTTATTCTTCTAGTAGGGGTAATCAGTGCCATCGAAGATGGGGCACGCGGCGGAGACTTTGATTATCCCTTCAGTCGACATAGCTAAAACTCCAGGTGGTTAAACCTAATCACACAGAACAAGGGAGCACCTTGCTCTGATACAAATTGAAAGTGCTAGTTATCGACTAGAGAGGGGTGAATAGGCGCTTATTATGAAAGTCTTTGGAAGATGCAAGATCCTCGAAGACAGACAACCAAAAAACACCTATACGATATGTAGCGCAAGATAAACTACACTAGACAGGCCATAGTCAAGTAAACAGTACAATGAAAGCACGAAGACTAATAACATCTAGGTAAAACAGATCGGAATGGGAAGACAGTATGACACCAAACACATGAAAGTATTCACATGATGAAGTCAAACAGATCAGGAAAACAAGAAATGACTTCACGAAGACAAACTAAAATGTAAAGGAGGTAGGGATGGAACTTGTTGCTTGGTGAAGACAAGGATTTGGTAGACCAGTTCCAGTTGCTGTGACAACTATATGTCTGGTTAGGGAGGATGAGATTGAACTCAGAAGACCACGTCTTCACCTTATTTCCCCTGAGCTAAGAACACATAGTCCTCGTCCAATCACTCAGGTAAGTCTTCAAGGTAGACTTCCAAACCTTCACACACTCCATTCACCGGCGATCCACAATGACTCTTGGATCCTCAGAACTTGAGGCCTAACCGGCTAGAGGATACATAGTCCTCAAGTGTAATAAGTCTTCAGATCATGTGGAAAGAAAGACTTCAGTGATGCCTAACACTCGTTAGCTCCGGGTGTTTTGGGCTTTGTCCTCGCAAGGTTTCTCTCTCAAAGGCTTCGGAGGTGGGTTGCTCCCAAACGACAAAAGATGTGCACTAACTCTGAGCAGCCACCGATTTATGGTAGAGGGGGTGGGCTATTTATAGCCAGGAGGCAACCCGACGTGATATGCATGAAATGAACCTGGGTCACTAAGGAACCGACATGTGTTCAATGGTCGGATTGCAAACACATGCGGCAGCTTGACTTGGGCTACAAGCAAAGCTGACTCATCTAACTCTGGATAAGATTTACTCTCATTGTCTTCACTCGAAGACGTAGGATTTTGGTTGGGCATCATGTCAGTCTTCTGACTTTGTTCACTTGGACCCCACATAACAGTTTGGTGGTTCCTATGACTCAAGAAAGAAGAATATGAAACAACAAAAGAAACTTTCTCTTCGTGCTCCATTGTTTTCAAGTGAATGTCTTCACACGACATTATCTTCGACGTGAATGTCTTCACGAACCACCATTGTCTTCAATGTCTTCATACATTTTTAGGGGTCATCTCTGGTAGGAAAACCGAATCAATGAGGGACTTCTACCTGTGTTATCCTGCAATTCTCACAAACACATTAGTCCGTCAACCATGTTTGTCGTAAATACTCCAAACCCAACTAGGGGTGGCACTAGATGCACTTACAATCTCCCCCTTTTTGGTGATTGATGACAAACTTGTTGAAGTTTTCAACGGGGATAAAATATGTGTAAGTTAAAGAACGTGGTCATTGACTTCATGAAGTTGAAAGGGCTCCCCCTGAAGATTTTCATATTAGTAATTTCCCTTTGAATGCAAATGTACATGGCAGGTTCTGCTTTGTGGAGATCTCCTTCAACTCATGAAGACAATTCATCATGCATAAAAAAATATAGTGAAGATAATGACATGCACAATGAAAAATGGGCGTCTACAGAATGACTTTATGCGGAATTTATCATTGCAATAAAAGGTAGCAGTAAAAGTGGTAGACGACCATCAGTTCTTAAGTGTTACAACTCAAAACCAACAATTCAAGAACGAGAGTTGCAAGACTTTAACAAAAATAAGCACCTGACCCATATAAACCCACTTGAAGACTATCAACTCATATGCTTCTCCCCCTTTTGTCAGTAATGAGTAAAAAGGAGTAAAGACATAGAGCATTTAAGCATTCCGATGAGGTGTTGGTGAAGATGTTGGGGCAGCAGGGTCGACGGTGGAGTTGGGCGGTGCAGACGGGCCTGATGCAGAATCGTGATGCAGTGAAGCCATAGCTGGCGACGTGGCATCGTCCTCCTCATCAATGACTTGCAACAGTAGCGGGAGCCGAAGATGAGTAGTCAGAGTCTTCAATCGATGGTGATCGACTCCAACTTGCTGACTGTGCGAGCTTGGAGTCAAACTTGAAACGTTCAGTGAAGCCATCTGCTTGAAGGTCATCTTCATAGCATAGCAGAGTGAGGCTCTTCCAGGCGCGTAGATATGCTTTATGTGCAACAAAACAATTCTTAGTGGAGAGGTTGTGTGTGCGATTGACATCCACAAGAAGACTTTGCATCTGACGCTTCATCCAGTCATGATGCCTATCCTGTTTCAGATGAAGAGAAATAAGAAGTTCTCTGTCATTAAGCACACGAGCACGCTTCTAAGGCCTTTGAGCTACTATGCTGGCTGTTGCATCAGTGGGAGCACGATGCGGCAGCCTAAGCTAACTGACAAGAGGACCAACAATAGTAGGTGGATTGGGCACACTGACGCCTTCAAATGGTTGTGTGAAGCTTTGGAAGCCAACATTGTATTCATGAACAGGTTCCTTGGCAGGCTCGAGATCTATGGCTTCATGAGACATATCCACTTCAGGCAGAAAGACAACATGGTTGCGTGCTCAAGCTTAATAATTGATGGTGGAGTGAAGCTTAATCAGGTGTGTAACCCATGGTGCATAGAACTTGAGACCAAACAGATCAATGCATGAAGCTGCCAACTGATGAATGAAGAAATCTTGAGTGCTGAACCTGAGGCCATTGATGATGTTGAAGACCAATGTCTTCATAGTGCCTTCAATCTTGGCGTGAGGAGAATGCCCTTTGATCGTCCATTGAGTGTGCCTCAGTATATGATATATGGTGCGGGGCAAGTACATGAGGTCATTGACTGTAGCGACCTGACCCGAAATCGGACAAGTCTTTGTGTAGCTGCAGCATCCCAAGAACATGCTGGCACACACAGTACATTGATGAAAAGATTGAAAGTTCAAGCACACCTAAATTTATTACACGATTCTCATATTGAGTCTTTATTACATCAAAATAAATTTGGTCGAAGGGAAACTCATGAGAAATAAACTAAATAAAGCTGCAGAAGCGTAGATGATAAGCGAGTCCATCCGACTCCATTGGGCAATCGCCAAGCGAGGATCATAGCCTCACTCCTGGTCGGAAAACTCCTCTGCAACATGAGACGTTCAGCCGTATAGGTTGATAACCCACAAGTATAGGGGGTCACAACAGTTTTCAACAGTAGCGTATTCAACCCAAATTTATTGATTCGACACAAGGGGAGCCAAAGAATATTCCCAAGTATTAGCAGTTGAGTTGTCAATTCAACCACACCTGAAAGACTTAATATCTGCAGCAAAGTATTTAGTAGCAAAGTAGTATGGAAGTAACAGTAATGGTGGCAAAAGTAACAGTAGTAGTTTTGTAGCAATCATAACAGTGGCAACGGAGAAGTAACTAAGCAAAGATCAATATATGAAAATCTCGTAGGCAATGGATCAGTGATGGATAATTATGTGTAACATCCCAAATTTTCAATTTGGAATGTTATACATAGGTCATCATATGCATATCATATTTTAATTGCATTTTGGTTTGATCCTAGAAATTATAAGCAACTCAAGGACCCACGGAGAGAGTTGGGGATTTCGTTTATTTTCATATTTGAATTTTCTCAAATTTGAAAAGAGGATCTTTTTGGTTTTAATCATTTTCTTTCCAAAAATATTTCCAAAATAAAAGAGAGGGGATAAAATGACTTCTCCAAAATGAAAGAAATATTGGAGGAAAAATGTTAAAATCAAATAAATGATTTTATTTGGATTTTATTGCCATTTTGTTTGAATTAGAAAATATGCATTTTTCAAAATTGCATTTTAGGCCAAAAAAATGTTCACTTTGTTCTAAATATTTATTTAGATGGTGAAAATTGTTTTTGGCATTTTTAGATTACTTTTTTATATTTTATTAGGATTTTTCTGTTTCGGCGGAATTATTTTAAAAAATATCTCGCGGACCGCACTGGGCCAAAGGCCCAGCAGGCCCACAACGCCACCGCCCTCGCACACGCGTGCCTGAGCTGGACTCCGCCGGAGTCCGAGCCGCCGCCGGCCTCGCCTTGCCTCCTCCCCAAGCAAGCGCCGCCCCTCCCCCCTTTAAATAGTGAGCCCGGGGCCCCCCCTTGGAGCCCCAAGCCACCGCCCGCCGCCGTCGAAGCCGCCCCGCCTCACCAGAGCCACCAGAGTCGACGTCGGTCTTTTTCGGTTTAGGTATAAGAAACCGCCCATGTTTCTTATAAACCCTAGATCCGTTTTTTATAGATCGGTTCGGTTTTTCTTCGGTTTAGTCAGTATAGCGGATGTTCGCCCGTCCATTTGTTTTAACGAACGTCGTTCACCGATTAGGTTCTGCTAGCGAACGTTCGTCCGTTAGTCTATTTGTTTCGTTTTGTTTTCTAGGGTTTATCTGCGATTATTTTCGATCGTGATTTCTGCCCTGATCTTCGATCTAGTATAACATTTTAACCATTAGTCCAAATTAGATGAAACAAACACCTAAATCTTCGTCTCAAAGCCCTGTTTCTGTTTAACCAACTTGAACATGATTTTGGTACTGTAAAATTTGACTTCAGTCCAGATTAGTAAACGATCTTGTTTCATTCATATCTTGAGTTTCATTGCTCCATTTGAGTCGATTCTTTTTGCAAATCGAAGCTCTTCAGTTGAACTTTCTGTTTGGATCTTCTTATTTGAGTTTTACCCGTGCTTCTTGCTGGAGTGCTTATGTATGCTATTGTTTGTTTGCGATAGAATTCCCAGAGTGCGAAGCGTGTTACTACGAGTCTCTAGGATTTGCAGAATGTCAGCAAGGCAAGTAACACTTTGATCATATCCTTATTACCCAGTTATTATGCATTAGTTCCAATCTTCAAACATTTCATGGTTACAATCTGAATAACATGTGGGTTTGGGAAGTAGATGATGAGGTAGAACCTATTGTCTTTTATTATCAAACCCATGGGAGTTACTTCTACGTTATGCTCAGGATTGCTATGCTATGCTCGTAGACGTGGATTGGTTGAGTGTATCCATGACAGATGTGAGAGTTGTTAATTAATTGTTAAGTTAAGGTGGCTACTTAAATACACATCTGGGTGGATTGGTTGCGGGCACCTGGAGAATCCAGTGTTGTCCTAGGATATCCCGGAGTACCCGTGTGATCATCCTACGGTTCGCCACCCAGCCTCAAAGGAATCATAAGATATTTCATGCTAGAAACTTCCGTGTGCAGCCACAAGCTATTATGGGCTCTAGCATATTTGAGTATGTTGCATGGCATATTTGAGTGGTGGGCTAGAAGATGTAGGGGAAAGTAGGTGTAACTGTCCATCCAGAGTAAAGAGTTAATGTTTTTGGAAGACTGTGTCTCGGTCATCCGTTTCTCAAACACCATGTAGTGCGAGAAATCCAACGAAGGAGATCGAGTCTTGTGGGGAAAAGTGCGCAAACCTCTGCAGAGTGTACAAACTAATCATGGTTAGCCATGTCCCCAGTTATGGACATCTTGAGTATCTGGTTCTTGGATTGTCATGTTGAGCTCATCACTCTAAATTAATTTGGTTGGGTTAATTAATTTTGTTTAATTGGGATTGACTAGGAGGAACCTTCTCAATGTTTAACAACGACCATGATAGTTAAATAAAATTTATTACTTTGTTGTAGGAAAAAATTGGCTTTATGCAAAACATTAACCATAGAGCTTTCCACCAGCCATATATCCATGTAGTGATAGCATTTATTCAGTTCATTGCTCTTTTATGTTACATTGCCAGCATATTCCATGTGCTGACCCATTTCGGGCTGCAACATATCATGTTGCAGACTTTTCAAATGACGAGTAAGGTGCGATAGGTCGTTGTCGTTCACTCAGCTATGCCGTTGGAGTTGATGGACTCACTTTATCTTCCAAGCCTTCCGCTGTTCTCTTATTTAGATGGCCTTAAGCCATATTATTGTAATAAGTTCTCTTTTGAGACATTTCGATGTATTAAGTGTGTGATTGAAACTCTGTTATAAATTCTCCAGTACTGTGCGTGTCAGCATTACTGATCCTGGGATGACACTGATGCACAGAGACTAGACTGTTTGAGGTCTGGTCGCTACAAGATGGTATCACAGAACATGCTGACTATAGGACATGACCACTAAGATAAACCATAGGTCACTCTTGTCTACTCATTTCTGACTCCTCTCCCTTTTCCACTCTATAGGATGGTGGACTCAAGGAACAAGTTTACACAACCGGATGAAGACACACCTTTTGGGAGACACTTGAAGGAAGTCACTAGGTAACTGAAAATCAGAATACCAAGCTTCACCGAGACCTACATCACCACTTTACCAGAAGAGGAGCGTTGGATGATTCGAGCTCAAGTTCTAGGAAGGACGTTCATGCCAGTTACTGAGCCCATAGAGTTTTCCTTTGGTGCACCCACCTGGAGTCTAGGAAAGAGCATGGCAGCCCACATCGCCATGGGATGCATTGGAGAAGTTTATCACAAGGATCTTAAGGACACTATCTACCAGATATGTAGGCGCCGAGATGAGCAATGGGAAATGATTAGCACCAGGAGGGACACGTCCATTGCAGCTTCCATCCCGGAGTTAAACTAGCACATTTGTCGCCAGGAGAACCAGATGTGCGCGAGCATGATAGGTCTAAAGAAGGCGATGACCAGGATTACGGAGCTAGAAGAGGAACTCAAGTCTACACGCGACGGATATGAGGAGGAAATGACGATACTAGTGGAGAAGAATGATGACCTGACAAGGAAGCTAGGAGTATTCATGGGAAACCCCGCGCCAGGAGGAGATGACGACCATTCCGAGGACATTCGCTCGGAGTACTACATCATCATCGACGACACCGATTCTGACCCCGACGATAGCAATGATGACTACATTGATGAATCTAGAGCGGATATCATGGAGTCTTCCACCGATCAAAATTTCTAGTCGACCACCATGTTATTAGTAGTATTCCCCCATGTATATAGAATAGTCCGAGCACTTTTGAAACGGTAGTTAGATTGATTGTATGCCCTTGTTTGTATTGATTGGTGTGATATGAGTGTGTTTGTATCATGAGCATATGTGTAGTGTTTTCCCTTTAGACCTCATTCTATTCTGTTTTCTCACCTTTTCTAAACCCATCAGATTCCTCCGAGACGTGACAATGGATTTGCTTTCCCACCAGAGCTCACTTAGTTGATCCAGCAGCAGAATACCTTGATGTAGCTACTAGTTTAGAATCAGAACCAAGGAAACAACAACAACAACAACAACAACAACCCACCGCCACCACTACCTATTGATCACCTAGCCTGTTTCTTAAGGATGAATCCTCCGGTGTTCTCTAGTAGCACCGAGCCGATTGTCGCAGATGATTGGCTCTGCAAGATTGGAAGGGAGCTGACCACTGCAGGATGCACAGATGCAGAGAGAGTGTGTTTTGCCGCACATCGGCTTCATGGACCCGCAACATCATGATGGGAGAATTTCACAGCCACTTACCCATTGACATTGTTACATGGGATCAGTTTAAGTAGGCTTTTGATGACCCACAAGTATAGGGGATCTATGGTAGTCCTTTCGATAAGTAAGAGTGTCAAACTCAATGAGGAGCAGAAGGAAATGATAAGCGGTTTTCAGCAAGGTATTCTCTGCAAGTACTGAAATAAGTGGTAACAGATAGTTTTGTGATAAGATAAATTGTAACGAGCAACAAGTAATTAAAGTAAATAAAGTGCAGCAAGGTGGCCCAATCCTTTTTGTAGCAAAGGACAAGCCTGGACAAACTCTTATAATAGGAAAAGCGCTCCCGAGGACACATGGGAATATCGTCAAGCTAGTTTTCATCACGCTCATATGATTCGCGTTCGGTACTTTGATAATTTGATATGTGGGTGGACCGGTGCTTGGGTGCTGTTCTTACTTGAACAAGCATACCACTTATGATTAACCTCTATTGCAAGCATCCACTACTACAACAAAAGTATTAAGGTGAACCTAACCATAGCATGAAACATATGGATCCAAATCAGCCCCTTACGAAGCAACACATAAACTAGGGTTTAAGCTTCTGTCACTCTAGCAACCCATCATCTACTTATTACTTCCCAATGCCTTCCTCTAGGCCCAAATAATGGTGAAGTGTTATGTAGTCGACATTCACATAACATCACTAGAGTTTAGACAACATACATCTTATCAAAATATCGAACGAATACCAAATTCACATGACTACTAATAGCAAGACATCTCCCTTGTCCTCAGGAACAAATGTAACCACTCACAAAGCATATTCATGTTCATAATCAGAGGGGTAATAATGTGCATAAAGGATCTGAACATATGATCTTCCACCAAATAAACCAACTAGCATCAACTACAAGGAGTAATCAACACTACTAGCAACCTACTAGCACCAATCCCGGACTTGGAGACAAGAAATGGATACAAGAGATGAACTAGGGTTTGGAGATGAGATGGTGCTGGTGAAGATGTTGATGGATATTGCCCTCTCCCAATGAGAGGAGCGTTGGTGATAACGATGGTGATGATTTCCCCCTCCTGGAGGGAAGTGTCCCTGGCAGAACAGCTCTGCCGGAGCCCTAGATTGGTTCCGCCAAGGTTCCGCCTCATGGCGGCGGAGTCTCGTCCCGAAAGGTTGCCTTCTATTTTTTTCTCATCGAAAGACTTCATATAGGAGAAGATGGGCGTCGGAGAGCCACCAGGGGCCCACGAGGTAGGGGGGCGCGCCCAGGGGGGAGCCCCCCACCCTCGTGAGCAGGGTGTGGGCCCCCTGGCCTTCATCTTTGGTGACGATTTTTCTTTATTTATTTTAAGACATTCCGTGTAGTTTCAGGACTTTTGGAGTTGCGCAGAATTGTCCTTCAATATTTGCTCCTTTTCCAGCCCAGAATTCCAGCTGCCGGCATTCTCCCTCTTCATGTAAACCTTGTAAAATAAGAGAGAATAGCCATAAGTATTGTGACATAACGTAAAATGACAGCCCATAATGCAATAAATATTGACATAAAAGCATGATGCCGAATGGACGTATCAGCTTTCCGCACTGCCCATGTTTCGGCATGAGCTATGAACATGAAGAAGCGCAAGTTTCACAACTTGCGCCAAGGAGGACGCATAGTGGGCCAGTATGTGGATGAGTTTAGTAAGTTAGCATGTTATGCCCTTGATGACATAGCAACTGATGCTGCTAAGCAGGAGAAATTTCTGGAAGGACTGAATGATGAGCTGAGCATGCAGTTGATGGTGGCAACATTCAACAGCTACCAGGAGTTGGTAGATAGGGCTCTTATGATTGAAGGGAAGCAACAACAGATAGAGAGCCGCAAGAGGAAGTATGGACAAGGGAAGTACAATTCAGGAGCTTAGCAAAGACCTCGTTTTACCCCAAACTCGGGAGGACACATTCACCACAACCATGGAGTCCATAATTTCAATGGAGGTAGTTCGCATAACCATAGTGGCCCTAAGAATGGGAATGGGAATGGAGGAAGGAGCAGCCAGAACCGTTCCAAGCCAGCAATGCCCGCCAAGAAGGATCTAAGTCACATTACTTGTTTCAAGTGCAGGAAGAATGGACACTATGCCACCAAATGGCAATGGAAGCTCTGGGAAGAAGCCCAACCCTTTCAACAGGGGACAAGTGAACCACGTTAGCATGGAGGAGGTTGAAGAGCAGCCAGATGTAGTTATAGGTAAGTTTTTGGTTAAGTCATTTACTGCAATTGTTCTTTTTGATACTGGTGCATCGCATTCATACATATCAAGGGGATTTGTGGATAAGTATAAGTTGCCCACCAAAGTTCTTAGGACACCTATGTTAGTAAGCTCGCCAGAGTGGAGCATATGGCAAGCCAAGGATGTTTTCAGATGCCATTGACCATAGGTAGGCCCCTCAGATCTGATAATTCTGGAGTCGCAAGGGTTGGATGTGATACTGGGTATGGATTGGTTATCGATGTATGGAGGAAACATCAATTGCGCCAGTAAGTCAATTATGCTCACCACCCCAGAAGGAAGAAGGATCAAGTATGTATCCCGGCATTTTCCGAGGAGGACTCAAGTGAATTCCTTATCAGGAGTTGTATAGGAGGAAGTACCAGTGGTGAAGGATTTCCCCGACATATTTCTGTAGAAGTTACCAGGCATGCCACCGGATAGAGACATTGAGTTTTTGATTGTGCTTTTGCCCGGCACCGGGCCAATATCAAAGAGACCGTATCGGATGCACGCAAAGGATTTGGTGGAAATTAAGAAGCAGATTAAGGAGTTACTAGATAAAGGTTACATTCGACCAAGTTCGTCACCTTGGGGAGCCCCACTACTTCTAGTGGAGAACAAGGATGGATCATTAAGGATGGTTGTTGATTAGCGTGCGTTGAAGGAAGTGAGGATCAAGAATAAGTACCCGCTGCCGATGATCAATGATTTGTTTGACCAGTTGCAAGGAGCTAAAGTATTTTCCAAGATCGATCTACGATCATGATACCATCAGCTGAAGATTCGAGAGCGGGATATACCTAAGACAACTTTTACCACAAGGTACGGGCTATAATAGTATACAGTTATGTCATTTGGTCTGAGTAACGCACCTGCCTATTTCATGAACATGATGAACACAATATTTATGGAGTTTTTGGATAAGTTTGTCGTAGTGTTCATTGATGATATATTGGTCTACTTGAAGAACGAATAGGAGCATAAGGAACATTTGCGTTTGGTTCTTGAGAAGCTCAGAGAACATCAATTATATGCCAAGTTCAGCAAATGTGAGTTTTGGCTAAAGGAAGTTGGATTCCTCATGCAACAGTTATAACATAGGGTGACACAGAACTAGCTCCAGTTCATCAATGTAATGTCGGCATGTATTCCGAATATAGTCATACATGCTTATGGAAAAGAACTTGCATGCCATCTTTTGTCCTACCCTCCCGTGGCAGCGGGGTCCTATTTGAAACTAAGGGACATTAAGGCCTCCTTTTAGTACAGTACCGGACCAAAGCATTAACACTTAGTGAATACATGAACTCCTCAAACTACAATCATCACCAGGAGTGGTCCCGGTAATTGTCACTTTGGGGTTGCCGGATCATAACACATAGTAGGTGACTATTGACTTGCAAGATAAGATCAAGAACTCACATATATTCATGAAAACATAATAGGTTCATATCTGAAATCATGGCACTCAAGCCCTAGTGACAAGCATTAAGCATAACAAAGTCATAGCAACATCAGTCTTATAACATAATGGATACTAGGGATCAACCCCTAACAAAACTAACTAGATTACATGGTAAATCTCATCCAACCCATCATCGTCCAACAAGCCTACGATGGGATTACTCACACACGTCGGTGAGCATCATGGAATTGGTGATGGAGGATGGTTGTTGATGATGATGGCGACAGATTCCCCTCTCTGGAGCCCCGAACGGACTCCAGATCAGCCCTCCCGAGGAAGAATAGGACTTGGCGGCAGCTCCGTATCGTAAAATGCGATGAATCCTTCTCTCTAATTTTTTTCTCCCCAAAAGTGAATATATGGAGTTGGAGTTGAGGTCGGTGGAGTCCCAAGGGGCCCACGAGGCCGGGGGCGCGCCCTATGGGGGTGTGCCCTGCACCCTCGTGGACAGGGTGTGGGCCCCCTGATGCTGATTCTTTCGCTAGTATTTTTCATTAATTCTGAAAAGTTGCTCCATGGATTTTCAGCTCATTCCGAGATCTTTTATTTCTGCACAAAAATACCACCATGGCAGTTCTGCAGAAAACAATGCCAGTCTGGGTTAGTTCTACTCAAATCATGCAAGTTAGAGTCCAAAACAAGGGCAAAAGTGTTTGGAAAAGTAGATAAGTTGGAGATGTATCAACTCCCCCAAGCTTAAACCTTTGCTTGTCCTCAAGCAATTCAGTTGATAAACTGAAAGTGATAAAGAAAAACTTTTACAAACTCTATTTGATCTTGTTGTTGCAAATATGTAAAGCCAGCATTCAGGTTTTCAGCAAAGATTATGAACTAACCATATTCACAATAACTTTTTGGTCTCATGTTTACTCATATCAATGGCATAATCCACTAGCGAGTGTTAATAATAAATCTCGGATGACAACACTTTCCCAAAACAATCATAATATGCTATAACAAGATGGTATCTCACTAGCCCTTTCTGAGACGCAAAACATAAATGCAGAGCACCCCTAAAGATCAAAGACTGACTACACATTGTAATTCATGGTAAAAGAGATCCAGTCGCATTCATACTTAATGTAAATAAATAGCAATGCATGCAAATAACAGCGGTGCTCTTGAACTGGTGCTTTTTAATAAGAGGATGATGACTCAATATAAAAGTAAATAGATAGGCCCTTCACAGAGGGAAGCAGGGATCTGCAGAGGTGCTAGAGCTCGAGTTTTGAAATAGAGATAAATAATATTTTGAGCAGTATACTTTCATTGTCAACATAACAACCAAGAGATATCGATATCTTCCATGCTACACACATTATAGGCGGTTCCCAAACAGAATGGTAAAGTTATACTCCCCCGCCACGAACAAACATCCATCCATGGCTTGTCCGAAACAACGGGTGCCGTCCAACTAACAACAATCCTGGGGAGTTTTGTTTGTATTTATTTTGATTTGATTTTAGCATGGGACTGGGCATCCCGGTTACCGGCCATTTTCTCGTGAGTGATGAGCGGAGTCCACTCGTCATGAGAATAACCCACCTAGCATGGAGTATATAGACAGCCCTAGTTGATACATGAGCTATTCAAGCATAAAAAATAGAATTTCATTTGAAGGTTTAGAGTTTGGCACATACAAATTTACTTGGAATGGCAGGTAGATACCGAATATAGGAAGGTATGGTGGACTCATATGGAATAACTTTGGGGTTTATGGAAGTGGATACACAAGTAGTATTCCCGCTTAGTACCAGTGAAGGCTAGAAAGAGACTGGGAAGAGACCAACTAGAGAGCGACAACAGTCATGAACATGCATTAAGATTAATCAACAATGGGTGCAAGCATGAGTAGGATATAAATCACCATGAACATAAAAATCGTGGAGGCTATGTTGATTTTCTTTCAACTACATGCATGAACATGTGCCAAGTCAAGCCACTCGAATCATTCAATGGAGGATACCACCCTATCATACCACATCACAACCGTTTTAATAGCATGTTTGCATGCAAGGTAAACCATTATAAGCTCCTAGATAATTAAGCATGGCATGAGAAACTATAATCTCTAATTGTCATTGCAAACATGTTTCATCCATAATAGGCTGAATCAGGAACGGTGGACTAATTGTATTTACAAAAACAAGATATGTCGAGTTCATACCAGCTTCTCTCATCTCAATCAGTCCATCATATATCGTCATTATTGCCTTTCACTCGCACGACCGAACATTTGGGATAATATAATAGTGCACGTGCATTGGACTAAGCTGGAATCTGCAAGCATTTAATACAAAGGAGAAGACAAGGTAATATGGGCTCTTGGTTAGATCAGCAATAATGACTATGAGAGCCGCTCAACATTTTCATCGTGGTCTTCTCCTCTCGACCCCCAAAGGAAAGAAAACAAATAAAACTATTTACACGGGAAAGCTCCCAACAAGCCAATGAAGAACGAGAAATCTTTTTGGGTTTTCTTTTAATTACTACTACAAGCATGGAAAGTAAACTAGCTAAAAGCTACAACTAATTTTTTTGGTTTTTCTTAAGGTTTTTCAAACACACAAGAAGAAAGTAAGAAAAGAAAATAAACTAGCATGGATAGTACAATGAAAAAGTATGAGAACCAACAACTAGCATGAGTGTGTGAACATGAATGTAATGTCGGTGAGAAATACGTACTCGCCCAAGCTTAGGCTTTTGGCCTAAGTTGGTCTATGGACACTGCTAGCCTGGCGGATATCAAAAATCGTAGTCGGGGTAGTACTGAGATGCAGCAGCTACTGCCTGACGAGCTGCAGCTTGGAGGCGAGCTGCCTCCGTCCTCCTCTCATATTCGTTCACCTCCTCCCTGGTTATAAAGTATCACCTTTTTTCCTAAAAGTCAAAGAAAGTGGGAGCAGGGAGAGCAACATGGACAGTACGCCCTTTGTCAAAGATTAGTCGGTACTGGAGGAACTGTTCATTCCTCTCAACTACTGATGGCTAACCATGGAACTATAATCTAGATAAGTAGGAGGCAACTCCATGTCACTTCCATGTATGGGTACACCAAAATAGTTAGCTACACGAGTTGCATAAATCCCACCAAACAAATCTCCACATGTACCATTAAGATGCAGCCTTCGTGCAATAATGGCCCCCAAGTTATATTGTTTATCACCTAATACCGCACTCTTGAGGACACTAAGATCTGGAACACACATGTGACAAGCCTCATCTTTACCGTTAGTGCATCTACCTATAAATAGAGCAAACTAATGTATGGAAGGGAAATGAATGCTCCCTATGGTAGCTTGTGTGATTTCTTTAGATTCCCGCACAGTCATACTAGCAAAAAAAATCTTTTATATTCAGATTTACGAGGTTCACTAACATTGCCCCACCGCGGGAGTTTACAAGCAGTATTAAAATCTTCTAGGTCCATGGTATATGATTTATCATAAAGATCAAACAAAACAATGTGAGAATTGCGCAAGGACGTAAATTTAAACCTTCTCACAAAGGAATCAGTGAGGTAGTAGTATTGTAGGAACTTATCTGACACAAAGTCCTCAAGATCAGCATTACACACATATGCGTGAAATTCATCGTTGATGCCTTCTTGGACTATAAACTCCTCTGAAGGCCATTCACAAGGCCGCACTTGAGCTTCCCTCGGTGGTTTATCATTCGGCTCACGTATCGCGAGCCTTGGCCCTTTCTTCCTTGAGGAACCACCTTGGCACATTTTCCTATGCATTTTTTCTTCTCTGAAAAATTTCTGAAATTTTTAGTGACTCAAAATAAAAGTGCACCATACTCAACAAGATTGATATCAACTACTCCCACAATTTCCTAGAGGCTATATCATGCATTAAAACTACTTTGGACCATATAAATTTAACATGCAAGCTCAAGAACAGGGTCACCTCAGCAACAAAAAATTGTAATAAATAAAGCACTAGAACAAAAACTAATTGGACCATTGGAGGAGTCACATTCCGAAGAAAAATTCCCCAAAATAGTTTTGTGAATGGAGAAGGAGATTGAAAATGGCAGCAAGATGAGCTAGAACACGGGTTTGAGCTATGGGAGGATTTTTCTGGAGGAAGACAAAGTGTGTGGGTGCTGGAATAAATGGAAGGGGTCCATGTGGGCCCACGAGGCAGGGGGCGCGGCCCAGGGGGGCGCCCTGTGCCCTCATGGCCAAATGGTGGGCCCCCTTGTTGTGTTCTTAGTGCCAGAAATTCTTTAATATTCTACAAAAAATTATACTTCATTTTTAGGGCATTTCGAGAACTTTTATTTTCGAGGTATTTTTTATTGCATGGATAACTCAGAAAATAGATAGAAAAATACTATTTTTGCTTTATTTAATCTAAATAACAAAAAGGAAAAGGAGGGTACAGAGAGTTGTGCTTTCTAACTTCATCCATCTCATGTTCATCAAAAGGAATCCACTAACAAGGTTGATCAAGTCTTGTTAACAAACTTCTTCCGAATAACATAAAACCGGAGAATTTTCGAATGACACTAGGTTACCTGAACGGGGATATGCATGTCCCCAGCAATAAGAATACCATATTTATTTTTGAAAGTAGGAAGAGGGAATTCAAAACCTCCAATAGTAATTGTTGAAAATTTTCCAATAGAATACCATATTTATTTTTGACAGTAGGAAGAGGGAATTCAAAACCTCCAATAGTAATTGTTGAAATTTTTCCAATAGAATTGTTACTGTGGACTTGAGGTTGTTTCCTCGGAAGGTGTACCGTATGCTCATTACCATTTAGGTGAAAAGTGACATTGCCTTTGTTGCAATCAATAAAAGCCCCTGCAGTATTCAAAAAGGGTCTACCAAGGATAATCGACATACTATCGTCCTCGGGAATATCAAGAATAACAAAGTCCATTAAAATTGTAACTTTTGCAACCACAACACGCACATCCTCACAAATACCCACAGGTATAGCAGTTGATTTATCGGCTATTTGCAAAGAGATTTCAGTAGGTGTCAACTTATCCAAATCAAGTCTATGATATAAATAGAGAGGCATAACACTAACACCAGCTGCAAGATCACATAAAGCAGTTTTAACATCATTTCTTTTAATGGAACATGGTATAGTTGGTACTCCTGGATCTCCTAGTTTCTTTGGCATTCCACCCTTAAGGTATAATTAGCAAGCATGGTGGAAATTTCAGCTTCCGGTATTTTTATTCTATTTGTAACAATATCTTTCATATATTTAGCATAAAGATTCATTTTAAGCATATCAGTCAAACGCATCCGCAAAAAGATAGGTCTAATCATTTCAGTAAAGCGCTCAAAATCCTCATCATCCTTTTTCCTGGATGTTTTAGGAGGAAAAGGCATGGGTTTCTGAACCCATGGTTCTCTTTCTTTACCATGCTTCCTAGCAACGAAATCTCTCTTATCATAACGTTGATTCTTTGATTGTGGGTTATCAAGATCAACAACAGGTTCAATTTCTACATCATTATTATTACTATGTTGAGCATCAACTTTAACATCATCATTAACATTATCACTTGGTTCATGTTCATTACCAGATTGTGTTTCAACATCAGAAATAGAAATATCATTGGGATTCTCAGGTGTGTCTATAACTGGTTCACTAGAAGCATGCAAAGTCCTATCAGTTTACTTTTTCTTTTTCTTAGAAGGACTAGGTGCATCAACATTAGTTCTCTGAGAATCGTGCTCAACTCTCTTAGGATGGCCCTCAGGATACAAAGGTTCCTGAGTCATTCTACCACCTCTAGTCATAACTCTAACAGCATTATCATTTTTCTTATTATTTAACTCGTTGAGCAAATCATCTTGTGCTTTAAGTACTTGTTCTACTTGAGTGGTAACCATGGATGCATGTTTACTAATAAGTTTAAGGTCACCTTTAACTCTAGATATATAATCACCCAAGTGTTCAATCACATAAGCATTATGTTTCAATTGTCTACCAACTTAAGCATTGAAGTTTTCTTGTTTAACAATAAAATTATCGAACTCATCCAAGCATTGGCTAGCAGACTTATAAAGAGGGATATCACCTTCATCAAATCTATAGAGAGAATTTACCTTTACTACCTTTGTCGGGTTATCAAGACCATGTATTTGTTCAATAGGTGGTAAATTCTTAACATCTTCAGCTTTAATAACTTTTTCTCTCATAGATTTCTTTGCCTCTTGCATATCTTCAGGACTGAGAAATAGAATACCCCTTTTCTTCGGAGTTGGCTTAGGAGTTGGTTCAGGAAGTGTCCAATCATTATCATTGCTCAATATATTATTCAATAGCAGTTCAAATTGCTCAACAGTTCATTGCTTGAAAACCCAACCATCAGAACTATCCAGGCGGTCTCTGGAAGCATCGGTTAGTCCATTATAAAAGATATCAAGTATTTCATTTTTCTTGAGAGGATGATCAGGCAAAGCATTAAGTAATTGGAGAAGCGTCCCCCAAGCTTGTGGGAGACTTTCTTCTTCAATTTGCACAAAATTATATATTTCCCTTAAGGCAGCTTGTTTCTTATGAGCGGGGAAATATTTAGCAGAGAAGTAATAAATCATATCCTGGGGACTACACACACAACCAGGAGCAAGAGAATTAAATCATATCTCAGCATCACCCTTTAATTAGAATGGAAATAACTTAAGGATATAGTAATAGAGAATTTTTTCCTTATGAGTAAATAGGGTGGCTATATCATGCAATTTAGTAAGATGTGCCACAACAGTTTCAGATTCATAGCCATAAAATGGATCAGATTCAACCAAAGTAGTTAACTCAGGATTGACATAGAAATCATAATCCTTATCAGAAATACAGATAGGTGAAGTAGCAAAAGCAGGGTCATATTTCATTCTAGCATTTAGAGACTTTTCTTTAAGTTTAGCTAACAGTTTCTTAAGATCATATCTATCTTTTCAAGCAAAAAGGTCTCTAGCAGTTTCTGCCATAACATAACTCTCAGGTACATCAGGCAATTCATATCTAGGGGGAGAATCTTCATCATCACGTTCATCAATATTACCAGTTTCAATATTTCATTCTCTCTAACCCTAGCAAGTTGTTCATGAAGAAATTCACCTAATGGCACAGTATTATCAAGCATAGAAGTAGTATCATCATAAGCAGTATGCAAAGTAGAAGTGGCATCATCAATAACATGCGACATATCAGAATCAATAGCAGGTGTTGCAAGTTTGCTCAAAACAGAAGGTGAATCAAGTGCAGAGCTAGATGGCAGTTCCTTACCTCCCCTCGTAGTTGAGGGAAAAATCTTGGTGCTTTCATCTTTCAAGTTCCTCATTGTGATCAACAGATATAAATCCCAAGTGACTTAAAGAATAGAGCTATGCTCCCAGGCAACGGTGCCAGAAAATAGTCTTGATAACCCACAAGTATAGGGGATCACAACAGTTTTCGAGGGTAGAGTATTGAACCCAAATTTATTGATTCGACACAAGGGGAGCCAAAGAATATTCTCAAGTATTAGCAGTTGAGTTGTCAATTCAACCACACCTGGAAGACTTAATATCTGCAGCAAAGTATTTAGTAGCAAAGTAGTATGGAAGTAACTATAACGGTGGCAAAAGTAACAATAGCAGTTTTGTAGCAATCGTAACAGTTGTAACGGAGAAGTGACTAAGCAAAGATCAATATATGAAAAGCTCGTAGGCAATGGAACAGTGATGGATAATTATGTTGGTGCGATTCCTCATGCAACAGTTATAACATAGGGTGACACAGAACTAGCTCCAGTTCATCAATGTAATGTAGGCATGTATTCCGAATATAGTCATACGTGCTTATGGAAAAGAACTTGCATGAAATCTTTTGTCCTACCATCCCATGGTAGTGGGGTCCTATTGGAAACTAAGGGATATTAAGGACTCCTTTTAATAGAGTACCGGACCAAAGCATTAACACTTAGTGAATACATGAATTCCTCAATGTAATAGGTTCAGATCTGAAATCATGGCACTCGGGCCCTAGTGACAAGCATTAAGCATAGCAAAGTCATAGCAACATCAATCTTAGAACATAATGGATACTAGGGATCAAACCCTAACAAAGCTAACTCAATTACATGGTAAATCTCATCCAACCTATCACCGTCCAGCAAGCCTATGATGGGATTACTCACGCACGGCGGTCAGCATCATGGAATTGGTGATGGAGGATGGTTGATGATGACGATGGCGACGGATTCCTCTCACCAGAGCCCCGAACAGTCTCCAGATCAGCCCTCCCGAAGAAGAATAGGGCTTGGCGGTGGCTCCATATCGTAAAACGCGATGATTCCTTCTCTCTAAAAAATTTCTCCCTGAAAGTGAATATATGGCATTGGATTTGAGGTCGGTGGAATCCCGGGGGCCCACGAGGTTTGGGGTGCGCCCTTAGGGGGGGCGCCCTGCTCCCTCGTGGACAGGGTGTGGGCCCCCTAATGCTAATTCTTTTGCTAGTATTTTTTATTAATTCCAAAAAGTTGCTCCATGGATTTTCACGTCATTCCGAGAAATTTTATTTCTGCACAAAAATAACACCATGGCAGTTCTACTGAAAACAACGTCAGTCCGGGTTAGTTCCACTCAAATCATGCAAGTTAGAGTCGAAAACAAGGGCAAATTTGTTTGGAAAAGTAGATACGTTGGAGACATATCATAGGTCAGCATTTGAATATGCTGGCAAGTCATGAATAGAAAACAACAATAAAATTACTAAAACTATATGCAATTTGGTTGTGGGGCTCTAAGTTTTATGTTTTTGCAAAAAGGCTAATTTTTCCTACAACATAGGACTTGCTTGCAATTACTACAAAATGTTGGTTGTTATTGAGATGGTTCCGCCAACCAATATCTCATTCGCAATTATTAAATAACCCATCAATTAATTTATTAAGTTCAGTGTTGAGATTTCCGAAATAATCCAATTTCCAGAGGCTCAAATGTCTGTAACTGGGGACACGGCTAATCGATTAGGTTTTCACGTTGCAGAGTCTTGTGCAATTTACCTGCAAGAATCGTTCCCTCCTTTTATGTCCTCGCACTGCCTGGTGTTTGAAGACGGGACGAACGAAACAGGGTCTTCTGAAGAATTCCTCTAGGCCACTGCCAGTGCCCATCCAATCCTACTGTTCTTCTACTTCTCGTAGCACCGTCCGACCAGAGTCACGCCTAGGGTCGACCAAGCCAAAGCCCATAATGGCTTGCAGCTGCATAGGTAAGCTTCCGGACAAGGGGTATCCATCCGTCTCTTCGTAGTTGGGTGAAGCTTTCTACAAGATGTCATGGCGCTTCTCCATGCATCTCGGCCATCTGCTGGTTGCTCCAGGGTGCCCGTCAACGGTCCTCCACCCAGTAGTGAATTTGAAGTCCATCCTGAGCTTGAAGTCATGGGGTTGTCATCATCTTGACTCTCACATCTCCCTTATGAATGGATAACCCACAAGTGTAGGGGATCGCAACAGCTTTCGAGGGTAAAGTATTCAACCCAAATTTGTTGATTCGACACGAGGGGAGCCAAAGAATATTCTTGAGTATTAGCAGTTGAGTTGTCAATTCAAGCACACCTAGATAACTTAGTATCTGCAGCAAAGTATTTAGTAGCAAAAGTGGTATGATAATAAAGGTAACGGTAGCAAAAGTAAAGATGATAGTTTTTGCGATTTTGTAGTAGTTGTAACAGTAGCAACGGAAAAGTAAATAAGCGAAGAACAATATATGAAAAGCTCGTAGGCAATGGATCAGTGATGGATAATTATGCCGGATGCGATTCCTCATGTAATAGCTATAACATAGGGTGACACAGAACTAGCTCCAGTTCATCAATGTAATGTAGGCATGTATTCCGTAAATAGTCATACATGCTTATGGAAAAGAACTTGCATGACATCTTTTGTCCTACCCTCCCATGGCAGCGGGGTCCTAGCGGAAACTAAGGGATATTAGGGCCTCCTTTTAATAGAGAACCGGAACAAAGCATTAGAACATAGTGAATATATGAACTCCTCAAACTATGGTTATCACTGAGAAGTATCCCGATTATTGTCACTTCGGGGTTGTCGGATCATAACACATAATAGGTGACTATAGACTTGCAAAATAGGATCAAGAACACACATATATTCATGAAAACGTAATAGGTTCAGATCTGAAATCATGGCACTCGGGCCCTAGTGACAAGCATTAAGCATAGCAAAGTCATAGCAACATCAATCTCAGAACATAGTGGATACTAGGGATCAAACCCTAACAAAACTAACTTGATTACATGGTAAATGTCATCCAACCCATCACCGTCCAGCAAGCCTACGATGGAATTACTCACGCACGGGGGTGAGCATCATGAAATTGGTGATGGAGGATGTTTGATGATGACGACGGCAACGAATCTCCCTCTCCGGAGCCCCGAACGGACTCCAGATCAGCCCTCCCGAGAGAGATTAGGGCTTGGCGGCGGCTCCGTGTCGTAAAACGCGATGAAACTTTCTCTCTAATTTTTTTCTCCCCGAACGAGAATATATGGAGTTGGAGTTGAGGTCGGTGGAGGTCTAGGGGGGGCCACGAGATAGGGGGCGCGCACTACAGGGGGGGAACGCCCCCCCTGTCTCGTGGATAGGCCCTGGGCCCCTGGTGTATTTCTTTCACCCAGAAATTCTTATTAATTCCAAAAAGTTCCTCCGTGGATTTTCAGGAAATTCCGAGAACTTTTGTTTTCTACACATAAAACAACATCATGGCAGTTCTGCTGGAAACAGCGTCAGTCCGGGTTAGTTTCATTCAAATCATGCAAGTTAGAGTCCAAAACAAGGGCAAAAGTGTTTGGAAAAGTAGATACGTTGGAGACGTATCAACTCCCCCAAGCTTAAACCTTTGCTTGTACTCAAGCAATTCATTTGATAAACTGAAAGTGATAAAGAAAAACTTTTACAAACTCTATTTGCTCTTGTTGTTGTAACATGAAAAACCAGCATTCAAGTTTCAGCAAATATTATGAACTAACCATACTCACAATAACACTTAGTTCTCACAATTACTCATATCAATAGCATAATCAGCTAGCGAGCCATAATAATAAAACTCGGATGACAACACTTTCTCAAAACAATCATAACATGATATAACAAAATGGTATCTTGCTACCCTTTCTGAGACCGCAAAACATAAATGCAGAGTACCTTTAAAGATCAAGGACTGACTAAACATTGTAATTCATGGTAAAAGAGATCCAATCAAGTCATACCCAGTATAAACCAATAGTAATGAATGCAAATGACATTGTGCTCTCCAGCGGGTGCTTTTAATAAGAAGGGTGATGACTCAACATGAAAGTAAATAGATAGGCCATTCGCAGAGGGAAGCATGAATTTGTAGAGGTTCCAGAGCTCGATTTTAAACTAGAGATTGAATAACATTTTGAGCAACATACTTTCACTGTCAACACAACAACTATGAGATGGTTGTATCTTCCATACTACATGCATTACAGGCAGTTCCCAAACAGAATGGTAAAGGTTTATACTCCCCCAACCACCAACAAGCATCAATCCATGGCTTGCTCGAAACAATGAGTGCCTCCAACTAACAACAGCCCTGGGGGAGTTTTGTTTAATTATTTTGATTTGCTTTGATCTTTTTGGATCATAGGACTGGGCATCCCGGTTACCGGCCCTTTCTCGTGAATGAGGAGCGGAGTCCACTCCTCTTGAGAATAACCCACCTAGCATGGAAGATATAGGCAGCCCTAGTTGTAACATGAGCTGCTCGAGCATACAAAATAGAATTTCATTTGAAGGTTTGGAGTTTGGCACATACAAATTTACTTGGAACGGCAGGTAAATACCGCATATAGGAAGGTATGGTGGACTCATTGGAATAACTTTGGGGTTTAAGGAGTTTGGATGCACAAGCAGTATTCCCGCTTAGTACAGGTGAAGGCTAGCAAAAGACTGGGAAGCGACCAACTGAGAGAGCGACAACAGTCATAAAGAAGCATTAAAATTAATTCACGCCGAATACAAGCATGAGTAGGATATAATCCACCATGAACATAAATATCATGAAGGCTATGTTGATTTGATTCAACTACATGCGTGAACATGTGCCAAGTCGAGTCACTCAATTCATTTAAAGGAGGATACCATCCCATCATACCACATCATAATCATTCTAATAGCATGTTGGCACGCAAGGTAAACCATTATAACTCATAGCTAATCAAGCATGGCACAAGCAACTATAATATCTAAATGTCATTGCAAATATGTTTACCTCATAATAAGTTGAATCAGAAACGATGAACTCATCATATTTACAAAAACAAGAGAGGTCGAGTTCATACCATCTTTTCTCATCTCAATAAGTCCATCATATATCGTCATTATTGCCTTTCACTTGCACGACCGAACGATGTGTATAATAATAATAGTGCACGTGCATTGGACTAAGCTGGAATCTGCAAGCATTCAACTCAAAAGAGAAGACAAGTAATATGTGCTCTAAGTAAAATAAACAATCATGCATATGAGAGCCACTAAGCATTTTCAATATGGTCTTCTCAACCCCAAAGGAAAGAAAAGAAAATAAAACTATTTACACGGGAAAGCTCCCAACAAGTATGAAGAAGAACGAGAAATCTTTTTGGGTTTTCATTTTAATTCTACTACAAGCATGAAATTAAACTAACTATTTTTTTTGCTTTTCTTAAGATTTATCAAACACACAAGAAGAAAACTAGAAAAAAAAATTAAACTAGCACGGATAATACAATGAAAGAGTATGAGCAACGAAGACTAGTGTGTGAACATGAATGTAAAGTCGGTGAGAAATACATACTCCCCCAAGCTTAGGCTTTTGTCCTATGTTGGTCTAGTACCAAGGACCGCTGCTACTCTCCCCGGTGTAATGGGAGGTGTAATCAGGATACCACTGGCTGGTCATCTCCGGATCCCACTGGACAGATGATGCACGATAAGGGTCCAGTTCAGGTTCCGGCTCAGGTTCAGGCTCTGGAGTAAAAGCTTGGGCTCGATGATTGTTCACCGCTTCCGGCGTGACAAGAAAATTTTCTGCAAGCAAATCAAACAACAGTGGCGCAGGCAAAATAATAATCTCAAAGTGTTTCTTATTAAATCTAAGTTTATACAAGAGCATCTTATCTTCATTGTCAACAATAAACTTGTGTGCTACCATGCTCTTGTATTCTAAAATGTGAGGAGGCAATTTTATGGCCTCCTTCTCATGGTGCCTAATGGGTATCTGAAAGTGTCTAGCAAGACGTGAAGCATAGATACCTCCAAATATGGGGTCTTTTGTAGGATTCAGGGCTAGCCGTTTAGCAACGACGACAGCCATACTAAAAGTATTATCTCCAAGCAAGGTATGTTGAAGGATGATAATATCAGGAACGCTCAAGTTTCCACTATTTCCACGACCAATCAAGCATCTACTAGCAAATATGGCAAAGTAGCGTAAAACAGGATAGTGTATGCTAGAGACTTTTGCCTCAGAACCCTTCTTTGGTTCCTCTACACCAATAGTTTTAACAAAGCCATCCACATCTTCACGATGGGGTTCCTCTAATTCTCCCTCATAAGGTATCCTACACACGGCGCAAAAATTATGTAAAGACATTTCTCTGAATTCATCATATAAATGAAATGATACTGCAGGCGGTGACTTCTTAGGATAATAATAAAAGTTTTGCACGAAAGTATTGGTGAGTAAGAGATACTGATCGGTTCGGTCGTTGATCAAAACGGTGAGGCCTGCAGTCTCGATCAAAGAATAAAAATCTTCATGAATTCCAGCTTCTTTCAAGAAATCCTCACATGGCCATTCACACGACCGTACTTCTGCTAAGCGAGGGAGATTATACTTGGCTTTTTCCTTCTCTTTGGCATGTTTTTTCTGAGAGCTTTGGCTAGAAGAGCCCCTCAAAAGTTTCCTCAACATTTTATGAAAATTTCTGAAATTTTAGTAACTTCAAAATAAAAGTGAATAAAACTAAACAAGAATGATAACAACTACTCCTACAAGTGCCTAGAGCCTATATCATGCATTGGAATTGCTTGGGACCTCAAAAATTTAACATGCAAGCTCAAGAACATGGTCACCTATGCAGCAGAAATTTGCAATGAATAAAGCACTAGAACAAAAACTAATTGAACCAATGGAGGAGTCGCATACCAAGCAACAATCTCCCAAAGCAGTTTTGTGAATGGAGCTTTGAGCAAGGAGATCGAAAATCGCAGCAAAATGAGCTAGAACTCATGCTTGAGCTGGATGGGGATTTTTTTAGGTAGAAGATCAAGTGTGTGGGTGCTGGCGTAAGTGGAGGGGGGCCACCAAGGGCCCACGAGACAGGGGGTGCGCCCTCCACTCTCGTGGCCTGGTGCTTGCCCCTCCTGCAGTGATTTCAGTGCCTAAAATCCTCAAATATTCCAGAAAAAATCATACTAAATTTGCAGGGCATTTGGAGCACCTTTATTTTGGGACTATTTTTTAATGCACAGATAATTCAGGAAACAGACAGATAATACTATTTTTGCTTTATTTATTCTAAATAACAGAAAGTAAAAAGAGGGTACAGAAGGTTGTGCCTTCTAGTTTCATCCATCTCGTGATCATCAAAATGAATCCACTAACAAGGTTGATCAAGTCTTGTTAACAAACTCATTCCGAATAACACGGAACCGGAGAAATTTCGAATAACACTAAGTTACCTCAATGGGGATATGAAAATCCCCGACAATAAGAATATCATACTTTTTCTTGACAGTAGGGAGAGGAAATTCAAAATCTCCAATAATGATAGTTGGAACTTTTCCAATAGAATTGATGCTATGAACTTGAGATTGTTTCCTCGGAAAGTGTACCGTATGCTCATTACCATTAACACGAAAAGTGACATTGCCTTTGTTGCAATCAATAACAGCCCCTGCAGTATTACGAAAAGGTCTACCAAGGATAATAGACATACTATCATCCTCGGGAATATCAAGAATAACAAAGTCCGTTAAGATGGTGACATTTGCAACCACAACAGGCGCATCCTCACAAATACTGACAGGTATAGCAGTTGATTTATCGGCCATTTGCAAAGATATTTCAGTAGGTGTCAACTTATTCAATTCAAGTCTACGATATAAAGAGAGAGGCATGACACTAACACCGGCTCCAAGATCACATAAAGCAGTTCTAACTTAATTTCTTTTAATGGAGCATGGTATAGTTGGCACACCCGGGTCTCCAAGTTTCTTTGCTATTCCACCCTTAAAATTGTAATTAGCAAGCATGGTGGAAATCTCAGCTTTCGGTATCTTCCTTTTATTTGTAATGATATCCTTCATATATTTAGCATAAGGATTTACTTTGAGCATATCAGTTAAGCGCATACATAAGAAAATAGGTCTAATCATTTCAGCAAAGCGCTCAAAATCCTCATCATCCTTTGACTTGGATGGTTTAGGAGGAAAGGGCATGGGTTTCTGAACCCATGGTTCTCGTTCTCTACCGTGCTTCCTAGCAACAAAATATCTCTTATCATAACGTTGATTCTTTGATTGTGGGTTATCAAGATCAACAGCAGGTTCAATCTCTACTTCATTGTTTTTGCTAGGTTGAGCATCAACATGAACATTATGATTGACATTATCACTAGGTTCATGTTCATCACCTGATTGAGTTTCAGCATCAGAAATAGAAATATCATTGGGATTCTCAGGTGTGTCTATAGTAGGTTCACTAGAAACATGCAAAGTCTTATCATTTTTCTTTTTCTTCTTTTTAGAAGAACTGGGTGCCTCTAAATTATTTCTCTGAGAATCTTGCTCGATTCTCTTAGGATGGCCTTCAGGATACAAAGGTTCCTGAGTCATTCTACCTGTTCTAGTAGCCACTCTAACATCAAAGTCATTTTTATTATTTAATTCATCAAGCAAATCATTTTAAGCTTTAAGTACTTGTTCAGCTGGAGTAGCAACCATAGAAGCATATTTGCTAACGAGTTTAAGTTCATCTTTAACTCTAGCCAGATTATCGCTTACGCGTCCGATCTCGAAAGCATTATTCTTTAACTCTCTACCAACATAAGCATTAAAACTTTCTTGTCTAGCCATAAAGTCATCAAATTAATCTAAGCATGGGCTATGGAATTTAGTAGAGGGAATTTCAACTTTATCATATCTATAGAGAGAATTTACCTTTACTACCTGTGTCGGGTTATCAAGATAATGTGGTTCTTCAACAGGCGGTATATTAACACCGTATATTTCTTCAATAGGAGGTAAATTCTTAACATCGTCAGCTTTAATACCTTTTTCTTTCATTGATTTCTTTGCCTCTTGCATATATTCAGGACTGAGAAATAAAACACCTCTCCTCTTCGGAGTGGGTTTAGGATAAGCTTAGGAGTTGGCTTAATTGGTTTAGGAATTGCCTCAGGAATTGGCTGAGGAAGAGTCCAATTATTTTCATTACTCAACATATTATTCAATAGTATTTCAGCTTCGTCGACTGTTCTTTCCCTGAAAACACAACCAGCACAACTATCCATGTAGTCATTGGAAGCATCGGTTAGTCCATTATAAAAGATATCAAGTATTGCATTTTTCTTGAGAGGATGATCAGGCAAAGCATTAAGTAACCAGAGAAGCCTCCCCCAAGCTTGTGGGAGACTGTCTTCTTTGATTTGCACAAAATTATATATTTCCCGTAAGGCAGCTTGTTTCTTGTGAGCAGGAGAATATTTAGCAAAGAAGTAATAAATCATATCCTGGGGACTATGCACATTACCAGAAGCAAGAGAACTATACCAAGTCTTAGCATCACCCTTTAATGAGAACGGAAATATCTTAAGGATATAAAAATAGCGAGACTTCTCATCATTAGTAAATAGGGTGGCTATATCATTCAACTTGGTAAGATCTGCCACAACAGTTCAGATTCAAGGCCATAAAAAGGATCAAATTCAACTAAAGTAATAATCTCAGCATCAACAGAGAATTCATAATCCTTATCAGTAACACAGATAGGTGAAGTAGCAAAAGCAAGGTCAGGTTTCATTCTAGCATTAAGAGACTGCTGCTTCCATTTAGCTAATAATTTCTTAAGATGATATCTATCATTGCAAGCAAAGATTTCCTTAGCAGCTTCTTCATTCATAACATAACCCTTAGGAACAACAGGCAATACATAATCGTTGGGAGAACCTTCATCATCACTATCATCAATAATAGCATCTTCAATAATTTCATTCCCCCTAACTCTAGCAAGTTGTTCATCAAGAAATTCACCTAATGGCAAAGTAGTATCACGCACAGAAGTAGTTTCATCATGCATAGCAGAAGTGGCATCATCAATAACATGCGACATATTAGAATTCATAGCAGTAGCAGGTTTAGGTGTCGCAAGCCTACTAATAACGGAAGGAGAATCTAGTGCAGAGCTAGATGGCAGTTCCTTACCTCCCCTCGTAGTTGAGGGAAAAATAGTAGTTCGGTCGTCTTTCAAGTTCTTCATAGTGATCAATAGATATAAATCCCAAGTGACTCAGAGAATAGAGCTATGCTCCACGGCAATAGCGCCAGAAATTAGTCTTGATAACCCACAAGTGTAGGGGATTGCAACAGCTTTCGAGGGTAAAGTATTCAACCCAAATTTATTGATTTGACACAAGGGGAGCCAAAGAATATTCTTGAGTATTAGAAGTGGAGTTGTCAACTAAACCACACCTGGATAACTTAGTAACTGCAACAAAGTATTTAGTAGCAAAAGTGGTATGATAATAAAGGTAACGGTAGCAAAAGTAAAGATAATAGTTTTTGGGTTTTTGTAGTAGTTGTAACAGTAGCAATGGAAAATTAAATAAGCGAAGAACAATATATGAAAAGCTCGTAGGCGATGGATCAGTGATGGATAATTATGCCGGATGTGATTCCTCATGTCATAGCTATAACATAGGGTGACACAGAACTAGCTCCAGTTCATCAATGTAATGTAGGCATGTATTCCGTAAATAGTCATACGTGCTTATGGAAAAGAACTTGCATGACATCTTTTGTCCTACCCTCCCGTGGCAGCGGGGTCCTAGCGGAAACTAAGGTATATTAAGGCCTCCTTTTAATAGAGAACCGGAACAAAGCATTAACACATAGTGAATATATGAACTCCTCAAACTATGGTCATCACCGAGAAGTATCCCGATTATTGTCACTTCGGGGTTGTCGGATCATAACACACAATAGGTGACTATAGACTTGCAAGATAGGATCAAGAACACATATATTCATGAAAACATAACAGGTCCAGATCTGAAATCATGGCACTTGGGCCTTAGTGACAAGCATTAAGCATAACAAAGTCATAGCAACATCTATCTCAGAACATAGTGGGTACTAGGGACCAAACCCTAACAAAAGTAACTTGATTACATGGTAAATCTCATCCAACCCATCACTGTCCAGCAAGCCTATGATGGAATTACTCACGCACGGCGGTGAGCATCATGAAATTGGTGATGGAGGATGGTTGATGATGACGACAACGATGAACCCCCCTCTTCTAAGCCCCGAACGGACTCCAGATCAGCCCTCCCGAGAGAGATTAGGGCTTGGCGGCGGCTCTGTGTCGTAAAACGCGATGAAACTTTATCTCAGTTTTTTTGTCCCCGAACGTGAATATATGGAGTTGGAGTTGAGGTCGGTGGAGGTCCAGGGGGCCCATGAGATAGGGGGCGCGCCATACAAGGGGGCACCCCCCATGTCTCGTGGACAGGCCCTGGGCCCCCTGGTGTATTTCTTTCGCCCAGAAATTCTTATTAATTCCAAAAAGTGCCTCCATGGATTTTCAGGACATTCCGAGAAGTTTTCTTTTCTACACATAAAACAACATCATGGCAGTTTTGCTGAAAACAACATCAGTCCAGGTTAGTTTCATTCAAATCATGCAAGTTAGAGTCCAAAACAAGGGCAAAAGTGTTTGGAAAAGTAGATACGTTGGAGACGTATCATGAATCACTCAACCAACCCCGTCTACGAAAGCATAGCAATCAACTGCATCGTCCCGGGCATTGGTAACAAGGGGAAATGGGTTCATCCTACCACATGATACTACTCTAGAACATAACTTAAAATTCTTATACTGGATGCATGGTGGGGAGAAATAATTCCAATGCAACAAAATCATAGGTATTGTAAAACATGATCAAATGACTTGCCTGGCTAACGGTCTTTGAAAGCTAGTGACTCATTGTAGCAAGCTTTGCACTCCGAGAGTTCTATTCGAAGCACACAATAAACACATAAGCATATAATAGCATAACATAATAGCAAGCTAACATAAATCACATAAGCATATAACATCATAGCATAACAGCAAGCTAACCTAAATCACACAAGAAATCATACCAAAACCAAAGAGAACTCGAAGAACTCAATTCAAGGTTTTCATTACTTCAAGCAACAACTAGAAAATAGTTTTATCCTACTAAAACTTTTCTTAGCAGAACCAAAACAAGTGTTTTGCTAACTAACAGAAAGGAAAACATTATAAAAACTTGGTGCAAAAATAAACACATTAAAAGCTATTATAAAACTCCTTTTATGCCTAAAAGAAAACTAGAAAGAAAAATAAAATAAAACATTTTATTTTATAGCAAATAAAAGTTCACCGTTTGTAACTACGGAAACTAATCTAAAATAAAATATAATAGAGGTGGAAATAAAATTTAAAGTAATTAAAACAACAGAAAACATCAGTAAAGTCAAATAAACTAGAAAAGGCTTGTTTTCGTGTAAAACTAATTTTAGAAAAAATCTAAAAATACCCAAAAAACTCCTACTGCTAGGCAAGGTCAAAAGAATCACTAAAACAACCTTGCTCAATTTATAAAATAAATACCAATTTGACTAAAACAAATATAAAACAATTTTTAAAAACTTAAACATGGCCAAAACTATTTTGTACAGAAACTATAGGAAATTTCCAAACTAGTAAAAAAGGAATCAACTAAAAATAATAAATAACCTAAAAAATATATATTTTACAAAATCTGAACTATTCTGCTAAAACAGAAACTAAACTAAACAATGAAAAAAAACTAAACACGCTAACAGGCCGAATAGTGGGCGATCTGGAACTATATTACGCTCATGCGCTTAATAGGCTAACAAGTCTATGGCTAAACAAAATAAAAAGCTCGGCTGGTCTAAACTACACCAGGAGTAAACTAAACCAATATAATGGTAATAAACGAAACTAAAAATTGTTCTAACATAAAAAACCTAACTCTTCGGGATCTAATATAGGCCCTAGATTATTGATCAGATGGTGGACAGGGGGTCCGGCGGCTTACAGCAGGTTCGACGGCGACGGCAGCTCGGGCGATGATTGCAGCGAAGCTTCGGTGATCTTCGACGTCGGTGAAGTTGGCAAGGAGATGCGGCAGTGATGGGGATCATAGCGGTGGTCATGGCAACACCGGAGGTGGCCGGACACGGACGGCGGCAAGCTCGGGATGGAGACGGCATTCGGTGGTCATTGCCGACGGCGGTCCGACGGTCATAGGCGGCGGCAGTGGTGTGCAGATGATGTGGGAGAGCGAGGGGAGTGTAGAGGTGGTCTACGGAGGTGGTGAGGGGGTCGGGGCAGCTCGGGGTGGCGGCAATGGCACAGCGGCGGCTTCGGGCTCCGGCGAGGGAATGCGAGGCGAGGGGGCGTTGGGCGGGTGGTTTTAGGGGCGGAAACGACGAGGGGGAGGGGTTTAAATAGAGGGGGGTACGACTAGGAGGAGGTGGCGAATCATGGAGGAAATCCCGCGATCTCCAGACTCGGCGGCGGCGCGATCCGGCTCCGACTTGGCGTGGGCGAGGGGAAGAAGACAAGGGCGGGACCCGCGGGTTAGTGAGAGGGAGAGAGAGAGAGGCGCGGTCGGGCAACCGAGACGGAGAGGCATCGGGCGCGGGCGCTGTGCTGGGCTGGTCTCCTGGCTCACTGGTGGGCCGACTCGGGTGACTCAGCCTGCTGGCCTGGTTCTTATTTGTTTTATTTTTTTTGAATTTCTACAGAGGGAAAACTAATAAAATAGAGAAAACAAAAATAGTTTTATATAGGACACATATATATATATATCAATAAAATCAGAAAAATAAATCCTACAACGTGAACATTTTCCTGGAGGCAAAACAGAAACTAAAAAATAGATTTTCTTGAAAATTCCAAATAAAATTCAAATTTGTATTCAAACTTTTTGGCATTATTTTCTTCTGACATTTTTGGAGTGTCATGTTATCTCCTCTCATACTTTTGCACAAGTACTTGTCTGGAACTTTTTTGAAATAAGTTTGAAATGCCAAGTTGGATTTAAATTCAAATAAACTCAACATGCCTCTGAAATTTCAAATGCCACTCAAACTCAAACAACATGTTGTTGGATTACGGGTTCCGCAAACCCTTGAGAGGTTTGAACTCTGGCGTGCATGCGGAGATCTCAACCTGCTAGCCTGCCTACTCGCAATCCTCCTAAGCCTAGCGCGACAGGCTCGAAGAGACAAAGAGACACAGCCGTTTATCCTGGTTCGGGCCACCTTGCAGTGTAATTCCCTACTCCAGCATTTTGGTGGATTGCTTCGAGGGGCTAAGGATGAACTAGTACAGTGGATTAACAGGCCTCAAGAGGTGAGGTGTTCTTACGCTCAAGAGAGCTGGTCAGGTGGTCGGGTGAGAGTGGATCCCTTGCCCTTGCTCCGAATTTGATTCGATCCCCCTCTATGGTGGTGGCTAAATCCTATTTATAGTGGCCTTGGTCCTCTTCCCAAATGTTGGCGGGAAGGGATCCCACAACGGCTGGATTTGAAAGGGGCAAGTAGTACAACTTATCCCGACTAAAGTGGTCTTCGCCTGTGAAAAGCCCCTGGTTGTGATGCTGCGGTGGGCATTGTGATGACCTCCATCCTGCCGTCCTGGTGGTCTTGGTCTTGTTGCACCAGAATGGAAACCTTTGGCTTATTTCTCGGGACTCCGCATCTACGGCTTTCGTCCCTTGCACCAAAGAGGAAACTGGCGCTCAACGATCACTGGCGCCTTCCTGGCGCCCGCCTGGCCTTGGTCGTCATGGCTCACGTCAGCTGAGCCTCATGAGGTGCACCTTGCATAGAACTCTCCACCCCTCGGGAGCCATCCTGAAGAGGCTGATCCCCTCGGCGGTCTTGGTGTTGTCCTCCTTGCGAGGCTTGGCCCCTTGCGAGGGTCTTGAGTCATTGATGCTGAAGTTGGGCCGTACCAAGCCGTCCATGGAGCCGTGCCGTGGGCCGCAGGCAGGCATGTCTGGATACCCCCATATTCAGAACGCCAACAGTAGCCCCCGGGCCCAAGGCGTGCCCGGACTTGGCTACCAGGCAAAGCCAAGGGGCAAGTGCGGAGCGCTGCAGGCCCTAACCGTCTGCGGCCTTGATGACATGTGGCGATTGATGGGATGTGGGCGTCTCCATTTCCCCATGCTGCCTCGACAACTGTTTCCGTCTGACAAAAGGGGTGTCGTCTGCTGTCGTGCTTTCATTGCCTTTCCTTCGTCTTGCTCCAGATCCCCTTCTCTCAACATCGAAAGAACTCACCAGATCTGCTGATTCTGTCCTCCAATCTTCCTCCCAATGGCTGCTGAGAAGACCAAGGCTCCAACTCCGGCTGCCGGCCTCGCCTGGTACAAGCTGGTGCTGACCGCACCCTCTGTCACCGAGGAGAATCTCTAGATAGAGCTTCTCCTGACGGCGAGCGGGGAAAATGAGTGGGGGGAGACTGCGCTCCGGGTTGCCGCCGCTGTGCCGGAATCTGTGAACAGTACCTTCTACCGTTTCTTCCTCCACAGCGTCAATTCTGGGTTGGTGCCCCCATTCTTCACTACTTCTATGTTATTCTCAATCATTACGGCCTCCATGCGCTCCACATTCACCCCAACTCCATCCTCCTCCTGTCCATCTTCGCCTTCAACTGCGAGGCATTCGTGGGGGTGATGCCCTCTGTCCCATGCACCGCCACTTCTTCTTCCTCCTCATGACTGGCAACCGACCTGCTGGGTGCGCCGGCTTCGTTGCGGCTCGGGCCGCCAACGCAATCTCCTGCGCCGGGAAGAAGGTGGAGGATGCCCTAAAGAGGTGGGTCCTAATGGATGCCAAGTGCTCACGAGACCTGCTGGAACTGCCGACCGAGCTCCCCTCCTTCGAGAAGGGGTGGCTTTTTAAGATCACCGACCCTTCCCTGAAGCCGTTGATGAAGAAGATGGAGGACAACCTGAAGAATGAAAAGCTGACAGGGGCCATGATTGTTAAGGAGTTCCTGATGCAGTTCCTAGCACTGCTCCAGGAGCGCGCTCGGCCCTTGTGGAAGCTTGGGGGCGCCGACGACAAGATCCATCTATGCCAGGATGCCCTTCCTGAGGAGGTGCTGAGCAAGGTGTCGCTTTACTTGAAAGGAAATGATCCGAGTGGTCCTCTGGTGGAATGGCTCCTGTTGTACCACTGAGTCAATGGGGAGGAGGTTGCCGCTGCCATGCCAGTCTTTGACGAGTTTGGGCCCGTGCTGACGGGGCCTCCCCCGCCGCCCGCCTCCTTGGTGAACCTGTCCTCTGGAGAGCATTTCTCCGAGGCCACCGAGGAGGAGGGTGAGGGGGAATCCTCTGCCCTGAGGCAGAGGGAGCTCATCCGCAACTTCCCTGACGATGACCCGCCTCCGGTAGTGGAGCTGGCTTGCCCCTTCGGGGTCACCACGAGATCTGGGGCGGCCTCCTCGAAGCAACGCAAGCGATCGGCCGTGAAGAAGGGCAGGACTACACTGATCACCTCGGGCAGTATTCCGCCTTCGCCAGCAGCGTCCCGAGTGGTGCCGACCGCATGCTCTCCTGCTCCCAAGAGTGCAGCTCCAACTACCCCGGCGAAGCCCCCGCTGTTGGGCCTGAAGAGGAACTACATCTTCTCTGACCAGTGAGTGCTTTCGACTGATCTTGTTATGGATTCCTGATGTGATGCTTAGCGTCTTCCTCCATTGTTAGGCAACAACCGTCTTCGAAGAAGAAGGAGGGCACTGGGGTTGCCACGGTCGAGCGCGTCAAGGTGGCCGCCGCAGCCCTGGCGAAGGAGAGCATCATGGCCCCTGCAGCTCCAGCGATGATGCCGTCTTCTCAGGGCACCGACGCCCACCCTCAGGAGGTGCCGACATCTTCATTGGGGCTGACATCGTTGGCACCCATCCTCACTACGGTTGCCGAGGTCGCCCGGCCTCCGGAGCCCCCAGTCCTTCCTGCTGTTGTGGTTTCTCCTCCCTTGGTGCTAAGAACGTCTTCTCTCCCGTATGGTGCGCAGCTGGGCCATAGGCGCTCCTGCTGCCTCCAGAGCCCTGGAGGAGGCACGAGCGGCGCTGAACCTTCTCCAAGGTGAACTTCAGGGCCCGGACCCACGCGCAGCGTTGGGGCGCCTGGGGCTAATCTCTAGATGGCTCTAGGCCGACACGTCTATCCGAGCGGCCTGGAGCTCTACGGAGGAGGCCCAGAAGGTGTTTAGCGTGGCTGCTGTCTAGCACGACCTGGCGTGAAAGGAGGCCACGAAAGCCGAGGATCGGTGCCGCATGATGGAGGCTGAGCTGAAGGCTCTTTAGGATTGACAGGCCGCCCAGGCCGGCCAGCTCCAGGAGCGAGAGGAGAAGCCGAAGGCCCAGGAGGCTACCATTGCCGATCGAGATGCTGAGCTGAAGAAGGCAGCCCTAGAATAGGCTGCAGAGCATGGCTGCCTGAGAAGCTGAAGGAGGAGGCGGAGGCGGCCCAGGCGGCCCTTGCCGAGGCCAAAGAAGAGGCCATCATGGATCCCAGCTCCCTCGCCTCCCTCGAGGCGAGGTTCTACAAGGCTCAGCGGTCACTCTTTGGGGATGATCCCTCGAAGAAAGCGATGGTGGCCCCAAGGGAAAGCCCTGCCACCCTACTCCCTGAGGTCATGGCAGTGCTCGAGGACGCCGTCGACGGGTTTGGCTCTCTCGTGAAAGGTGAGGCTCACTTGCTTTCTTCCTCGGCCCTTACGTGCGTCTTCAGCCATCTCTATCTTCGGGACGCCAGCTTCGACTTCGCCACCTTCCTCAAGCCCGTGCACTCCGACTCCACAGCGCTGCTGCTGCTGCCGTGAAGAGCTCCATGGACGCTCTGCTGAGCAAGTTCCTTGTCGTCGGTCCTCCGGCTGGGGCCAAGGGGACGGGTGACACAGCTAGCGGCGAGGCTCCGTTAGCGGGTGATGGTGGTACCTAGGGCTGAAGTGGTGGCTTGGTGACGCTGCTCCTTCCTGTTCGTCCTGTATCATGTAGCATGCCTCGTGGAGGCGTTCAAAACTGATTTCTTGGAACAATATGTTTTTTAATAATTAGATTGTGGTTCCCCGACTTTTTCTGTTTGCTTTATTTTTCTACGTCGGCAGAGCCCGGCCCCACACATACCTCAGCCGCCGTTGGGTCGTCCGGATCGCCAGGACGAGCCCAAGGGGTGAGGGTCTTCATGGCCAGTTAGGCTCCTAAGACGCGAAGATCAGGAGTCCCCCTTGACGTGCGAACAACTTACGAAAAAGCGCGAAGGTAAGCTTTGGCATTCTGTGTCGGCAGGGCCCGGCCCCGCGCATGCCTCAACTGCCATTGGGTCGTCCAGATCACCAAGATGAGACCAAGGGGTTAGGGGCTACGTGGCTAGTTAGGCTCCTAAGACGTGGTGCCCAGGAGTCCCCCTTGACGTACGAATGACTTGAAAAGGGCAAGAGTCAGGCCTTGGTGTTTTGCGTCGGCAGGGCCCGGCCCCGTGCATACCTCAGCCGCCGTTGGGTCGTCCGGATCACCAGGACGAGACCAAGAGGTGAGGGGCTACGTGGCTAGTTAGGCTCCTAATACACGATGCTCAGGAGTCCCCCTTGACGTATGAACCGACCATCATACCTTTCCTCGCCGAGCTTTTGCTCGAGAGGGGTGTGCGAAGACCAGGTCCATGGGACCTGGCGAGGTGGGGTACGCCAGGCGTGACCTAAGCGTAGCTCCCGTTCCCACCCCCCTCGCGTTACCCTCCCGAGGGAGAGCAGCGCGGTGAGGCTGGTCACTGAGACCGGAAGCTCCCTGAGGTTAATGTAGCCGCGAGGCCACCCCCAGGTTTTTATCACTAGCGTGAAGCATAGCGCTTCGCTCTTGCATGGGCATAGCCGCTCCTCGGTAGTTTTCGATGGCTAGCGCGGAGCAGGGTGCTTCCACTGGTGCGTGGGAGGGGGCTCCCTCTGAGGAGAGCCCATGGGGCATGTACATCTCCTCCCTAACACGTGGCTTGCACGGCAGGGCTAGAGGAGGTGTGTATGGGCACCCATGAGCCAGCGCGGGACTCACGAGGCCCTACCTCAAGGCGGGTTGCGCCTAAACTTGCTTGGGAACACTTGTATTAGTCCTGCAAGATGGTTAGGCAACCTGCGCTGAATGAGTCTCCTAAGGCTATTGCATGAGAAGGCCAGACACCAAGGACCCCAGGAGGTGACGTGAACGGGACCAACCCGCCAGTTAGAGCTCAGCAGTTGGGTTTATCAACGCTGCAGGGATGGACCCGAGCACAGACGCCGTGCCCAGTCTTCTCATGCAATGATCCTCAAGAAAAACAACCAGTGCACGGTTCCTGTGGCCACGGGGGCACCAGGTCGCGCGCCCTCACTCATTCGCCCATGATTAGCTCATGCGAGAACAAAGCACCAAGGGCCATGGGAGGTGACGTACACGGGGACTGGGCCGCTAGCCAGAGCTCAGCCTCTTGGATTTAGCGACGCTGCACAGACGGACCCGAGCACGGACGCTGTGCCAGTCATTAATCATGAGGCAGTCGCGGGAGGGCTCGCAAGGGCACGAGACATTCTTGGTGATGAAGCGCCGGTCAGGTAGTTGATAATCTTAATGTAGCTTGTAAAGGAAGCTAAACTAGCTCTGGTAGATGCAAAAGGGATACATGCCACAGGGACGGACCATACGGCTTGGGGATGATGCAGCCCGTGGGGCGCCCCCAAACTGAACGAACTAGAGAGATGTCACCTTGCATCGTTGCTGAAGAGATGTCAGGGTAGAAGAAGACGCGCGCTGCTAGAGTTGTTCCTCATGAGCCGCCCTGGCCCCAAGCCTCGAGAGGCCCAGGGGGCCCGGGAGGCTCCTGAAGATGCACCTCCATATCCGCCATGGTCGCCTGGTGCCTGGCTTCACGAGCCGCTAGGGCGTCCCTTGTGCAGCGTTGGAACGCCACGGTTGCGCCTGGTAGGCCGAAAGGCATGCGGACGTAGCTGTGGGGTGGACCCTTGCATCGGCTGACACAAGACGGTCAGAGGAGCTACCGAGATGCGGCCCTGTTGAGCCCTAGGATGTCAATGCAAACATGGAACTCCTTACCCTCGCCAGGGCAGTGAGCCGCGCCTCGCGGTAGGCGGCAATCGCCTTGCAGAATCCTTGCCTTTTGAATCTCCTCGATTGCCTTGCTGATGAACTCCTGAACGCCTGGCGCCTTCCGCCTGATGCCATCTCCTGGGAAGCGTGCGCTAAAGCATGCCTCCACATGGTGCCCGAGCACCTCCCTCGTGACCCTGGCTAGGTCTGAGGCCCTCCCGAGAAGGGCCCCTGAGCCCAGCCTGAGAGGGGTGTTGGACGTGCCTTTCTATGCGATAGGTGAAGGCGCCCCGTCCGGGGACGCAAGGCTCAGCGTGGCGTCCTCGGGCAATGCTTCCTTGCGAGATCCCTGACCCAGCTGAAGTTTCTTCGTCTTGGGGGCGACCTCAGGAGGGAGGGCACCTCCCTCATCTTCAGGGTTCACGACTGTTGCGGCCTGGTAGGCGCGCTCTAGGGAGCACGCCCCGTCCTTTTCCTGGCATGCGACCGTGATGACGCCGCTGCTTCCTGGCATCTTGAGGACGTTGTAGCTGTGGTGCGTCGCTGCCATGAACTTGGCCAGTGATGGGTACCCAAGAATGGCATTGTACGGCATGCGAATGTCGGCGACGTCGAAGTCGATGAGCTCGGTGTGGTAGTTGTTGCGTTCGCCGAAGGAGACAGGGAGGCGGACCTGCCCTATCGGGTGTGTGGAACCATCGGTCACTCCTGAGAATGGCTTTGTTGGCTGAAGTTGGTAGTACGTCACTTGGAGCCTGTTGAACATTTGAGCAGAGAGGACATTGAGTCCCACTCCACCATCGATGAGAGTCTTGGTGATGACCACGTTGCTGGTGACGGGTGAACAGAGCATGGGGAGCGCGCTACCAGTGGCCGTGCACTTGAGTTGGTCTGAGGAGCTGAAGGTGATGGCGCATATGGACCACCTGAGCGGGCGAGTTGCTTCGGGCTTGGAAGCGCTGCGTTAACCTCGTGCACGGACTGCTTGAAGATGCGGTGAGAAGCTAGGGTTTGCGAGCCGTCCAGGATGCAAGCAATGGATCGAGGCTCCTGGAAGCCCCCAGCCCCCTCGTTCTGGTGATGATCTTTGTTCCTTCTCGGTGGTGGAGGTAGTGGAGGAAGACCACGTTTCCCTGAGGGCGATCCTCACGAGGCTGCTCCCTCCAGGCGCCCTCGCGAGGTTGGCCCTGCCAATGGTCCTCCCGATGATAGTTGCACCACTCCTGGCGATGGTTGCGTCCGCCCCAGCGTCCTCCACCTCGGCCACCTCCACAGCTGTAGCCTCGATCATTGCGCTCGGGGCATTGACCGAGGCGCCCATCACGGAGGGCCCTGAGCTCCTGGCAGTCATTGGTGTTGTGGTTGTGGACGTTGTGCAAGACGTGGAATGGTCGGTTGCTTTTGGACGACTCAGGGTGGTCGCAGTCGCGCTTCATCTCTGGCTTGGCCGCGAGCATGGATGGCCCTTTGCAATTTACGTCCTTGGCCTTGGCCTTCTTGTCTTCGAGGTCTACATCGGGGAGCTCGAGGAGGAAGAGGCGCCCCTCCTCAGCCCTTGCACACTTGTTCGCCATGTTGAACATCTCCAAAGCTGTGCAAAGGTCCTCGTGGATGGCGAGCTCCTCCTTCATCTTGACATCATGGACGCCATCAGTGAACGCTGAAATGATGGCCTCGTCTGACACCTTGGGGATCTTGAGGCGAACGTTGTTGAAGCGCTGGATATACTTCTGCAAGGTCCCTCCTGGCTGCTGCTTGATGCGACGCAGGTCACCCGCGACCTGCGAACGGTCGCGAGTGCCCTGGAAGTTGGCGATGAAGTGGCCGCACATCTCCTCCCAGGACGAGACCGATCCCACGGGGAGATTCATGAGCCAAGAACGCGCTCCATCCTTGAGGGCCATGGGGAACTAGTTCACCATGATCTTCTCGTCGCCGCTGGCTGCCTCGATGCTCAGCTCATATAGCTGCAGGAACTCGGCGGGGTCGGCGGTGGCATTGTAGCGTGGGGGCAGATTAGGTTTGACCTTGCTCGGCCAGATGGCATTCCGGAGCTACCAAGTGAATGTGCGACATCCTGCTGTGGCCACGGGGGCCCGTCGAGGAGGTGGAACTTGGTCCTGGTGCACGCGCGCCGCCACCTCCTGTGGCGGCACGCGGGCTTGACATGGAGGTGCAGGAAGCACATGTGCTTCCCCTTGAGGCCGTTGCACCACCTAGAAGCTCACCTCTTCCCGTGCAGGCACCTGGCGCGACGGGTCGCGCTGTGGTGCCACACGCCTTGGCTCGACGATGACGCCCAGGGCCGGAGGTGGTGCAGGAGCCCCATGAGCCACATAGCCCACGGCAGGCGACTGCTGAGGCAGCAAGCGGGCTGGTGCAGCGGAGCCCCTAGCCGCGCTGACAAGCTCAATGATCCACTTGAGCCATTCCTCATAGAATTTTCGAGCGGGCGGTAGCGAAGGAGCTCTCGTGCCATGATCAGAGTGGCCTGCGCGATTGCCGGGCCATGAGACGCATGGGAGGATGAAGCTGCCGGGGTCAGTGACGGAGTGGCGGTGCGCCCGCTATGGCGCACCAAAGTGTGTAGCAAGGAAGCTTGCTGCTCATGGCTGGCAGGGCCCGTGGCAGCGTTGGCCACCGGAGAGGGGCACGTCGAGCACAACCATCGCCTGCCGGAGTCGTCTGATTAACGCGAGCGGCGGCTGCGGCCCAACGCTCGGCGCGAGCCCGGCGTGCGTCAGCCATGGAGGTGTCAGAGTGATGGTGGATTGATCGACAGAAGAGAAGAGCCGACGCACCCCTACCTGGCGCGCCAAATGTTGGATTACGGGTTCCATAAATCCTTGAGAGGTTCGAACTCTGGGGTGCGTCCGGAGATCTCAACCACCCAGCTTACCTAATCGCAATCCTCCTAAGCCTAGCGCAACGAGCTCGAAGAGACAAAGAGACACAACAGTTTATCCTGGTTCGGGCCACCTTGCGGTGTAATGCCCTACTCCAGCATTTTGGTGGATTGCCTCGAGGGGCTGAGGATGAACTAGTACAGTGTAGGAACAGGCCTCAGGAGGTGAGGTGTTCTTGAGCTCAAGAGAGCTGGTGAGGTGGTCGGGTGAGAGTGGATCTCTTGCCCCCGCTCTAAACTTGATTCGACCCCCCTCTATGGTGGTGGCTAAGTCCTATTTATAGTGGCCTAGGTCCTCTTCCCAAATGTTGGTGGGAAGGGATACCACAACGGCCGGGTTTGAAATGGGACAAGTAGTACAGCTTATCCTGACTAAAGTGGTCTTCGCCTGCGAAAAGCCCCTGGTCGTGACACTGCGGTGGGCTCGGTGATGACCTCCGCCCTGCCGTCCTGGTAGTCTTAGTCTTGTTGCACCGGAATGGAAACTTTGGGCTGATTCCTTGGGACTCCGCACCTGTGGCTTGCCTCCCTTGCAACAAAGGGGAAACTGGCGCTCTGCGCCCGCTGGCGCCCACCTGGCCCTGGTCGTCATGGCTCGTGTTAGCTGAGTGTCGTGAGGTGCACCTTGCATAGAACTCTCTGCCCCTCGGGAGCCAGCCTGAAGAGGGTGATCCCCTCGGGGATCTTGGTGTCGTACTCCTCACGAGGGTCTTGAGTCATTGATGCTGAAGCTGGGCCGTACCAGGCCGTCACTGGAGCCATGCCGTGCGCCGCAGGTAGGCAAGTTTGGATACCGCCATATCCAGAACACCGAAGAATGCGTAGATGCTTAGCTAATAATTGTAAAACATTCCAAATTGAAAATTTGGGATCTTACAAACAAAGAACTCCTTGGGGTATTCAGCATCGACAGGCAATGGCTTCATCATGCTGAGCATTTCGCTCATGTTGGGCTCTGGCTTATGAAAGATCTTTTCTATTTCTTGGTCATAGCGTTGACATCCTAGTTCATAGAGATCATCAGGAGTTGGTAGGGTAGTAAGATCGATGATGTCTTGAGATTTGGCTTCATGATGCACATCACCTGACATCCACTCAAGGACCCATGTACACGTATCCCTGTAGTAGCCTAAGATATGAAGAGTGGAAAAAATTGAAGCAAGAGCTCCTCATTCCAGTGCTCCTTGTCGACGAAAAATGGGAGCACAACTTCACAAAAGCACTCAAGAGCTTCTTCAAGGCACGACAGTCCAGCAATGGCATCACAACACATGCGCTTATGAGGGAAGATCCGGTCCTAGTTGGACAAGATGCACGAGTAATAGCTGACACATCTCCAACGTATCTATAATTTTTTATGTATTCGTACCATGTTTACAATATTCCTACGTGATTTGGTTAGAAATAACCCGGACTGACGTTGTTTTCAGCAGAACTACCGTGGTGTTGTTTTTGTGCACAAATAAAAGTTCTCGGAATGCGCTGAAAATCAACGGACATTTTTTCTGGAAAATATAAAAAATACTGGAACGAAGAGTTACCTGAGAGGAGTCCTATGGGGCCCACAAGGGTGGAGGGTGTGTCCACCCCCCTGGGGTGCGCCCCTATGCCTCGTGGACTCCCTATGGGTCCCGCTAACTTGTCCTCCACGCCAAACCTCCTATAAATACCCAAACTTCTAGAAAGAAACCTACATCGGGAGTTCCGCCGCTGCAAGGCTCTGTAGCCTCCAAAACCTCTCGGGAGCCTGTTCCGGCACCCTGCCGGAGGGTGAATCCATCACCGGTGGCCATCTTCATCATCCGGGCACTCTCCAAGATGAGGAGGGAGTAGTTCACCCTTAGGGATGAGGGTATGTACCAGTAGCTATGTGTTTGATCTCTCTCTCTCTCTTTCTCTCTCTCTCTCTCTTGTGTTCTTCATTTTGCATGATCTTGATGTATCGCGAGCTTTGCTATTATAGTTGGATCTTATGATGTTTCTCCCCCTTTACTCTCTTATGACGGATTGATTTTTCCCTTTGAAGTTATCTTATTGGATTGAGTCTTTAAGGATTTGAGAGCACTTGATGTATGTATTGCATGTGCTTTTCTGTGGTGACAATGGGATATTCACGTGATCTACTTGATGTATGTTTTGGTGATCAACTTGCGGGTTCAATGACCTTGTGAACATATGCATAGGGGTTGGCACACGTTTTCGTCTTGACAACTTTGGGGCACTCTTTGAAGTTCTTTGTGTTGGTTTGAATAGATGAATCTGAGATTGTGTGATGCATATTGTATAATCATACCCATAGATACTTGAGGTGACGTTGGAGTATCTTGGTGACATTAGGGTTTTGGTTGATTTTGTCTTAAGGTGTTATTTTACTACGAACTCTAGGGTTGTTTGTGACACTTGTAGGAATAGCCCAATGGATTGATTGGAAACAATAACTTTGAGGTGGTTTCGTACCCTACAATAATCTCATCGTTTGTTCTCTGCTATTAGTGACTTTGGAGTGACTCTTCGTTGCATGTTGAGGGATAGTTAAATGATCCAATTATGTTATTATTGTTGAGAGAACTTGCACTAGTGATTGTATGAACCCTAGGCCTTGTTTCGAAGCATTGCAATATGGTTTACGCTCACTTTTACCACTTGTTACCTTGTTGTTTTTATAATTTCAGATTACAAAAACTTATATCTACCATCCATATTGCACTTGTATCATCATCTATTCGCCGAATTAGTGCACCTATAAAATTTACCATTGTATTGGGTGTGTTGGGGACACAAGAGACTCTTTGTTATTTGGTTGCAGGGTTGTTTGAGAGAGACCATCTTCATCCTACGCCTCCCACGGATTGATAAACCTTAGGTCATCTGTCGGATTTCGGGTTCCGGCAGACCCTTGAGGTTCGAACACTGGGGTGCATGCGGGGATCACACCCCCAGCCTACCCATGTCTCAGCGCCTCGCCAGGATCTAAACTACACGAAGAACAACACAAGGGACACGAGATTTATACTGGTTCAGGCCACCATTGTGGTGTAATACCCTACTCCAGTTTGTGGTGTGGTGGATTGCCTCTGGGGCTGATGAGGAATAGTACAAGGGAAGAACAGCCTCGCGAGGGTCTGTTCTTGGTTGGTGCGATGAACTGCTAGGGGGAGTTCAGTCGCCTCTCTGTGTGTGTCTCACATGCGGATCCGATCCCCCTACCTTGTGGGTGGCTAGTCCTATTTATAGGCGAAGGCCCCGGGCCTCTTCCCAAATATTGAGCGGGAAGGGCGCCAACAATTGGCCATTTTGAAGGGGAACATCTAGTACACTTATCCTGACTAAAGCTGGTCCTCGCTTGCCAAAGACCCTGACGATGATGCCAGCTTGGGCTCCACGATGACCTCCATCCTGCCGTCCTGCTGGTCTTGGTATTTTTGCACCGAAATGGTTTCCTTTGCCTGATACCCTCGCCTGCGCTTGCCCCCTTTGCACCAAAGGGGAAACAAGGACTCTGCGCAGGCCGGCGCCTGCCTGGCGCTCGCCTGGCCTTGGTCGTCATGGCTTACGTCACGGGCACCTCATGAGGTTCCCTGCCTCGATATCTCCGCCTCCTCGCGAGCCAGCCTGACGAGGCCGTGCCTGAGGAAGCCTCCTGTTGTCCGCCCCGCCAGGCTTGTCCCCTCGCGAGGGTCTTGAGCATGTGTTGATGAAGATGAGTCGTACTGGGTCACTCCTTGAGCCACACCGCAGGCCGCAGGCAGGAAAGTCTGGGTACCCCCATTCCCAGAACACCGACAGTAGCCCCCGGGCCCAAGGCGCGCTTGGACTTGGCTTAGCAGAGAAGCGAAGAGGCAAGTGCGAAGCGCCGCGGGCGCCAATAGCCTGCGGCCTTGGGCGCCGCGTGGCGGTTGATTGGACGTGGGCGTCCCTGTTCCCCCACGCCTCCTTATTTTGCGCTCGGCTAGGCGGACCCGTTGTTGCACACAGTCTCCCCTCTTCTCGCCACCCACGCGCCTCCTTCTCTTCCTTCTCTCGAGCTCCAGCCTCCGCTTCCAATCAAATCTCGCATCCTCTCCCTTCCTGTCGCCATGGCTCCAACGAAGAAGGGGAAAGGGCCAAAGCCTGCGCCCTCGCCCCGCCCGTCGCCGTCGGTGGCTCCTGCTGTCGACCGGTCGATCATACTCAACCAGGAAGGCTCGGACAAGGTTAGCTCTGCCATCGCCACCATCTTCAATGAGTGCGGGAGGACCACGGTCTGTCCCACGTCTCACTTCTCCATTGACAGAACAGTCACCAAGGTCTGGTACTTCGCCGACGCTCTGTGGGCGGGACTGGTTCCCCCCTTTTCCAATTTCTTCAACGCTATGCTTTCTCATTACCAGATCCACATGATGCATTTGGGTCCCGAATCCATTACCATTCTTGCCGTTTTCGCTTTTGTCTGCGAGACGATGATGGGCATTCCTCCTTTAGTTGCCTTGCTGCGCCACTTCTTCTCTCTGCGCCTCAGCGATCCCACACAATGTTCGGGGTGCGTGAGCTTCCTTCCCGCACCAGAAACAGCGGCTTCGGGGATCGATTTCAGTCTTCCTCCGCCCACGACCGGGTTCCGTGAGCGGTGGCTGTACGTGGATGCCAGGGTGCCTAGCCCCCTGCTTTCGGAGCCAACCGTGCCCGCTATCCCCAATTCGGGCTGGGGCCAGGAGACGCTCATGAGCCCCCGGCTCGTCTTCGTTTGGCATTGCTTCGCGTACTTGAGGGCGCTCGGTGTGACGACACCCAAGGTGGTGAAGGAGTTCCTCCTGTGCCGCATTGCCCCTCTCTAGCGTCATTCCCGCCGGATGTGGGCCTTCGGGGGGCGCGAAGACCGCATGAGGCTCCAAGAGGAAGATCTGACGCCTGAAGTGCTGAGGAAGGTTCTCACGATCCTGACTGGGGACCCTTCCCCTAGCGGCATCCGGCATGGGGGCGCCCTGCTGTACCTTTGCTCACACAGGGGTGATTTTGTGAAGCAGATGCCCAGCTTCGATGAATGGGGGTTGTGCCCTACAGGCCTCAGGGGACCTCGCGAGAACCCAGTTGTGGTGGTTGCCCTTTCGGTTGCCCAAGACGGTCCTTCCTCGAGTGGTGGAGCTGGGAGGCAAAGGGCGTCGTGGGCTGAGGGGGCCTTCGTCGGAACGATGATGCCACACGGTACTCCTGAGGCGGCAACTCCTGAGATCCGCCCTGCAGCAGCTAAAAGTACCAAGCCGCGGCCTGCGGCTCCCGTGGCAGAGGCCCCCGAGGCCCCAGCCACCCTTCTTGGCGCGGCGTCCGGCGGCGTGTCCCTGCGCGATGCCCCCGATGCCGGTCATATTGGCGCTTCTTCCTCGTCGCGGGCTGACCCTTGCGCCGAGCTCCTGGGCCGCTTCCGCATGGACTTCGAGGCTCTCCGGAAGAGGAGGGAGGCCTTGGGTGATGATTACCCTTGCCTCCTATTGAAGCGCAGGAAGTACTTCGCCACTGATGAGTAAGCCTTTCCCTTTCTCTGTTCCTTACTTTCCTGTTGCTTCAGCTGATCATTGCCCTGCAGGGCCCTTCCTGCCAAGTTCACGGAGATGGCTGAGGAGCCATCCCTCCAGGCCTCTCCCTCTCCTCCTTCCCCAAGCGTCCCGAGCTCCAGCACTGCCCTTGCGGTGAGGCCGGTTGGAGAGGCGGGCCATCCTGTGATGCATCTTGGTTCTGCGCACCTCGCGACCATCCTTCGCGAGCCCTCCCAGGGCATAGCCAGCCTGCCCTGGGCTCTTCGACTGGTTGTGGACGGCGACTGGCTGAGGTCGGCCTTGCGATCTTCCTTGGGGGGTGAACTGGCTTCGGGCCAAGCTTCTGGCGAGGCGCATCTGGCCATCGCGAGGGCGCCAGCCCCCAGCCCCCTGCCCAGCGGGGGAGTGCTGATCCGTGGCCCTCCTCGCGCGCCCGAGGCGGAAGGTGATGCGGAAGACGTGCTTGAGAGCGCTCGGGAGCGTCGCGCCCTCCGCCAAGGGTTCCTCCGGAGGGCGGCTAACGCGGTGAGCCGGCTTGGTGCAAAGGTCGCTCACGAGGACATGCGCCTTGAGGCCGAGGGCCTGCGCCTAGCTGAGGAGAGGCGCAAGCTGAAGGTGGCCGTTGCCCTTGCATGCCACCAGCGTGACCTCGACAACGAGAAGGCCGAGGCGTCGCTGGCAGCTTCTCGGGAGGCCTACTCCCGGGCCGTCGAGGAGGCTAAGGAGGCCAACCAGCGGCACAGGGTCGCAAAAGAGCGGGCGTGGGAGCTCCGGGCCCGGAGTATCTCCCTGGAGCAACAGGTGGAGTTGCATGAGGCAGCCCTTGCATCAATGGAGGGGGCTCGGTCGATCGAGCGGAGCTTCAGAAACGTGAGGAGGCGCTGAGGCTGGAGGCCACCAAGCGCACCCTGGAACTCGACGGATTGGAGATGATGGAGCGCCTGGTGGCGCAGGCGGAGGATGATGTCGCCGCAAGGGAAGTCCGAGCCTTAGAAGAAGTTTATCGCCGAGTGGTGGCGGCTCGCTTGAACCTCGAGCGCGAGTTCGAGGAAAGGCTGGAGCTGATCCGGGTCGAAGCAGAAGGCAGGACCGCCGCCCTGAAGGCCAAGCTGGATGAAGTGATGCGGCGTGCGGACGCTGCCGGAGCCGCCCTTGGCGCGGCACAGGCGGAACTGGCTTCCTCGCGCGCCGAGGTGCTTCTTCTCCACCAAAGGGTGGACGCGGCTGAGGCCGTTGCGCGGCGGAACGAGGATGAGATATGCCAGCGGCAGACCGTGGAACACGTGCACAGCCACATGCTCCGCGAGCTCCAGGAAAGAGCTAACATGGCCTTGGGTATCATCTACGAGGCAGCTGTTGGGGAGCCTCGTGTTGTTAGCTATGCTGGTAACCTTCAATTCTTCACCGATGCGGTGACGCAGCTGGAGGCCCGTTCGGGCAGGGCCGACAGGTTGGTGGAGGAGAGGAGTCGTGCCCTACTTGGGCGTGTTTTCTCTCGTGTCTTCAGTCACCTTCAGAACATGGACCCCCACTTTGACTTCGATGCCGCCATCGCACTGGTACCCTTGGCAATCTGGGACAATCTAGCGAGTTGGGTGGAAGACAACGTGGACGCCCTTTTTAGGGCCTTCACCGCTGACGACGACGGTGTGGTCATAGCCGCTGCTGAGGGCGGAGTGGTGAATGGCCTAGGTGGTTGTGAGGGCGGAGCGGTGAATGGCCAAGGTGCTGACGGCGGCGATGTAGAAGGCGACGGCGAGGCCAGTGATGCCAGTGGCGAGTCCGGAGGTGTCCTCGGGGATGCATTGGGGGATTTATCCGATTGACCGTGTGCTGTTCCTGTTTTTTTCCTGCGCAGAGAGAGTTCGGGCTTGGCCCAGGAGGTTGTAAGAGCATTTTGGGAGGGGGAGCCCCTTGTGTAAAAACTTGCAGTTAGCATATTGTAGACATGATATCACCCGTGTGTCTGCGCCAGGCGGCTGGTTCATGGCGAGCCGACTGGCTTGTTTACCTTCGACCCGCGTGGGCCCTGAGCTAGCCTGTGGAGGGCCGTGGTGTCCTGAGTGTCTCCTGAATGAGCTTGTCGAACCTGCAAGGAGAACCTCTTGAGAGGGTGAGCCGACGGCAGTCTGGGTTGCGTTCATGCTGGGACTGACCCGGCTCACGAGAGGCTCGCGAGGGGAGGCAGCTGAAGCTTGGACGGACGCAAAGCGGCAACTAGAACGCAAGAGATTGCTCGAACGAGACTAAACACCCCTTCCCCGGACACACGCAAGTTTCAAGCTCAAATCCAACTTAACTCCAACGGGGAAAAGCAACAACCAAGGGGAAAAGCAAGAAAAGCAGGAAAAAAGCCGAGTCCGGCACCTAGTCTAGTCTTCGACGTCTTCTCACTAGCGCGGAGCTAAGTGCTGCCACTGAGCGTGGGCGGGAGCCCGCGAGGCCCGAGGGCGGCTCTCCGGAGACTCCGAGGCGTGTACAGCCCCACTCATTATTACGTGAGGGTGTCACGGGGCGGCGAGCTTCACAGGCACTGGGCCTTCTTCACAGGTACCAGCCTTGCTTCATATCACCAGACGAGGGCCCCGCCTTCCACCACACTCTATTGCCACCAACGACGGTCGGAGACCGAGGACGCCGCCGATGGGATAGAGCGGTCGCGAGCGGTTCCCCCAACGACCACGGGTCCTCTGCCGGGGGTAGGCCTTGGGGAACCTCCCCGGTAGAGGGCCTACCTCCTGAGGACGCCTTGCTCCGAGCGCCGCGTGGGCGAGGCCGGATCTCGGCCCCTCTCCTGCAGCCCCCGGTGCACTCCTCCTAAGGGGTGGGGAGCTGCTGGATTGGGGCAGCCACCCGCTGTGACAACATGTACCTCCTGCGATCCATGGTTAGCGTATGCCTGTTCCTGAGGGATTAGCGGTACCCGATAGTCACTGCCTCCGGCGCGGTCGACGGGGCCTTCCCTGGGCTCCTGAAAGAGCTCAGCCTCGGGTGTTTCTTCTCCCCAGCCTGGGCCAAGGAACTGTCCATGGTCTTCCTCCTACGCGTGTCCTTGATCTATCATGTGGGGCACATACGCCTCCGGGGCCGCCTCTCCGAATGCCTCGCCGTAGTGCCCCATGTGCCATGCAGTTCTGTTCATGGTACCAACCTGGGAGTGGTAGCGCGGCGGCTCACCAGGACCGTGGGCTGTAGTGGATCCCCCTTCGATGGTCGGAGGCGGAGGCAGCACCGTTGGTGGCCAGGCGCTGATAGCCAGGTTGGCATTCGAGTGGCCCTGGAATCCGCTTGGAGCTGTGCGGGCGCGTGTGGGGCCTCCGTGCGATCCGCCTTGGGCCTGAGGCGGCAACTGGGTGCAAAAGGGGTGAGCCCCCAAGGCGGCGGAGCCCAGGAGCTCTGCCACCCGCTCCAGTAGCACGTCGCGGCCACCCTCTAGCAGCCTGCATTGCAGTAGTTCTCGAGCTACCGTGAGCGCGTCCCATGAGTTCGCCTGCTCTCGCCATGAGTACGCCGTGGTGGCCGTGGCGTGGCTCGAGGCCCTCTCTGCCGACCGCACCTGCCGTGGCGTGAGAGCTGGTGTCGTCTGACCGCATCGCTCGCGGCCCACAAAGCCCTGCGGACCGCGGGCTGCCTGGGGCACGGGGTTGAGGTCGCCCTGGGCAAGCGGCTCGGCGTGGGCGGTCCAGGCCGCCCAGGGATCAGGATTGCCCATGGGGTCGCCGGACATGATGACGATGATGCGATGGGCGGCACGAGGCGGCGGAGGGCAGATTCCGGCACACCCCTACCTAGCGCGCCAAATGTTGGATTTCGGGTTCCGGCAGACCCTTGAGGTTTGAACACTGGGGTGCACGCGGGGATCACACCCCCAGCCTACCCATGTCTCACCGCCTCGCTAGGATTTAAACTACACGAAGAACAAGACAAGGGACACGAGATTTATACTGGTTCAGGCCACCATTGTGGTGTAATACCCTACTCCACTTTGTGGTGTGGTGGATTGCCTCTGGGGCTGATGAGGAACAGTACAAGGGAAGAACAGCCTCGCGAGGGTTTGTTCTTGGTTGGTGCGATGAACTGCTAGGGGGAGTTCAGTCGCCTCTCTCTCTGTGTCTCAGATGCGGATCCGATCCCCCTACCCTGTGGGTGGCTAGTCCTATTTATAGGCCAAGGCCCCGGGCCTCTTCCCAAATATTAAGTGGGAAGGGCGCCAACAGTTGGCCATTTTGAAGGGGACCATCTAGTACACCTATCCTGACTAAAGTTGGTCCTCGCCTGCTAAAGACCCTGACGATGACGCTGGCTTGGGCTCCACGATGACCTCCATCCTGCCGTCCCGCTGGTCTTGGTCTTGTTGCACCAAAATGGTTGCCTTTTCTTGATACCCTCACCTGCGCTTGCCCCCTTTGCACCAAAGGGGAAACAAGGACCCTGCGCAGGCCAGCGCCTACCTGGCGCCCGCCTGGCCTTGGTCGTCATGGCTTACGTCACGAGCACCTCGTGAGGTACCCTGCCTTGATCTCTCCACCTCCTCGCGAGCCAGCCTGACAAGGCTGTGCCTGAGGAAGCCTCCTGTCGTCCGCCCCGCGAGGCTTGGCCCCTTGCGAGGGTCTTGAGCATGTGTTGATGAAGATGGGCCGTACTGGGCCACTCCTTGAGCCACGCCGCAGGCCGCGGGCAGGCAAGTCTGGGTACCCCCGTTCCCAGAATGCCGACATCATCCACTTGAGGGAAATTTGCTACTGTCCTACAAACCTCTGCACTTGGAGGCCCAACAACATCTAGAGGAAGAACGTTGCGTAGTAGACATCAAGATCTTTTTTGGCGCCGTTGCCGGGGAGGCTAGGTAAGCGACACTAACACCCCGTCAACTAAGCTCTTTTCTGGCATCATTGCAGGGGAGGTTAGTGCTTGAAGGTATATCTTTAGATCTTGCAATCGAATCCTTTTGTTTCTTGTTTTATCACTAGTTTAGTCTATAAACAAAAACTAAAAAATAGAATTGATGTAGCTTCATATGCTTCATCTTTTTAATGTATTTCGTGAAAATGACGAAATGGAAAATTGTGCTCAAGTGCTAGAAGAAGAATGCATTAAAATGTTTACCACTGAATCTTTGTATGATGAGCATGATTGCAATGTTGTTAGTATGAATTCCTTGAATAACCATGATGCCAATGATATGCAAAGCCACAAGCTTGGGGAAGCTATGTTTGATGAAGATGTTATTTTTTGTCCCCCAAGTTTTGATGAGCACATGTATTATGATGAAAGCATGCCTCCTATTTATGATGATTATATTTATGAAAGTGAATTTGGAGAGGTCATGACATTATTTAGTGATGAATCCACTATTTAGGAAGAGGTTCCAATTGATAATGAGAACAAAGTTGCTATCTATGATGATTATTGTGATGACATGTATGCTATAAAGAATAATGATAACCATGAAACTTGTCATTTTGATATTAATTTTCAATTGGATTATGCCTTACATGATAGCTATTTTGTTTAGTTTGCTCCCACTACTATTGATGAGAAGAATTTTGCTTATGTGGAGAGTAATAAAATTTGTATGCTTGTAGATCATGAAAATAATGCTTTATGTGATGGTTATATTGTTGAATTCATTCATGATGCTACTGAAAATTATTATGAGGGAGGAATATATGCTTGTAGGAATTGCAATAATAGCAAGTTTCCTCTCTATGTGTTGAAAATCTTGAAGTTAAGCTTGTTTTGCTTTCCTATGCTAGTTGATTATTGTTCCCATAAGTTGTTTGCTCACAAAATCCCAACGCATAGGAAGTGGGTTAGACTTAAATGTGCTGGTCATATTCTTCATGATGATCTCTTTATGTTTCAACTCTTATCTTTTATGTGAGCATCATTGTCATCATCATGCCTAGCTAGAAAGCCATTAAAGAAAAGGGCTTGTTGGGAGACAACACAATATTTACCCCTACTGTATTTGTGTGTTCACATGATTAAGATACTATAGTAATCATGTTTTATAGCTTTTGTTTCAATAAAGTGCCAAGTAGAACCTTTGCGAAGACTTGGGTGAAAGTTAATGTGATCTTGCTGTAAAAAACAGAAACTTTACGCTCACGAGAATAATTGTCATTTTTTACAGAATAGTGATTTTAAGTTGATTGTTTTTGAAGAAGATTAATAAAAAAATTCCTCACGTCCAAAAATTTATTTCAGAATTTTTGGACATACAGAAGTATTCAAGAGTTACAGATTACTACAGACTGTTCTGTTTTTGACAGATTCTGTTTTCTATGTGTTGTTTGCTTATTTTGATGAATTATGAGTAGTATCGGAGGGTATGAACCATAGAGAAGTTATAATACAGTATATATTACACCAATATGAATTTACAATGATTTCACAACAGTAACAAAAGTGGTGATTTATTTTCTTATACTAACGGAGCTTACGAGTTTTCTGTTGAGTTTTGTGTTGTGAAGTTTTCAAGTTTTGGGTAAAGATTCGATGGACTATGGAATAAGGAGTGGCAAGAGCCTAAGATTGGGGATGCCCAAGGCACCCCAAGGTAATATTTAAGGACAACCAAGAGCCTAGCTTGGGGATTCCCCGGAAGGCATCCCCTCTTTCGTCTTCGTTCATCGCTAACTTTACTTGGAGCTATATTTTTATTAACCACATGATATGTGTTTTGCTTGGAGCATCATTTTATTTTACTAGGTTTTGCTTTCTGTTTGAATAAAATACCAAGATCTTAAATTATTAAATTTTAGAGAGTCTTCACATAGTTACATAATTATTCAACTACTCATTCATCTTCACTTATATCTTTTGGAGTAGTTTGTCGTTTGCTCTAGTGCTTCACTTATATCTTTTAGAGCACGATGGTGGCTTTATTTTGAAGAAATAGATGAACTCTCATGCTTCACTTATATTATTTTGAGAGTCTTTTAGAATAGCATGGTAATTTGCTTGTGTTATGAATTTAGTCCTAATATGATGGACATCCAAGTGGGATATAATAAAAACTTTCATATGAAGTGCATTTTATACTATGAGAAGTTTGATTCTTTATGATTGTTTTGATATTTGAAGATGGTGATATTAGAGTCATAATAGTGGAGTAATTGTGAATTTGAGAAACACTTGTGTTGAGGTTTGTGAGTCCCGTAGCATGCACGTATGGTAACCATTGTGTAACAAATTTGAAGCATGAGGTATCTCTTTGATTATCCTCCTTATGTGTGGAGGTCGGGATCGCGCGATGGTTAACTCCTACCAACCTTCCCCTAGGAGCATGCATGTAGTGCTTGGTTTTGATGACTTGTAGATTTTTGCAATAAGTATGTGAGTTCTTTATGACTAATGTTGAGTCCATGGATTATACTCACTCTCACCCTTCCACCATTGCTAGCCTCTCTTGTGCCGCGCAACTTTCGCTGGTACCATACACCCACCATTTACCTTCCTCAAAACAGCCACCATACCTACCTATTATGGCATTTCCATAGCCATTCCAAGATATATTGCCATGCAACTTTCCACCGTTCCGTTTATTTTGACACGCTTCATTATTGTCATATTGCTTTGCATGATCATGTAGTTGACATCATATTTGTGGCAAAGCCACCGTTCATAATTATTTCATACATGGCACTCTTGATTCATTGCACATCCTGATACACCGTCGGAGGCATTCATATAGAGTCATATTTTGTTCTAAGTATCGAGTTGTAATTCTTGAGTTGTAAATAAATAGAAGTGTGATGATCATCATTATTAGAGCATTGTCCCATGTGAGGAAATAAAAAGAGGCCAAAGAAGCCAATAAAAAAGAGAGGCCAAAGAAGCCAATCAAAAGAATAAGAGAAAAAGAGAGAAGGGACAATGCTACTATCCTTTTACCACACTTGTGCTTCAAAGTAGCACCATGATCTTCATGATAGAGAGTCTCCTATGTTGTCACTTTCATATACTAGTGGGAATTTTTCATTATAGAACTTGGCTTGTATATTCCAACTGTGGGCTTCCTCAAATGCCCTAGGTCATCGTGAGCAAGCAAATTGGATGCACACACACTTAGTTTCTTTTTGATCTTTCATACACTTATAGCTCTAGTGCATCCGTTGCATGGCAATCCCTACTCACTCACATTGATATCTATTGATGGGCATCTCCATATCCCATTGATATGCCTAGTTGATGTGAGACTATCTCCTCTTTTTGTCTTCTCCACAACCACCATTCTATTCCACCTATAGTGCTATGTCCATGGCTCACGCTCATGTATTGCGTGAAAGTTGAAAAAGTTTGAGAATACTAAAGTATGAAACAATTGTTGTTTGTGACACTTATAGGGAATCTAGGGCTGTTTGTGACACTTATAGGGAATATCCCAATGGATTGATCGGAAAGAATAACTTTGAGGTGGCTTTGTACCCTACAATAATCTCTTTGTTTGTTCTCCGCTATTAGTGACTTTGGAGTGACTCTTTGTTGCATGTTGAGGGATAGTTATATGATCCGATTATGTTATTATTGTTGAGAGAACTTGCACTAGTGAAAGTATGAACCCTAGGCCTTGTCGAAGCATTGCAATACCGTTTACGCTCACTTTTAACACTTCTTAGCTTTCTATTTTTATAATTTCAGATTACAAAAACTTATATCTACCATCCATATTGCACTTGTATCATTATCTCTTTGCCGAAATAGTGCACCTATACAATTTACCATTGTATTGGGTGTGTTGGGGACACAAGAGGCTCTTTGTTATTTGGTTGCAGGGTTGTTTGAGAGAGACCATCTTCATCCTACGCCTCCCACGGATTGATAAACCTTAGGTCATCCACTTGAGGAAAATTTGCTACTGTCCTACAAACCTATGCACTTGGAGGCCCAACAACGTCTACAAGAAGAAGGTTGCATAGTAGACATCAATAGCTTCATTGATGATGACTCCAGAACCTGTCAGAAGATATCTTGGGCTCCTTGTAGGGATTGTTGGCACTATCAAAGGTTGTGCTCTCTAAAGCTGAAGACACCGAATGAGCCCTGAGTGGTAGCAGCATTGGGAAGCCTTGGCAACCTGGGCTTTGGCTTCTGAGTCTGAGACCTGTGCTCAATGTGGTAGTCATATTGGGGATCGGGAGCAACAGGAGGTGTCATGATGGGCCATCTGACACAGATCAGCTCACCTTCATGATTGAAGGAGCAACAGCAACACTTGAGGTGGATGGCTGAATTTCTTTTGTGGCATCAAGCGCTTCAGTCTAAAGAGTAGCTTCATGCTGCGCATTGTCTTCAGCCATGGGAACGTCATTGGCTTCAGCAGCAACATCATGTGTAGTGGCTTCAGTGGCTTCAAGAACTGGTGGGTCAGGCATAATCACATCTGGACATACAGTTTGGTCGGTAAGGGGAATGACAGCTTGTTCTTCTTCTCTTTCCTCGACTGATGTAGCCAGAATATGTTCAGCCTCTTTGGCTTCAGAGTCTTGAGTAGTTTCTGTATGGATGGCTTCAGGGAACACTTGACGTGCTACTTAGCTTGTGGCTTGCACATCCTCTTCAGGAATGCTCGACATGGAGACCATTTTCCTTGGCCTCGGTGAAGCCTTTGAGAAGAGGGCAACGCCTGTGGTGAGGGTGTGGTCTTCTCCATGTCTTCAGCGGTTTCTTGTGGAGTCTCAATCACTGGAGTGGTGACTTGGGCTAGTGGAGTGCGCGGAATGACTTCATGGAGCGGAGTGTTGGGGTGTTGCTCTTCCCAAAAATCATCATGAGTGATTGGTGTCGTAGGACCACCATACTGATATGTTCACTGCTCGAGGGAGCAGGCGATGATACCAGCTTGGGCATGATCTGGGGAACTTAGGAAGGACTTTAGCATCAAACTACATTGTCTTCATGACCAATGTCTTTAGTTGTGATGTGGTCAGCAGCTAGAATCTCTTCCGACTCATGAGCCTTTGTGGAAGCAAGATCATGAACACTTAGACGCTGATCTTTGTTGGACGAAGCTGGTAGTGGAACAGAAATTGGCTCAACCATCAGGGGCTCTTGAGGTGTAGCTTGATCTTTTTTTGAAGACTTTGAAGATTTTTTCTTCAGCTTCTTTGATGAAACAACATCAGAGGCTTCTTGATGCTTTCGCTTCTTGGCCTCAACCTCAGTCTGCTTTGTCTTCTTCTTCTTAGAAGCAACTGATGGAACCTTTGGCTTTGAGCCAGTCATGCTGGTAGGGAAGACAATGCTTGGTCTTTCCTGCCCTGGAGTTTCAGCTTCAGCTTGCATTGGCTTGTTGTTCTTAGCAGCCAACTTGGGGTCAATGCCTGGATGCCCAAGTGCTTTCCTCTTCAAGGCTTCATTCTGAGCCAAACACATTTCTCAGCACAATGCTTGAGGCACTCTAGTAATCTCTTGGCTTCATCGCGATGCTTGACAAATTCAGTCTTGAGATCAGCCATCATCTTCTGGAATTTTTGCCCTTCAGTGACGCTGAGGTTGGCCATGTGCTTCTTGAAGAGAGCCTTCTCACGATCAATATTATTTTTATGCTCAATGACCTTTTGAGCGATGGCAAGCTCCTTGGCAATAAAGCTTTGAAAAGTTAGAGCAAGATATGTGCGACCCATATAACCTTGGAAAGTTAGAGCAAGCACCTTGATGGGTAAATAAGATAGGACATCGGCCTCTGACTCCTCCACTAGGGAGCTACATTGACTTAGGTCTCCCTCTAGCTCAGAATCATTGTTAGGATCATATCCTGAGCATGAATTTGTAGGTGGAGAGCGTTTGCATTGCATTGCATCCAGACTTGATTTCAGTCCCTTAATGCCAAGTTTGACAGCCATGGCATTGTTCTGCTTTATACTTTTCATGTGCGCAAGCTCATAATCATTATGATGTTGTTTAGTATCTGAGATTCATGAAAACATAAAAAGTAGTCTGATTATCTATGGAATGCATTGTGGATTCAACCCGAAGAGTGTGTGATGCGGAGCATCCTATGGTCATCCCCATGGACCTACCATCGTCTCACCAAGTGCCAAGAGGACCCATGACATGAGCATGAGCTAGAAGCCTCGAGACCGAGGTGACTTCTTTCCTTAGTGATATCTCATATGATCCACTCGAGACATGGCTACTACATAAGTCCGGAATGTTGTGCATGATTAGGTACCAAGAGAACCCTTCCGAGGATGCACATGAAGATGGTCAAGCTCCCAAGTCCACGGATGAAGAGAACCAACGGAAGGTGACAAGAATAGCTCCCAGGTCACGGACATCTGGCCATGGCCCCAGACATCCGGCCCCTGGAGGTGTCACCTGCGGCCAAGGACCAACGGCCAAAGCTACAGGGCCCGGAAATTCGGCGGCCAGCCCGGACATCCGGCCCGTCGCCCCGGAAATCCGGCTCCCATCCCGGACATCCGGACAAGTCATCCAGGGAGTACCGAAGCCTCCCCCGCCAGCCCAGACATCCGGCCACAACCCCGGAAATCCGGCCCCTCATGACGCCCCGAACATCCCGCCGACGCCCGGACATCCGGACGAGCCCTATCCAGGGAGCTCCAAGACGGTGCCAGGCCAGCCCGGACATCCGGCCCGACAGCCCGGACATCCAACGCCTCGCGAGCGCCCGGACATCCGACCCAACGCCCGGACGTCCGGCCCGCCCTGTCTGCACACAGTGTAAAGGGTCGAGGCCCATGTACCCCTTCGCCCCCTTAGACTATATATACTCGTCCTTCGCCCTCTTTATAGGGTTAGCATTGCGATAGCTCATATTTGAGATAGGGCTTTGCTCATCCACTTGGTTACTTCTCCTCGGAGCTCATGACGTCTTCGAAGAAGATCCCCCAAGTGGATTCAAGACCCCATCATGGGAAGACCCTTCAATACCTCCTCATGGAGAAGACGCTTTGTATCATCCTTTGTTGGCCTTGAATCGTGTATCACTCTTTGTGTTTCGAGGATCTAGCATATGTGTGACCGGATCTTGTTGGTTGAGTGATTTCTCTTGTGATTCCCCTCGTGTTCCCCTTGTTTTTTCCATCGTGTTCTTCGAGTTCTTCGTAGGATCCCCTCTAATCGTGAAAGATCGGGCATCTAGGGTTCCACCCTACATCATCCTGGTATCATGAGCCACGTTGATCACATATTTGGAGCCCCTACCCTTTGTTTTCTAGCTTGATTTTGTTGTTTTTTTGTCCTAACCCGAAAATCCCAACTAAAAATAGACCCATTTTTTGTGATTTGTTGGTGTGATGAAGTTTTGTTGGATTTTATCCATGGATTTGTTTGCCACGTGTGTCTAGCTTTGCACCATCATCTCTGCCTTTTCCATCCACAAAATCCCCCGAATTTTGCCCGGATTTGACTTTTTCCCCATGGAGTTCATCGAGTTCGTCCACGGATCCCGAGCCTGGACATCCGGCCCGTGACCCCCGGACATCTGGCGACCCTGGACATCCGGCCACCTGGCCCGGACATCCGGCCCATGGCAGCAAAATTTAAATCCACCACCCCGTTTCCCGCCCAACTTTCACTAAGTTTTGTTTCGGTGCCCACATACACTTACGCATACCACCATCACTTCTGCATACCACCAACGCTTTCCGCAAGCACCGAAAAGCAAGAGGTGAACCACCAATCACCACATGGGATCAAATGAAGGATGTCAAGCGAGCACGCTTTGTGCCCACCTACTACAACCGTGATCTCTTCAAGAAACTCCAACTCCTCAAGCAAGGAACAAAGATCATTGAAGAATACTACAAGGAAATGGAGATTGCCATGATAAGAGCCAATGTCACGGAAGATGATGAGAAAACTATGGCATGTTTCTTGAATGGCCTCAATCATCCCATCAAGAAGATTGCTGACTTCCAACCCTACTCCAACCTCATTGAACTCGTGCATCAAGCTACCAAAGCGGAACTCCAAGTGCAAGATGACTTCAAGTACGCCAAGTACTCTTTGAAGAGCTACTGCTTCTCCAACACCCAAGATTCAACGACTCCAACAACTCCTACCTCAACCAAACCATCTACAAGCAACCGCGAGAAGTCGAGTTACAAGAAAACTTCGACAACCTCAAGTCATCCTCCTACTGCAAGAAACTTCAAGCCGCGCGCTCCATCATCTACTCCAACCGATGAGACCGTCAAGACAAGCTCCATAATTGTTTCACATGTGGTGTCCGAGGCCACAAGTCCTTTCAGTGTACCAACAAGCGTACCATGATCCTCAACAACGACGAAATCGATGCCTCCAGAGTGAAGAGGAGATGGAAGCCCTTGAGCAAGTGGCCACGCACCAATGCATGAACGAAGATGAAGATGATCAAGTCTTTTGTGATGAGGATTCGAGCCCCGCTCTCGTTATCTCCAAAGTCTTGACTCTTCGACGTCAATAAGACGAAGACAAAAGATGCCAGATCTTCCACACCAAGGCCGGCATCAATGGAAGGTCCGTCAAGGTCATCATCGATGGAGGGAGTTGTCACAATTTGGCAAGTGAAGATCTATGCTCCAAGCTCCAATTGGTCAAGATGAAGCACCTGGACCCCTACAAGGTTCAATGGCTAAGCGATTCCGGTACTATCCAATTCGAGCATACGGTCAACGTCTCCTTCAAAATCGGAGCTTATGAAGACACTTTGGAGTGTGATGTCATCCCGATGTCCATTTGCAACCTCCTTCTTGGTCGACCATGGCAATTTGACCGCGGCGTCATCCACAACGGGCGTACCAATCACTATAGCTTCAAGATGGAGGGAAAGGAGTACGTGCTATGACCTATGTCTCCAAGTCAAGTGATCACCGACAAGCAAGCCACCCATCATGGAGAAAAGAGTGAGAGAGTGACCCACCCAAAAGAGAGTGAGCTCCACAAGACAAAATCGAGTGCCTCCATGATGAGCGACAAGAAAAACTTAGTCCTATTTTCCACCAAAAGTGAGATGAGAGAAGTGTGTGAGAACCCATCAAGTGTTATGCACTATGTCCTTGTGTGCAAGGATGAGGCACCAAAAACTAACACCTCTCACAATCTACCTTTACTGTTGTCTTTGTTTTTGCAGGAATTCCAAGATGTTTTCCCCGGCGAGCTACCTCCGGGTCTACCTCCACTACGAGGCACTGAACACCAAATCGACATCATCCCCGGAGGACCTCTACCTAACAAGGCTCCCTCCCGTGTCAACCCCGAGGAAACCAAGGAGATCCAATGGAAAGTACAACAACTCATCGACAATGGTCAAGTACGTGAAAGCTTGAGCCCTTGTGTCGTTCCGGTCAATTTTGTTCCAAAGAAAGACGATACTTATCGCATGGTTTCCGATTGCCGTCCCATCAATGCTATCACCGTTAGATATCGTTACCCTATTCCACACTTAGATGATATGCTTGATGAGCTTAGCGGAGCCACCATTTTCTCTAAGACTGGTCTTAGGACTGGCTACTATCAAATACGCATCCAAGAAGGTGATGAATGGAAAAACGCATCTAAGACCAAATTTGGCTTATATGAATGTCTTGTTATGCCAATGGGTTTATTCGAAGCACCCGGTACTTTCATGCGAGTCATGCAATTTGTTCTTCGTCCCTATATTGGTGTATTTGTTGTGGTCTATTTTGATGATATTCTTGTCTTTAGCAAATCCCTCAAAGATCATGTCACCCATCTTAGAACCGTGTTGCAAAACCTTAGGAAAGAGCGACTTTATGCTAATATGGATAAATGCCTTTTTGGTGTTGATAAGCTTGTTTTCTTGGGTTTCATTGCGTCTTCTAAGGGTGTTCATGTAGATGAATCTAAGATCAATGCTATTAAAACTTGGCCCCAACTAACCAACTTGCAACAAGTGCGTAGTTTTCTTGGTTTAGCCGGTTTCTATCGTAGATTTGTGAAGGATTTTAGCACCATAGCTTCACCTTTACATTCCTTGAGTAAGAAAAAGGCGCCATTTGTTTGGGGACCATCCCAAAATACCGCATTTAATGAGCTTAAGAATTTTCTTACTCATGCTCATGTGCTTGCATTACCCAACTTTGACAAACCTTTTGAAATTCATTGTGATGCTAGAGGTAATGGCATAGGAGGTGTGTTAACGCAAGACAAGTGCCTCATAGCATACTTTAGTGAGAAACTTTCTGGAGAGCAACTCAATTATCCCATCTATGAAAAGGAGCTATATGCTTTAGTGCGAGTTTTGCATGAATGGGAACATTATCTTCGCCCTCATGAGTTTATCATTCATACCGGTCATGAAACGCTTAAGTACTTAAAGGGTCAAACTAAGTTGAACAAGCGTCATGCTAAATGGAGTGAATTCATTGAGTCTTTTCCTTATGTCATCAAGTACATCAGAGGTAAGGAAAATGTAGTGGTGGATGCTCTTTTCCGCATATGCATGCTTGTCACTAAACTTGAATTGAATGTCATTGGCTTTGAGCACATCAAAGACTTGTATGCACATGATCATACTTTTGCTATTCCTTATGGTAAGTGTTTGACACATGCATCTTGGGAACGATATTACATCAAGGATGATTATCTTATGGAGCTAACAAACTTTGCATTCCCGAGTCTTCTCTTCATTTGCTCCTTTTGCAAGAGTCTCATGGAGGCAGACTCATGGGACACTTTGGACATGACAAGACATTCGCTACGCTCTCCAAGAACTATTTTGGCCCAAGATGTTCCGCAACATCTCATGCTTCACCAACCAATGCTCCACATGTCGCAAAGCTAAGTCAAAAGCTCAATCCCATGGTATTCAGATGCCCCTTCCTATCCCTTATCAACCTTGGGAAGACATTAGCATGGATTTTGTACTTGGTTTGCCTGGAACTCAAAATGGAAAGGATTCCATATTTGTTGTTGTGCACCGATTCTCTAAGATGGCTCATTTTATCCCATGCAACAAGATAGACGATGCTTCACATATTGCAAATATTTTTTGTAGGGAAATCTTGCGCCTACATGGAGTGCCCAAGACGATTGTCTCCGACCGCGACGTCAAGTTCTTGAGTTACTTTTGGAAGACTCTATCCGCCAAGCTTGGAATCAAGCTCTTGTTCTCTTCGGCATACCACCCTCAAACCGACGGCTAAACGGAGGTGACGAACCGAACACTCTCCAGTATACTATGTGTGTTGATCAAGAGGAACATCAAGGAGTGGGAGGCGTGTCTACTGATCGCTGAGTACGCCTACAACCGCGCAAGACATTCGACTACCGGCAAGTCCCCCTTCGAGGTTGTCTACGATTTCAACCCGTTGTCCCCATTGGACAATCTTCCTCTACCACTACAAGAGCGCATCAACATGGCCGCGAGTGCTCGAGTGAACTACCTCAAGAGGATGCATGAAGATACAAGGCACACCATCGAGCGCTAAGTACAATGACTAGCGACCAAGCTCAACATCAACAAGCAAGCCATGATATTCAACATTGGAGATCTTGTGTGGATACACCTTTGCAAGGAGCGCTTCCCCAATGAATGCAAGTCCAAACTTATACCACGAGCCGATGGACACTTCAAGGTGCTTGAACGCTACAAAAACAACGCCTACAAGATCGATATACCATGCGACAAGTACTCCATGAGCGACATCTTCAACATCAAAGATCTCTCCCCGTACCATGGTGATGAGGATTTCGATCCGAGGTCGGATCTTTCCCGAGGGAGGGGAAATGATGCAGAACATCCTATGGTCATCCCCATGTACCTACCATCGTCTCACCAAGTGCCAAGAGGACCCATGACACGAGCACAAGCTAGAGCTCTTGAGACCGAGGTGACTTCTTTCCATAGTGATATCTCATATGATCCACTCGAGGCATGGCTACTACCTAAGTCCGGAATGTTGTGCATAATTAGGTACCAAGAGAACCCTTCTGAGGATGCACATGAAGATGGCCAAGCTCCCAAGTCCACGGATGAAGAGAACCAACAGAAGGACACATGAACAACTCCCAGGTCCCATACATCCGGCCCCTGGAGGTGTCGCCAGCAGCCAAGGATCAGCGGCCAAAGCTACAGGGCCCGGACATCCAGCGGCCAGCCTGGACATCCGGCCCGTCACCCCGGAAATCCAGCCCCATCCCGGACATCCGGACAAGTCATCCAGGGAGTACCAAAGCCTGCCCCGCCAGCCTGGACATCCGGCCACAACCCCGGACATCCGGCCCCTCACGACGCCCCGGACATCCCGCCGACGCCCGGACATCCGGGCCAGCCCTATTCAGGGAGCTCCAAGATAGCGCCAGGCCAGCCCGGACATCTGGCCCGACAGCCCGGACGTCCGCCGCCTCATGAGCGCTCGGACATCTGGCCCGACGCCCGGACGTCCGACCCTTCCTGTCTGTGCATAGTGTAAATGGCCGAGGCCCATGTACCCCTTCACCCCCTAGACTGTATATACTCCGCCTCCGCCCTCTTTCTAGGGTTAGCATTGTGATAGCTCATATTTGAGATAGAGCTTTTCCCAGGTTCATCTCGTGCCTAAAATCACCCAGGCACCATCCGGACGTCTGACGACTTCTGGTCGTCCGACCACCATCGGACATCCGATGTTACCTGATGAAACTGCATATTTTCAGTTCGGCCACCACCACCTTTGTGCTTTCCACCACCGCCTACGCACTCTGATACCTCCACCACTTTCCACAAGCACCACCATCACTTAACCGCTACCACCTCCGATAATTTTGACCCATTTTGGTCTTTGAGTTTTGAGTTGCGGTTTCTGTTTCCTAATGTGTTTCGGCTACTTAGGGATGGTTCGACAATGACAACATCACCGCTCATATTCATCATCGACATCGACCGCTACACAATTTTGACACCTCGACCGTAAGCAAGAACGGTAACCTCTTTATCATCTTAGTATCATGGCATCCTTTCATGGTACATTCCTTGCCATTACATTGTTAACCCCAAGCCCATTTTGGGTCACTTGCCTATTGAGACTAGCCATTGAGTATTGTTGGCAACGTTACTTGTGCACTTTAGTGATGATTTATCTACACCTTCTATTGCATATATACCATATCATATTGGTATCATATCATCTCTTGTGCCACAAGTTTGTTCCCGCATATATACAATTGCTATCTTGGTTTGTGCATTTCGCATAAGTGGTCATATCAAAAAAGAATAATCTTTTAAGAAAAGAAAAAGAGTGAACAAAGAGCTTGTAAGAAATAGTCATAGCATCACAATATATCATATGGTAACATACTCGATCATCTTGGATCATCTTGTGCTAAAGCACCGGAACATACATACATAGCATACTTGGGATAGAAAGTTTATCCATTTTGCATCTTATAGGTTGTGCACAAGTGTCGTATCCGCCTATTGAGCAATCGTGCTAGCGTCTCTCTTGAGTTGTGTAACACGAGCGTTTTTTGTGGATTACACATTTTGTGCTCATTCCTTGGTTGCACGAACCCATTTATCTATCTGTGTGTGTGTGTGTTTCCGTGTGCCATTCTTTGCTATGGGTATACTTGTTTCGCTTGCAAATTTGTGAATGTTTTTCAACATTATTTACTCTTGCTAACATTTTGCATCAAATTTTTGTGCAACTATCCTCACCGAGCTCCACCATAAGCCTTACTTGTGTAGGTGTGAGAAATTGACGAGATCGGTACCAATTGTGCTATTTCCTTGTTACATCATCGAGTAATCATTGATCCATTTTCAACATCGGTCAAGGTACATTTTGTATAGTTCTATCCTTTCTTCCTCTCATATTTTCTCGAGTATTGTGATGGATAGGAAAGGCATTTCATCTCCAGTCTTCGACGACAACAATGGCATGAACAACTACATCACCAAATCGTCAATCTTCAAACTACAACGACAAATGCAAGGCGCACAATCAAGATTGCGAGAGCGCATCGAGTACCTCTCCATCGATATTCGTCACTCCGAAGCAAGGAAAATGGACTACATCGAGAACAAGCTTTCCGCACAAAAGGAGGAGCAAGATGCAAGGATGGAGGAGATTCGGGACTTAATCAAGTCTACTTCCCCTTCAAGGCGATGGCGACCAAGTCGATCATCTTCGAAGCGCCCAAGTGATGCAAGCGCAATTCATCCACGTCCACATCTCCATGGAAACCACCATCACATTCGTGCTCAACATCGTCATGAAGGGAAATTCACCTCCAAGCAACATGTGCACGACGACGACGAACGCCATCGAGCTCAAGCAAGACAACGACATCATCATCATGAAGATGCTTGCCAAGCACAAATGTACAAGTCCCAAGTCCAAGCTTCATGAGAAAAAGAGAAGACCGCGAGATGAGGATCACCAAGACGGAGCTATGGCCACACCAACCACTTCGGCATCTTCGCCAAGTGTTCTCAAGGCATCTTCGCCTTTGGACGTATAGCATATTCGCCTACTTCCCATGAGTTCGCTTACATCGACATCTTCAACAACAAGGCGACCACCTATGAGCGAGGGCGACACTTCCATCTTCGGAAGCCCCTCAAGGAAGATGACCAAGCATGGGAAAGTCCCTTCGGTCATGGAGACGAGCTACGAGGTGCCACATCATATGGGCCTCCAACAGCAAGACGGTGACAAGAAGGTTGAGAAAGGGCCATCCCCTTCAACCACGGCGATGAAAGCGAACCTCTTCAACAACATGAAGACAGCGCCCCAACGGGACTACTACTCCGAGTCAAGCTACGAGACCACACATGAGACTTTATCTTTTGTCTCGGAGGAGAGTGATGTTTTGCCACATCCCACGACATTCATCTTTGGAGGCATTATGGATGAGGAGGCTAAGCATCGGACTATCCCTTCAACCACGGCGGCAATAGGAGTTGAGTTTGGAGACATTTGCACCAACATCTCTCCGATAACCATATATCATGAGATGCCCCAAGTGCCTTGTGAGGAGAGCCACTACCACATGAGTAACATAAGTGACTCCACCATACGTGACATTGAGAGCATTTCCCATGAGAGGATGAGTGTGACCACCACTAGCCCCACACATGAGAGCATGCCACACATCCTATGTGAGGTTGAAATCCATTTGAGTGACTCCACCAACCATATGAGTGAGAGCATCCAAGAGGGAGTGAGTGAACCAGAACACTTAGTGAGTGAGGTAATTGACACGACATGTGAGGCCACTATGATTTCTAACGATTCAACCTCTTCTTCGAGTGTGTTTTGTTATTTGGTGCTAGGTCTCCTACATGACGACATGCCTATCCTCAACGAGTCCATCCCTCCAATGGAGACGACGATGGCCATGGTGGATGATGATGAACCCCCCACATGGTTCCATCAAGATGAAGATGACAATGAGTGGATCTTTGACACCTCACCTACAACACATGGGCGACGCTCCAAAGGTAACATAGGTGATGGTGCTTCTCTTGTCCCACTAGTGGACTATCTCACCAACGGTTGCTTGCATGATGTTGATCCACCTATTCCCATGCTTCATACTAGTGCAACTTCCTCATGCCATGACTTACCAATTTATGATGAATATGAAGATGAGCATGTTGAGTTGCTTAGTTGTGATGCTATGCTCCATAGGATATCATGTGAAAATTCTTTTGGTCACATCATGTTTGATAATCCTTTAAACTTGTCATATGCTATGAGTGAGATCTCCCATATTGCATCATTTCAATCTCAACATAGTAACTATGCACGTCCCATTAAAATAAATCCTATTTGCACTTATGGCATAGATGACAAGATTATGGTTATTGGCTTTTGCTTTTCATGCGATGATATTGCCATGCTTCCTTTACATGATTTGCGCAATTCATCTACTATGTCATGCCATGATCACATAGAACAAAATATTGTTTGTTTTGGATGTTGTCAATATTCTCCATGTGATGTTTCCACTAATGCACATGAGGAGACCCCCATAGTTTGCTCATACATATTCGGAGATTTTGATGCATTCCATACTTTGCATGATTCCCATGATTGCGTGGACCATATGCATTCCATGAATAAAAATGCTCAACATATTTCTTGTGATGCATTACACAATTTGAGTCTCCATTATGTCATACATAATAAAAAACCTCTCATGATGGATGACATGTTTCTATATCACGCATCTCATTTATTTGAGAATTGGATATTTTGTGATAACCAACACAAGCACGTGTGCATCATGATGCATGGTGTGTACATGTACCAAGCACACACAATTTTCCCTTTGTCTTTGTTTTGTGTAGGTACTCACATATACTCGTCAACCTCTCAATCCCAAGAGTTGATGAAACGAGCTCTTGAGAGCAATGACGGTTTGGGATCACGTGGATTGCCCTTACCATCATCCTCTTCGCGCAATGACTACACGCATCTATTCTACTCCCTTCGTCCAGAGATACTTTTCGCATAAATGCATAAAAATGGATGTATCTAAAACTAAAATACGTCTAGATACATCCATTCCTTTGACAAGTATTTCCGGACGTAGGGAGTACTTGGCTCTCACACGGCTATGGGCTATATATCACTTGTCACCTTATGCTCATTTTACCGTGTTCACTTTGCGTGTTATGCCTCATTACATGATTTTTCCATGGAATTGTGACCCGTGCTTGCATCTACCCATGATTCACCATTATCCTACTCCTATGTGTATTTGCATGCTTGGTGGAGATACTTATAGCTATTGCCATGATTTCTTTGTGCCCCATGCTTTTGATGCTTGTTGTGTTGGGAGAGTCATGAGGTCCCATTTCTGTTTACGTAGGACTTCTTGCTGACACCATGAACCTACTTTGCTCATATCTTGGTTTCATGCCTTTGATATGTCATGTGCATTATTCATGCGATGATTCCTTCTAGTACATTGCATCTTTGCACTACTAGCTTGCTTGACTTGATCACTATGATTGTTTGCTTTGTCGCATCACCCTTGTTCCTCTCTTACTCGCTTTCTTGGGTTGATAACATATTTGTTCATGCCTCTCACATGATACATCTTGTTCATTGTTGCTTACCTCCAATTATTGCATCTATGCTTAGTGATTTGGAGACTTGGACACTTTACTTGTGATGCATGCTTCTTTGATTGAGCCTATTGTATTTGGTTGTTCTCGCATCATATGCCTCCATACTATGAAATGCTCCCTTGTCCTTCATTATGATGAGCATGATGCATACACTTGTTGGGTATCTTACCACATGAATGATAGGTGTTTCATTTGCACTAACCTCATTTGTTTTTCCAAGTGTTTGTCATGTTCTTTCATTTTGAAGGATTCACAAGGTGGTAACATCACGAGACAACTTGCTCATGTGAAGGCATACACGATGTGCGACACCAACATTTTCGACATCCTCATAAAGGTGAACTCCTTCCCTTTGAGCCATCCTCAAGCACGCATATTGGATGGGTCACTCTTTCATTGTTATTTCCTTCTTGTTGTTTACATGATACGTCTCGCGAACGAAGGAGCAACATTGGAGATTTGCTCTATGGACCTTCACATTGAGGAGTGCTCGCACTTATTGGATGCACCTTCAGAACTCCACTCATGCCACGACATCAAGCATTGGTACATCAACACTCCTTTGCCAGATTGCACCCACAACTGCATATCTGTTGATGGTGCTCACATATGTCATGCTCGATGGACATATCATACTCACCACAAGTTTGCACCCTATGCATGGATTGACTCACAATATGATTGCCTTGTTGCATCTTGTATTTCCATGTCATCCATAATATATGAGCTTGTGCATTTCCAAAGAAAATTTGTTGTGATATTCTTGATGGCATTGATACGTCTCCGTCGTATCTATAATTTTTGATTGTTCCATGCCAATATTATTCAACTTTCATATACTTTTGGAAACTTTTTATACTATTTTTGGGACTAACATATTGATCCAGTGCCCAGTGCCAGTTCCTATTTGTTGCATGTTTGTTGTTTCGCAGAAACCCCATATCAAACGGAGTCCAAATGGGATAAAAACGGAGAGAGGATTTTTTTGGAATATTTGTGACTTTTGGGAGGAAGAATCAACGCGATATGATGCCCGAGGTGGCCACAAGATAGGGGCCCACGGCCACTTAAAGTGGGCGCGCCCCCACCCTCGTGGGCCACTCATAAGGCGGTTGATGCCCTTCTTTGGTCGCAAGAAAGCTAATTTTTGGAAAACGATCTGGTTGAAGGTTTCAATCCAATCGGAGTTACGGATCTCCAGATATAAAGGAAACGGTGCCAGGGCAGAATTCCAAAAGGCAGAAACAAAGAGAGATAGATCCAATCTCGGAGGGGCACTCGCCCCTCCCACGCCATGGGAGCCAAGGACCAGAGGGGAAACCCTTCTCCCATCTAGGGAGAAGGTCAAGGAAGAATAAGAAGAAGGGGGGTTCTCTCCCCCTTGCTTCTAGTGGAGCCGGAGTGCTGCCGAGGGCCATCATCATCACCGCGATCTACCCCAACACCTCCATCATCTTCACCAACCTCTCCATCACCTTCCCCCATCTATATACAGCGGCCCACTCTCCCGCAACCCGTTGTACCCTCTACTTGAATATGGTGATTTATGCTTCATATTATTTTCAAATGATGTGTTGCCATCCTATGATGTCTGAGTAGATTTTCGTTGTCCTATCGGTGATTGATGAATTGCTATCATTAGTTTGAGTTGCATGTTTTATTACTGGTGCTGTCCTATTGTGCCCTCGGTGTCGTGCAAGCATGACGAATTCCTACTGTAGGGTTTGCAATATGTTCATGATTTGCTTATGGTGGGTGGAGTGAGTGACAAAAGCACAGACCCGAGTAAGTAGGTTGTTTGCGTATGGGATAACACTACTAGGGAAAACCCTAGCAGTATCGCTGGTTTTGTGCTCACTGGTAGCGCGGGTAGGCGCGCTACTAATAAGGTGCTACAGCTATTGCTTAGCAGTAACGCGTGCCCGCACGCGCTACTGCTAGGACAAATAGCTGCAGCGTTTGTTCAGTACCACGCTAATGCTAAGGTAACTACTTGCGGCGTGTTTTCTGTCCATCGCTACTAGTATTCTTTTGATTTTTTTAGTGTATTTATGCGCCATCGTACAAATATTGGTACAATACAAGTTATAAGGTTTACATCATATCTCCATAACAGTGTGTCAAATGAAGGTGGATTAGGTTCAAGTGGAGGCAATATGTGGTGCATGTCAAAAGTATACTACTAATCCAAACTTGATCTAGTTTGGACTAGTAGTACTTTCAATGTGCACCACATTTTGCCTCCACTTGAATCTAATCCGCCAGCACAAGCTATTTAATCATCATCATAGTCATTACCACCAACAGTATTTATTTAATCACCACTAACACTAGCTAATAATAATCATCATAGTCATTACCACAAACACTAGCTATTTTATCATCATAGTAATAGTGTAGCACATCATCATCCTCAAACTCATTTCTAGCTAGCTAATCACTCCTGCTACTCTCTCTTAGGAAAAATAACATAAAACACGTATAGCTCTCCTCCTGGATCAAGCTGGAGCATGCAGATGAACCTGTCTCCTAATCGTGGGTAGCGCATCTGTTTGCTGCCCCCTAGTACTTCTCTGCGCTCCCCCATCACATATTTGGTCCAGTCTTGCACTATTAAGCATCTGTCGCTAATCTTGAATGCACTAAAGTAATCTGTAGGATATCTTGGCCGTAAGCTAATAATACTCATGGTACCTTTAGTCTCGATCCCATAAGGCACAACATTCATCGGGAGTCCCTGTTGAAGAACATCGTATGGTAACATACTTAGCAATGAAGTTTAGCTTCATAAATAATGTATGGAAAAGATGCACTGAGGACAAATAGTAAAAATCTTACCATCCTTCCTAAATAGATGTGACCGTAGTTCATTACGAACAATATTGGTCGCACATTTTCAGTACTAACATTTCTAAATACAGGAAGAAAATTTGTCTTGATAGTATCAAGATCCTCAAGCCATGAAACATAATGACTGAGCTCCTCCTAGTTGAGTTTAGCCCCAGGACAGTATACGGTCCTGTCTAGCAAGCGCTGGACATGTTTGCTTGCACCGAAATAAGCTGACAATACAAATTAGTTGTCAACTATTTTTGAATAAACAATATCAAAGACATAAATATGGTTGAGAAACTTACATAATTGTATAATTGGAGGCGTCTGCACATCGACCCAGATGTCGGTATTACCTTCAATATTATCTTCCGGACGAATATCAAAGGTGATAACCATATCAGGCTCCAATGCATAAGTCATGCATAGTGCTCGCCATGTTTTGCATCCAAAATAGGTGTAGTCGTCTGAATTGTATAATTTTGCATGGAAAATATAACCATGCTCGGTCTTCAAGTAAACTTTCTTTTCCTCCGTAGTATGACTGAAACCTATCTTATCCAATACAAAAACTCTTGCATGGCAGGGGATACGCTAGTAGAATAGTAAAAAAAAAATATAAGTTGACTAAAATGAAGCAAATGTCATGCTTAATTACGAAAAAAGACTTGTCGTTGTGACTTACTGTATCCACTTCGAAGTTCTCGTCCAGCTTGATGCTGAAGCGCCTATAATCATCTAGGAAGATTCCGTCGCACAGGCCGCGCTCGTCTTCACAGTATTTGCAAATACCGAAATCCTTTTCGTCGTCAGACATTTCCTATGTTCATAGTTAAAACATTAATTGAAAATCGATCAAAGACAACTACCAGGATATTCAACACACAAATCCGGGGCACTCGATATTTCCAACATATTCTGGCACAAGTCATGACAAAATTCACGGAAAAATCCGGCATGACCTTTGCTAAAATAGGACATATCGAGCGCCTGAAATTTGCCGGAACGGAAATTAATCAACACTCCGGCAAAACATAGGCCACTCGGAGGTGTAACCTGCAAGCATGACCGGCCACTTGGATATTGAGCAACAGAAGATATACATTTCAAAATATCTTATAGGACTCAAATTAGCATGCATTCAATAAGCAAAAGTAAATCATCTCATGCATCCGTACATCGTCGAATATTATCACTAATACTTCACAAATAGTGTCATACATATAACACACTAATACAACTAAAACCCTAGCACACAACGGGTATCGGCGCGGGCGGTCGACACCCACAGAGAAGGAACCATCACGGGATCATAGCTCCAGTGAGATCCCCGGAGAACCTGCCAGGTATTGGAGAAAGACCTATGCTACAACGTAAACAAGTAGCGACGGACATGCGCGTCCTCCTCACTAACATGGTGAGGCACCACCTCCGCGGAGTCCTCGAGCCTCTGGATCGTCACTGGCCCACGCGACCGCCACCAAAGAAGGTTCGGGTCAATGACAGGCTGGCTCCTCACCAACCTGCGCCCCCCGGTAGGTAGCGCCTCCCAGTACCACCCTGGCGGAGCCTAGTCCCGGACATGGCCGATCTGGTCAAGCAGGTGTCGTCCTCCGCCGACTCGACGACGAGGATGCGGGATAGGCATCGTCCACATCGAGGCGGGAAAAATTGCTTTAACTAAAAAATAGCAACAATTTCTTACTAACTAGTTCTATTAATTCAACTAGTTCTTACTAAAAATAAACTTACTATAAATAAAAATATTCTAGTACCTAATTAGTACCTAGTTATTACTAACTAATTAGTACCTAGGAACTACTGCCCTAATTACCATCTAATTTGATGAACCTATAGGGGTGGAAAGTGGTAGCGGATATTTCTATTATCCAACTATAAAGTGAAATAAGTGGTCAAATTTTACTCGTTTTATGATTCATCTTGGAAATTTGATTCGTTTTCACCCTTACATGAACCCTAACTCATTTGAGCCGCATCCGCATCCGATTTGTTTCCACTCTTACATGAACCCTAACTAATTTGATGCAACTAAAATATAAAGAAACCCTAGGCAGAGGTAGGGGAGAGGGAGGAGCGGGCGTGCTCACCTCGGGTGCCTGCGACGAGGGAGGGGCAGGGTGGCGTCGAGGTCAGGGTCGGGGCTCGGGCGCGCGGCGGATGGCGGCGTCGAGGTCGGGGTCGGGGGTGGCGTCCGAGGCGGTGTTGAGGTCGGGGGCAGGGGAGGCGTTGAATCTGGGGTCGGGACGACGGCCGACGGCGGCGCCGACGGGCGACGGCGGCGGCGAGAGTGGAGAGAGTTGGATTTGGGGGAAGTGGCCGCGTGGGGAAGGACGAACCCCGTGGTTAAGTCAGAAGTAGCAGTAGCGTGTTCCAGGGAAAGCGCTGCTGCTATCTTAGCTACAGTGCGTTCTGGGATACACGCTACTGCTACTCCTTTCTCTTTTCCCCTTTATCATTTAGTTTTCTTCACATTTTATTTTTTTCCTTTCACCTTATTCTATTTCTTTCATTTTCAATTACCTTTCTATTTTCTTTCCATTTAATTTTATAACCTTTAGCAGTAGCGAGTTTATATTAAAATGCGCTGCTACAAATAAAGTAGCGGTAGCGCGGTTCGTCATAGGTCGCTACTACTACGTGTAGCCTATCGGCTAAGCCGTGGGAATTTAGTAGTAACGTGTTTACAGCCAGACGCGCTACTGCTAGATCTTTATCTGCTGCGCGGTTTCCTCAGGTGCGCTACTGCTACTTAGCACCAACGTGCTTTTCTGACCCTCGCTACTACTAAAGTTCTGTGTATAAGATTTTCCCTAGTAGTGTAAAGGGGACTTGATACTTTAATGCTATGGTTGGGTTTTACCTTAATGAATCTTTAGTAGTTCGGATGCTTGCTAGAGTTCCAATCATAAGTGCATATGATCCAAGTAGAGAAAGTATGTTAGCTTATGCCTCTCCCTCAAATAGAATTGCAATAGTGATTATCGGTCTAGTAACGTAGTCAATTGCTTAGGGACAATTTCACAACTCCTACCACCACTTTTCCACACTCTCTATATTTACTTTATTGCATCTTTATCTAAACACACCCTACTTTTTATTTATGTGTTCTTTATTATCTTGCAAACCTATCCAACAACACTTTTGTCGATGTCAAAACCGGCGGATCTCGGGTAGGGGGTCCCGAACTGTGTGTCTAGGCGGATGGTAACATGCGACAAGGGACACTATGTTTTTACCCATGTTCGGGCCCTCTCGATGGAGGTAAAACCCTACTCCTGCTTGATTAACATTGATGATATGGGTAGTACAAGAGTTGATCTACCACGAGATCAGAGAGGCTAAACCCTAGAAGCTAGCCTATGGTATGATTGTTGTTCGTCCTACGGACTAAAACTCTCCGGTTTATATAGACACCAGAGAGGGCTAGGGTTACACAGAGTCGGTTACAATGGGAGGAGATCTTCATATCGAATCGCCAAGCTTGCCTTCCACGCCAAGGAAAGTCCTATCCGGACACGGGACAAAGTGTTCAATCTTGTATATTCATAGTCCGGGAGTCCAGCCAAAGGTCATAGTCCGGCCATCCGGACACCCCCTAATCCAGGACTCCCTCAGTAGCCCCTAAACTAGGCTTCAATGACGACGAGTCCGGCGTGCAAATTGTCTTTGGCATTGCAAGGCGGGTTCCTCCTCCGAATATTTCATAGAAGATGTGGAACACAAGGATAGTGTTTGGCTCTGCAAAATAAGTTCCACATACCGCCGTAGAGAGAATAATATCTGCACTAATCTAATCTGCTGACGTGATCCGCAGCGTGACATCACGCCACGGCCAAGCCTTTATTCGAATCGTTTTACTGTTCCACCTCAGCGCGTTTAGCAAGGCGGTTTCCTTGGCACGTCTTGTCAAAGCAGAGATCGTGTCCCCTTATTCCGGGATTCTCATCAATACGAGCGTGGGTAAACCAACCGTGCCTTTGGCATCACTCCCTAATTGAAAGCGAGTCCCAAATGGTTACGGGGAGGGCTCTTGGTATTCAACCTCTTTATAAAGAGACCAAGGCTCGACTCCTTTCTTTTCAATTCAATCGAATCCGCCCCTCGCCTAGAGTTCCAACACCCAAAGCTCCAGTTTTAGGCGCTTCGGACCTTCGATGATGTCTGGCTCCGACCTTCAAGGCCGGTGGATGCCTTCCTCCATTACGGAAGAAGACGTGCGAAAACTGAGAGATGCCAGGTATCTAACCGGTGAAATCTCGCATAGGCTGCCTGCTCAAGGGCAGGCCATTCCCACTCCCCAGCCCGGTGAGAGCGTGGTGTTCACATCTCACTTCCTTTGGGGGCTAGGCTTCCCGATTGATCCCTTCGTGAGGGGGCTTATGTTTTATTATGGGCTGGAATTTCACGACTTAGCTCCGGAGTCCATCCTCCAAATCTCATCGTTCATTGTCGTGTGTGAGGCCTTCCTCCATATTACTCCTCACTTCGGATTGTGGCTTAGAACCTTCAAGGTAGAACCGAAGATGATCGAGGGCAGCACGCTGAGTGCGGAGGAGCTATCATAAGCGAGATGGTCGACGCTCCATGGCCCGAGGGCTCTTTCCAAGAGGAGTTCGGCTTATGGCAACAGGACTGGTTTTACATCACAGCCCCCAGGGGCACCACATGGGTGGCGCCACCTGCTTTTCGCTCGTGTCCCCCACCACGACTAGCGTCATGGGTCAATGAAGGGCTTATCTGGGGGCCGTCCAAAGACGTGCCCTTGCTGCAGGGCCGCATTCGAGATCTCCTAGAAAGAGATATCAACTTGACCATAGCAGCGCAAGTTATGCTGATTCGCCGCATGCTGCCCTGCAAACGTCGCCCTCTCCGCCTGTGGGAATTTATTCCGGAGGGACCGCGAGTCCTCCAACACTTTATGGGCACGACGCCTATGGAGATGTAAAAATTGTTCTTCGGATCGCAAGCAAGTTGTCCGGACTTGTCCGAGGACGCAGGTCTGAGCTGCGATCACCTGGGTGCCCAAGTAAGTAGCCCCGTATTTGGACACGCCATCCGTATTTTTATCATAAAATTGCCCTTAATAGAGCTATCCTTTGAACAGGAGTGGATAGCGAAAGCAAAGCTTATCAGGTGTCCAGCCCCCCAGCCTAAGACCACGCCGGATCCCGTGTTAACCAGGATCCTGGAGATTGTGCCTTCGATAGAAGGCAAAGAGGGGAACCAAGGAGCTACCGCCTCCGCGAAGGAGGCTGTCAGAAAGGGAGGAATCGAGAATTCCCCAACCAGGGAAAGAAAAGGATTGCCTCTGAAGACCCGGAGGGGATGGCCTCAAAACGGGGGAAGAAATCTTCGTCAGAGGATCCGGCGCTGGAGAATGCCCCGGTCGCATTACGCCCCCAAGGGGATCAGCTCTCCACCGAGCCGTAAGTAAAGAGAGGGGTTCCAAAATGACTGACATCCCTGTTTTATTTCTGAGGAAGATAACCGAAATATTACCTTAGAGTTCGGATCTCAACCCTCTCAGCAGAGCTCATCTTTAGGGGATCTTCGTCCGGAGATGAGGGAGAGCGAAACGCCTCCCCTAGCTGCACCGTATTACGAGGCAAGCGACCCTGGGGTGTCGTCTCGGAGGGTTTCTCCAAGTCCGGACCCGGAAAAAGGTCGTCAGGCTAGTCCGGCACCCTCTGGTGCGCGGTCGGAGGGGCTGAAGGATCTGCTCGGGCGAGCGTCTATCTCAGAAGAACACCGTATGTTGATGAACACGGTGATTGGAAGGATTTCATCCGCGAAAAGCAGATTGTACGAGGCCGCCAGGAGTTTACTGATAGGCTTTGAGGTACGTGAAAAGGTGTACCTTTTGGTAGAGCCGCATATATAAAATGCGCCTTGTATAAATAGTAGCCCATGAGACTCTGTGTGTTGTCAAAAATGACGGCGCATAGAGGATCATAACCCCAGGTATAATATGTCACCCTTTCTATGAAGGTGGCAAGGCGTTCGGTGGCTAGCTGGACTGACGAATCTGCCGAGCTAAAGCGGCAACTTGACGTAGCAGATGCCGACATCGCGCTTGTAAATAAGCGGCTAGACGAGGCACAAGGTATGTTCCAAAGACATCTAATAAGAGGAGCTCGATGCTCGTGCCTTATAAGATATGTGCTTAATGTAGATGGTGCTGCTTCCGTGGAGAACCTTCGGGTGGAACTTGCCCGAGCCAAGAACCTTCGGGTGGAACTTGCCCGAACCTGGGGCTGCCGTTAAAGCGGCTGAAGAGCTAAAAGCCGAACAGACTGCTCACTGCCAGAGCAAGAAAGTAATAGCCGAGATGGCTATAAAATTGAAGGATGCTGCCGACCGCTGTAAATTTCTTGAATAAGAAGATACGGTGGCTCAGAAGGACCTTGAAAAGATCATTGCTGAGGCCAAGGATACTCGCTCTGCAATGAGAGCTATGAAGGAGGAGCTACGTCAGGCCGGAGATATCACGGCTGGAAAGCCCTATATGCTGCGGATGAAGTTCGGGGATCCTAAGTATGCTTCGTTAGACCGGCAGTGGAGTGCGGAGAACACTTATCTGTATTTGGCAGCGAGTGCGGCAGACGCGACCGAACACTTCTGGGGTCGAGGTGACCATGAATTGGAAGAACTTTTTTGGTCGCAGTTCCACAATCCAGAACGCCCACTTTCGGTATCCGAACGTTTGACCGCCTGGGCGGAGCTGAACAGGTTATCCGGGCTCGCCATGAGGTATGTTGCGAGTCGTCTGTGGCCGGAAGAGCTAGAGCCGAAGAGTTATTTTAGCTTGGTGCAGCAGTTCCTTGGTTCGGTGCCGCATGTTGATGCAATGAAGAGGTCGACGTGCATAGAGGGTGCACAGATGGCTCTTGCCCGTGTCAAAACATACTGGGCGGATATGAAGGCCAGTGTTGTTGCATCCCGGGATTCGGACGAAAGCCGAGTACCTGCCAAGCACTACTTTGAGGAAGTTCTTCAGGGCGCTCGTTTAATAGAAGCGCAGTGCTCGAAGGATGTTGTGTTCGAATAGCATATGCTATTGTAAAACAAATATTTTGATAGAATAAAAAGCTTTTTATACTTGTGCTTGCAAGAATTATAATGCCTCTTGTGCGACCGTTAATGTATATGTGTATATAACCTGAAAGATGGCAGTCATTGGCTTCAGCCCCCACGCATACAATGCGGGGGTGTTTGCAAAAAGGCGCCTTTTCACACTTAATCCAGCGTCTTGGTCCTATAAAGGAGGTGATAGCGCAGCAAACTAGGCAATCGGACTATAATGCTTTATCACTTTCACTTAGCCATAGGAGTTTGACAGTGGGGCTATTGAATAGCCCCTAGGGGCACCGCGCTCGCACGAATTCGGGGCGCGTGTGTGCCTGACCGGGAAGCAGCCCTTCGTTAATGCGAAGGAATCCGAAAGATTCCGAAAGTCATCGAGTGGTTGACCAGTCTCTCGCTATATCATGAGAGTTAGTTTTCGGCTTTCTCTACTAAGGTGCTCGCCTGGCACAAATGCAGTAGTTCTCCTGGTGCCGCCTTAGCTGATAGAGCAGAATGTAAGGCAGCAAAACACAGGAGCCAGGCAAACCCAACATTTGACCAAAGACATGATTCAGAGCTGATGCATATAAGGCCAAACTCGCGACGCCGAACACTCCCTAAGGTATTCGGTCTTTATGAAAATGGGCCGAACAAAAGCCCTTGGTAAGAAGCCACTGGTGCCCAGGAACGCGCAAAATTCTAGCGTGGCCACATGCCAAGACGCCAGCCTCCTCCTCGGTTATAGCGAAAACCGGGGGATGTTATCAACAAGAGACAGTAAAAAAAGGTTTACGCAGGGCCTTAATCTTAAAAGAATCCTTAAAACGGGTCCCTACTACACGTCTGCGCCTGTGTCTCCGTTATGCCGTATCCTGGGCGGGTATAGCACGGTGTTCGTCTGCGAAAGAGAGGAACTTATTGAAAAATAATCATGCAAGAAATCTATATTAAAATAAACAAAATATAATACAGAGACATGAGTGGATTGAGCCATATTGTCTCCTGGTGTAAGCACGCAGAGCCCCTTGTACAGTGGTATGCGGCTATTAAGCCTTTGTATGTTTACGCCGGACTCGTCAAGCCGGGTCCGGGGTAGTAAAGCTGGTTTAGTGTGCGGCTGTCAAGGCAGCCGCACCATTATCCGTACTTCGGGGATCACTTGATATTTCCCTTTAATGAGATGATGCCTCGTGGACCGGGCATTTTGAGTGTGAGGGATGCATAATGCAGTATTGCGTTAAAGCGGGCGAAAGCTTCGCGTCCCAGTAGCGCTTGATAGCGACTTATGAATGGAGCGATGTGGAAGGTTAGCTTTTTGCTTCGGAAGTTGACGGGTGAGCCGAACATGACTTCTAACGAAAGGGAACCCGTACTCTGGGTATCTGGGTCCGGCGTGACTCCTTGAAAGGAAGTATTGCCATGGCGAATTATTGCTGGGTTTACCCCCAGTTTGCGGATTGTGTCCTGATATAACAAGTTTAGGTCACTGCCGCTGTCCATTCATGTGTAAATTGGAGTCCGTCAATAATCGGATCCAAGACCAAGGCAGTCCAGCCTGCATTCCGTATACCTCTGGAGTAATCCTGATGATGGAAGGTGATTGGCTGTAACAACCAGTGGCGGGGCTCCTCTGGGGCAGGCTGTATGACGCGTATCTTCGTAGGCGCCATTCTGTTTTTCCCTTTTGTCACCTGAAGTGAATTTACTGTTTTGACTTCTTGTGGGAAATTCTTTTGTTCTCCGGTGTTCTGCTTGTGGGGTGCGTCATCGTCCTCGCTTGGTGTGTCAAGCCCCTTGTGTTTGGAGTTTGAGTTTGCCGGACTTCTTGAAGACCCAACAATCTCTGTGGGTGTGGTTTGCAAGTCTCCCAGGACTACTGTGGATTTGACATATTTTGTCCAAGATTTTGTTGAGGTTAGATAGCTCGTCCCTGTCATCTTTGGGGGGGCGTCTTTTTCTGATTTTGCCGAGAGCTTTTGAATCCGGCATTGACTACCGTGCTCATCGGGTTGTTATCCTTGATCCGGCGCTGTTCTTTGTTACGGCGCGGTTTCCCGTTTCCATCTCTAAGTTCGGATGTACTTGGGTCGCTGGTGCTGCTTCTTGCCAACCAGCTATCCTCTCCTGCGCAAAAGCGGGTCATGAGGCTTGTTAATGCAGCCATTGTTCTTGGCCTTTCTTGGCCGAGGTGTCTGGCGAGCCATTCGTCTCGGACGCTATGTTTGAAAGCTTCTAGGGCTTCAGCGTCCGGACAGTCGACTATCTGATTCTTTTTATTAAGAAATATGTTCCAGAATTTCCAGGCTGACTCTCCGGGTTGTTGAGTTATATGACTCAGATCGTCTGCATCCGGAGGTCGGACATAGGTCCCTTGAAAATTTGCCCGGAAAGCATCCTCGAGCTCTTTCCCACTTTCTATGGTGTTTTCGGGAAGGCTTTTAAGCCAATGCCGGGCTGGCCCTTTGAGCTTAAGGGGTAAGTATTTTATGGCGTGAAGGTCATCTCCTCTGGCCATGTGTATGTGGAGGATATAATCCTCGATCCAGACTCCAGGGTCTGTTGTTCCGTCGTATGCTTCTATGTTTATGGGCTTGAATCCCGCTGGAAATTCATGATCCAGTACCTCATCGGTGAAACATAGGGGATGTGCGGCGCCCCTGTACGTAGGTGTGCCGCGATGTTCGGATATTTTGCGTTGCATTGCTCACTGGAGCTTGCTTTCTTGGCCCGTAGATGCATCTGGTTGGACCGGTTTTTTGATGCGAATCCTTGGGCGGATCGCGTGCCGTATTGAGTGCGGCACCCTTTGTCGCTTGAGGTCGATCGTGGGGTCATCTATCCGACCTGGTGGCTTCCTTGTTTATTGACTGTGGGGGCTCTAAGGCCTCTTCATCAAATTCCGGTAGTAATTTTCGCTTCGGATAGCTCTTTGTGTGATGACTGTTGTCGTACTTGTGTGCGGTATTGAGTACTTTACCCCATTTGATTCTGAGTGCATCTTCCGCTGTTTTGAGCTTCCGCTTCTGCTTTTTCAGGCTACGCGCAGTGGCGACGAGCCTTTGGTGGAGGTTCTGGTGCTCCAGCGACTTGTCCGGCGTGAGGTCGTCCGGACTATTATCTTTGCCGGGGAAGGATTGTTCGGTTTGTCGGCCCTGTTTGGACGGTTGCTCGATGGCATGTTCGTCTTCCGTTGATTCACCCTGCTCTATGGTTGGGTCTCTGTCGAGGTGGGGCTTGGCGCGGCGCTTACGCTGCCGCTTTGATTGTTTTTTGAGGGAACGATCCCTGGTTGCGCCCTTTTGATCCTCATCGTTGCTTCTTTTAGGTGTGTCCACCATGTATACATCGTGTGATGAGGTGATTGTCCGGTGCTCTATAGGCGCTGGTTCTCGATTGTCTCCTTCATCGGCGTCCATACTATCGATGTCTTCGGAGTCGTAGTCGAGCATGTCGGTTAGATTGTCGACAGTGGCTATGAAGTGGGTGGTGGGCGGGGTTCTAATTTCTTTGTCGTCCGCATCCCAACCTCGCTGACCATAGTCCAACCAGGGCTCTCCTGACAAAGAGAGAGACTTTAGTGAATTCAGGATGTCGCTAAAGGGCGAGTGCTGAAAGACGTCTGCGGCGGTGAACTCCATGATCGGAGCCCAATCGGGTTTGATCGGAAGGGGTGCGGGAGATTCGGAGTCCGGAAAGGAGTCCGACACCTTGGAGTCACAGGCCTCACAAAGGACTAGGCCGGTATCCGGCTCGATCGCCATAGAAATTGTGGCTCCTAGGGAGGCGTCCAACCGTCCGTCACCGGCTGGCGCGGTCGGCTCCGAGCTAAGGGTCAGAGCGGACACCTGAGCGGCGCTCTGGGCGCTGTCCGGCGGTAGAGCTAGATCATGCCCATCGTGACAGTGCGGCGCGCTCGGCCGTGGCTCGAATCTGTCGAAGATCAAGTCCCCATGGATATCGGCCGTGTAGTTTAAGCTTCCAAAGCTGACCTGATGGCCAGGGGCGTAGCTTTCGATCTGCTCTAGATGGCCAAGCGAATTGGCCCACAGTGCGAAGCCACCGAATACGAAGATCTGTCCGGGGAGAAAAGTCCCACCCTGGATCGCGTCGTGGTTGATGATCGAAGAAGCCATCGGGCCTAAAGGTGACAACACAGAGGAACTCTCAATGAAAGCACCAATGTCGGTGTCAAAACCGGCGGATCTCGGGTACGGGGCCCCGAACTGTGCGTCTAGGCGGATGGTAACAGGAGACAAGGGACACGATGTTTTTACCCAGGTTAGGGCCCTCTCGATGGAGGTAAAACCCTACTCCTGCTTGATTAATATTGATGATATGGGTAGTACAAGAGTTGATCTACCACGAGATCAGAGAGGCTAAACCCTAGAAGCTAGCCTATGGTATGATTGTTGTTCGTCCTACGGACTAATACTCTACGGTTTATATAGACACCAGAGAGGGCTAGGGTTACACAGAGTCGGTTACAATGGGAGGAGATCTTCATATCGAATCGCCAAGCTTTCCTTCCACGCCAAGGAAAGTCCTATCCGGACACGGGACGAAGTCTTCAATCTTGTATCTTCATAGTCCGGGAGTCCGGCCAAAGGTCATAGTCCGGCCATCCGGACACCCCCTAATCCAGGACTCCCTCAACTTGCAAAGTCCTTCTAGTTTCATACTTGTTCTAGGTAAAGCAAACGTCAAGCGTGCGTAGAGTCGTATCAGTGGCCGATAGGACTTGAGAGAGTATTTGTTCTACCTTTAGCTCCTTGTTGGGTTCGACACTCTTACTTATCGAAAGAGGCTACAACTATCCCATATAATTGCGGGTTATCAAGACCTTTTTCTGGCGCCGTTGCCGGGGAGTCATAGCGTGGGGTGGATATTCTCGTGTGTGCTTGTTTGCTTTATCACTAAGTAATTTTTATTTTCTATTCTAAGTTGTTCTCTATCTTTAGTTATGGATATGGAACACAAAATACCAAAAAAATTAGGTGTACTTGCTACTCATGGAGACGGGGTAACTCCTAAAACCCTAGATTCTCATTATGTGAAACATATTATGTACTACTTTGATAATCCTGAGAAAAACCCATTCAACTTTATAATGGGAGACACGTTGGATCAACGTGAATACTTTAGGGATTATCTCTTTACACAAAAAGGGAAAGTATTATGGGATCAAATTAATATGTTGCGTTGGTATGCTCTGGATCTATGCTTGAGATATGATATTACTTGTTGCTCTAGGATGAAGGCTCCACACCTTCCCTTTTCATGCAAATTTAATGCTAATGAAACCTTAGCTTCTTATGCTAATGGTATATATGATTACTATGACGTTGAACAAATGGAAGAATTTATTGCTTTTAAGCCTGCTTATGAAATTGAATCTTTGTTTGAAAAGTATGAAGCTTTTGATGATGATGGTTTTTATAGGCCTGAAAATCTTGCTATACTTAGATATTGCTATGAAAATTATGAATACAATTACAATATTAATGCATTTATTGAGAAGGTCTCCGCTGTCCAAAAAGAGACTAATATTTTACAGGAAGCTATGGAAGAAGAAATTGATGAAACTGTGAGCTCATTGGATGAAAAAGATGATGATGAGAGCGAAGAACAAAAGGAGGAAGATTGGATTGATCACCCGTGCCCACCTTCTAATAAGAGTAACTCTTCAACTCATACATTGTTAAATTCCCCTTCGTGCTTACCGAAGGATGATTGCTATGATGATTGCTATGATCCCGTTGATTCTATTGAAATATCCCTTTTTGATGATGCTTGCTATGCTTGTGGCCAAGATGCCAATATGAATTATGCTTATGGAGATGAACTTGCTATAGTTCCTTATGTTAAACATGAAATTGTTGCTATTGCACCCATGCATGATAGTCCTATTATCTTTTTGAATTCTCCCAACTACACTATATCAGAGAATTTTGCGCTTAGTAAGGATTATATTGATGGGTTGCCTTTTACCATTGCACATGATGATTTTGATGAATGTGATATGCATGTGCTTGCTGCTCCTACTTGCAATTATTATGAGAGAGGAACTATGTCTCCACCTCTCTATGTTTCCAACACGATAGAATTGCAAGAAACTGCTTATACTATGCATTGGCCTTTACTTGGTGTGCATGAATTGTTCTTTTATGACATGCCGATGCATAGGAAGAGAGTTAGACTTCGTTGTTGCATGATATATGTTACTTTGTGCTCACTACTAAATTACAAATCATTATTAATTAAAATTGGGTTTGATATACCTTGGGATCCGGGTGGATTCATGACTTGAGCACTTTATGCCTAGCTTAATGGCTTTAAAGAAAGCGCTGCCAGGGAGACAACCCGGAAGTTTTAGAGAGTCATTTATTTCTATTGAGTGCTTTTATATAGTTTAAAAACAAAAAAAAAGAGGGGAACCTAAAACTTTTCAAAAAAGGAAAGTGAAAGTGAGAAAGACAAGCATTGTTGAAGTGGGAGAGCTCCTTGAACTTTGTTCATGCTCACGGAAACTTTGTGAATCTTGAATATAGAAAATTTTCATCAAAAATAATTATCCCCTTGTATAATTCCATTGTATTATAAAAATAATGTGCTAAGTTTTGCCTTTAGGATGTTTACAATGCTTGTCGGTTTGTACGGTGCAGGACAGAAACTTTGGCTGTAGTGCGCGATTTTACATTTTTAAATGGACGTCAAATGGTTCTGATTCCTTTTGCACTATCTTTCTGTACAACTTGTTTATTTTTCCTAATTTTGGTAGAATTTTTGGGGTACCATAAGTATGGTGAATGTTCAGATTTCTACAGACTGTTCTGTTTTTGACAGATTCTGTTTTTGATGAACAGTTTGCCTGTTTTGATGAGTCTATCAATTTATATCAGTGGATTAAGCCATGAAAAAGTTATATTACAGTGGAAACAATGCAAAAACAAAATATGAATTGGTTTCCTACAGTACTTAGAGTAGTGATTTGCTTTATTATACTAACGGATCTTACCGATTTTTCTGTTGAAGTTTTGTCTGGATGAAGTGTCTAATCGAGGAGGTCTTGATATGAGGAAAAGGAAGAGAGGCAAGAGCTCAAGATTGGGGATGCCCGAGGCACCCCAAGTAAATATTCAAGGAGACTCAAGCGTCTAAGCTTGGGGATGCCCTGGAAGGCATCCCCTCTCTCTTCAACAAGTATCATTATGTTTTCGTATTCATTTCGTTCATGCATTATGTGCAAGTCTTGGAGCATTTTTGCATTTAGTTTTCATTTTTCTTTTATGCACCATGCTGGTATGAGATAGTCCTTGGTTGATTTATAGAATGCTCATTGCACTTCCCTTAAATATTTTGAGTATGGCTTTATAGAATGCTTCATGTGCTTCACTTATATCATTTGAAGTTTGGATTGCCTGTTTCTCTTTACATAGAAAACCGCCATTTGTAGAATGCTCTTTTGCTTAACTTATATTTGTTAGAGTGTGGCATATCTTTTGTAGAAAGAATCAAACTCTCTTGCTTCACTTATATCTATTTAGAGAGATGACAGGAATTGGTCATTCACATGGTGAGTCATAAAATCCTACATAAACTTGTAGATTGCTGAATATGATATGTTTGATTCCTTGCAATAGTTTTGCGATATAAAGATGGTGATATTAGAGTCATGCTAGTGGGTGGTTGTGGATTGTAGAGACACTTGTGTTGAGGTTTGCAAGTCCCGTAACATGCACGTATGGTAACCGTTGTGTGACAAATTTGAAGCATGGGGTGTTTCTTTGATTGTCTTCCTTATGAGAGGCGATCGGGGCCGAGCGATGGTATTTTCCTACCAATCTATCCCCCTAGGGCATGCATAGTAGTACTTTGCTTCGAGGGCTAATAAACTTTTGCAATAAGTATATGAGTTCTTTAAGACTAATGTGAGTCCATGGATTATACGCACTTTTACCTTTCCATCATTGCTAGCCTCTTCGGTACCGTGCATTGCCCTTTCTCACCTCGAGAGTTGGTGCAAACTTCGCCGGTGCATCCAAACCCCGTGATATGATACGCTCTATCACACATAAACCTCATTATATCTTCCTCAAAACAGCCACCATACCTACCTATTATGGCATTTCCATAGCCATTCCGAGAAATATTGCCATGCAACTTCCATCATCATCATATACATGACTTGAGCATTCATTGTCATAGTGCTTTGCATGATCATAAGATAGCTATCATGATGTTTTTTAATGTCATTGCTATGCTAGATCATTGCACATCCCGGTACACTTCCGGAAGCATTCATATAGAGTCATATCTTTGTGCTAGTATCATTGTAATTTTGAGTTGTAAGTAAATAAAAGTGTGATGATCATCATTATAGAGCATTGCCCCAAGAAAAAATAAGAAAAAAAAGAAAAAATAGGAAAGAACAAAGGAGCCCAAATAAAAAAGGGGGCCAAAGAAGACCACCGAAAAAAGAAAAAAAAGAAAAAAGAGAAAAGAAAAGGGGCAATGTTACTATCCTTTTTCCACACTTGTGCTTCAGAGTAGCACCATGTTCTTCATATAGAGGGTCTCCTATGTTATCACTTTCATATACTAGTGGGCATTTTCATTATAGAACATGGCTTGTATATTCCAGCGATGGGCTTCCTCAAATGCCCTAGGTCTTCGTGAGCAAGCAAGTTGGATGCACACCCACTTAATTTCAGTTTGAGCTTTCATACACTTATAGCTCTAGTGCATCCGTTGCATGGCAATTCCTACTCCTCGCATTGACATCAATTGATGGGCATATCCATAGCCCGTTGATTAGCCGCGTAGATGTGAGACTTTCTCCTTTTTTGTCTTCTCCACATAACCTCCATCATTATATTCTATTCAACCTATAGTGCTATATTCATGGCTTGCGCTCATGTATTACGTGAGGGTTGAAAACGCTGAAGCGCGTTAAAAAGTATGAACCAATTGCTCGGCTTGTCATCAGGGTTGTGCATGATGGGAGCATTTTGTGTGACGAAAATGAAGCATGGCCAAACTATATAATTTTGTAGGGATAAGCTTGCTTTGGCCTTGTTGTTTTGAAAAGACATTATTGCTTTATTAGTACGCTCGAAGTATTATTATTTTTATGTCAAATGATAGACTATTGCTTTGAATCACTCGTATCTTAATATTCATGCCATGATTAGACATGTGATCAAGATTATGCCAGGTAGCATTCCACATCAAAAATTATCTTTTTTTATCATTTACCTACTCGAGGACGAGCAGGAATTAAGCTTGGGGATGCTGATACGTCTCCGTCGTATCTAGAATTTTTGATTGTTCCATGCCAATATTATTCAACTTTCATATACTTTTGGAAACTTTTTATACTATTTTTGGGACTAACATATTGGTCCAGTGCCCAGTGCCAGTTCTTGTTTGTTGCATGTTTTATGTTTCGCAGAAACCCCATATCAAACGGAGTCCAAACGGGATAAAAACGGACGGAGAATTATTTTGGAATATTTGTGATTTTTGGGAGGAAGAATCAACGCGATACGATGCCCGAGGTGGCCACGAGATAGGGGCCCACGACCACTTAAAGTGGGCGCACCCCCCACCCTCAAGGGCCACTCATAAGGCGGTTGATGCCCTTCTTTGGCCGCAAGAAAGCTAATTTTTGGAAAACAATCTGGGCGAATGTTTCAATTCAATCGGAGTTACGGATCTCCAGATATAAAGGAAACGGTGCCAGGGCAGAATTCCAGAAGGCAGAAACAAAGAGAGACAGAGAGATAGATCCAATCTCGGAGGGGCTCTCGCCTCTCCCATGCCATGGGAGCCAAGGACCAGAGGGGAAACCCTTCTCCCATCTAGGGAGAAGGTCAAGGAAGAAGAAGAAGAAGGGGGGCTCTCTCCCCCTTGCTTCTGGTGGAGCCGGAGCGCTGCTGGGGGCCATCATCATCACCGCGATCTACACAAACACCTCCATCATCTTCACCAACCTCTCCATCACCTTCCCCCATCTATATTCAGTAGTCCACTCTCCTGCAACCCGTTGTACCCTCTACATGAACATGGTGCTTTATGCTTCATATTATTTTCCAATGATGTGTTGCCATCCTATGATGTCTGAGTAGATTTTCGTTGTCCTATCGGTGATTGATGAATTGCTATGATTGGTTTGAGTTGCATGTTTTATTATTGGTGTTGTCCTATTGTTCCCTCTGTGTCACGCAAGCGCAAGGGATTCCCTCTGTAGGTTTTGCAATATGTCATGATTTGCTGATGGTGGGTGGCGTGAGTGACAGAAGCACAGACCCAAGTAAGTAGGTTGTTTGCGTATGGGATAAAGGGGACTTGATACTTTAATGTTGTGGTTGGGTTTTACCTTAATGAATCTTTAGTAGTTGCGGATGCTTGCTAGAGTTCCAATCATAAGTGCATATGATCCAAGTAGAGAAAGTATGTTAGCTTATGCCTCTCCCTCAAATAGAATTGCAATAGTGATTATCGGTCTAGTAATGTAGTCAATTGCTTAGGGACAATTTCACAACTCCTACCACCACTTTTCCACACTCGCTATATTTACTTTATTGCATCTTTATCTAAACAGCCCCTACTTTTTATTTACGTGTTCTTTATTATCTTGCAAACCTATCCAACAACACTTGCAAAGTCCTTCTAGTTTCATACTTGTTCTAGGTAAAGCGAACGTCAAGCGTGCGTAGAGTCGTATAAGTGGCCAATAGGACTTGAGAGAGTATTTGTTCTAGCTTTAGCTCCTCGTTGGGTTCGACACTCTTACTTATCGAAAGAGGCTACAACTATCCCGTATACTTGCGGGTTATCAGGCATATTAATACATCATGATAATATTAACCATTGTATTTCCGAGTGTCGCTTATGTTTGCTCATTTTGCACATACCACATACCGGAGACACCTTGGAGTACTTGGATTGTTCCATGCCTTCAACTCCATTTAACTACAAGTCCATCCACGACACCAGTTTCCATGGTGATGAGGATCACAATCCTAGGTCGGATCTTTCCCATGGGGGGGGGGGGGAGATGATGCGGAGCATCCCACGTTCATCCCCATGTACACTCCAACTACTCTTCAAGCCCCAAGAGTAAATATGACGAGTCTTGAACAAACACCATTGGACACAAGGTGAACTCGCTGCTCTCCAAATTGTCACTTTCCACATGTGAGACATGGCTACTACCTCAAACGTGTGTGCTATGCATGACCAGGAACAAACAGGAAGACCATGGACAAGACGGCGAGGACACCAAGTACAAGGACCAAACGGAGAAGCGGCCAGAAATCTACAACCACCGGACGACCGGTCTGGACCGGACGTCCGATGCCTGGAAGCAGCACTAGCTAGAAGGCCCAGCCCCCAACTCTATAGCGACCGAAAGACCGCTGGCCGCCGGACGTCCGACATCCTTCAGCCACCAGACGGGTGATGCCGACCAGAAATCCGGTGTCACCTATCCAGAGCCAAAACGCCGGACATCGGACAAGTACCAGACGACCAGACCCTTGTGAGCCACCGGACGTTGGGTATCTGTCGGACGACCGACGCCTGTCTATGCGCAGAATAACGGGCCGAGGCCCATGTATCCCTCACTTACCCCTTCATGGCCCTAGACTATATATACTCCTCTACCTCCTCCTAGTTAGGGTCAGCATTGGTTTAGCTCATTTGAGACAGAGCTTTGCTCATCCATACAGATCTACTCGTGAGAGACCGTGGCCTCTTCGAAAAAATTCCACCTTGGATTCAAGACCCCATTCATGGGATGACCCACAAGACCTCCTCACAGAGATGAACTATCTACTTGTATTGCCCTTTGTTGGATTTGGATCGTGTATCTCTGATTGTGTTCCGAGGATCTAGCACATGTGTAATCAAATCTCGTTGGTTTGAGTAATTCTCTCTTGTTTCCCCTCGTGATTTCTCCTCGTGTTCTTCGTGTTCTTCGTAGGATCCCCTCCATCGTGAAAGATCGGGCATCTAGGGTTCTACCCTACATCAAGCCTTCCCCAATCTTGTGGGAGATTCTCTTCTTCAATTTCCACAAAATTAAATATTTCCCTTAAGGCAACTTTTTTCTTATGAGTGGGAGAATATTTCACAGAGAAGTAATAAATCATATCCTGGGGACTACACATACAACTAGGAGCAAAAGAATTAAACCATATTTTAGCATCACCCTTTAATGAGAAAGGAAACAATTTAAGAATATAATAATAGTGAATTTTTTCCTCATGAGTAAATAGGGTAGCTATATTATTCAGTTTAGTAAGATGTGCCACAACAGTTTCACTTTCATAGCCATTGAAAGGATCAGATTCAACTAAAGTAATTAACTCAGGATCGACAGAGAACTCATAATCCTTATCAGTAACACAAATAGGTGAAGTAGCAAAAGCAGGGTCATATTTCATTCTAGCATTAAAAGAATTTTCTTTCAGCTTAGCTAACAGTTTCTTAAGATCATCTTTATCATTGCAAGCAAGAAAGTCTCTAGCAGTTTCTTCATCCATAACATAACCCTCTGGCACAACAGGCAATTCATATCTAGGGGGAGAATCTTCATCATCACTTTCATTAATATCATCAGTTTCAGTAATTTCATTCTCTAACCCTAGCAAGTTGTTCATTCAGAAATCACCCAATGTCACATCATCATCAAGCAGAGAAGTAGTATCATCATAAGCATCATGCATAGCAGAAGTGGCATCACCAATAACATGCGACATATCAGAATCAATAGGAGGTGTAGGTGTCGCAAGTTTACTCAAAACAGAAGGTGAATCAAGTGTAGAGCTAGATGGCAGTTTCTTACTTCCCCTCGTAGTTGAGGGATATATCTTGGTTTTGTTGTGTTTCAGATTCCTCATAGTGATCAACAGATATAAATCCCAAGTGACTCAGAGAATAGAGCTATGCTCCCCGGCAACGGCGCCAGAAAAAGGTCTTGATAACCCACAAGTATAGGGGATCGCAACAGTTTTTGAGGGTAGAGTATTCAAGCCAAATTTATTGATTCGACACAAGGGGAGCCAAAGAATATTCTCAAGTATTAGCAGCTGAGTTGTCAACTCAACCACACCTGAAAGACTTAATATCTGCAGCAAAGTATTTAGTAGCAAAGTAGTGTGGAAGTAACGACAACGGTGGCAAAAGTAACAATAATAGTTTTATCGCAATCGTAACAGTGGCAATGGAGAAGTAACTTAGCAAAGATCAATATGAAACAAGCTCGTAGGCAATGGATCAATGATGGATAATTATGTCGGATGCAATTCATCGTGCAACAGTTATAACATAGGGTGACACAGAACTAGCTCTAGTTCATCATTGTGTAGGCATGTATTCTGAATATAGTCATACGTGCTTATGGAAAAGAACTTGCATGACATCTTTTGTTCTACCCTTACGTGGCAGCGGGGTCCTATTAGAAACTAAGGGATATTAAGGCCTCCTTTTTATGGAGTACCGGACCAAAGCATTAGCGCTTAGTGAATACATGAACTCCTCAAACTACGGTCATCACCGGGAAGTGTCCCAACTATTGTAACTCCGGGGTTCGCCGGATCATAACACGTAGTAGGTGACTATAACTTGAAATATAGGATCAAGAACACTCATATATTCATGAAAACATAATAGGTTCAGATCTGAAATCATGGCACTCGGGCCCTAGTGACAAGCATTAAGCATGGCAAGGTCATAGCAACATCAATCTTAGAACATAATGGATACTAGGGATCAAACCCTAACAAAACTAACTCGATTACATGGTAAATCTCATCCAACCCATCACCGTCCAGCAAGCCTACGATGAGATTACTCACACACGGCGGTGAGCATCATGAAATTGGTGATGGAGGATGGTTGATGATGACGATGGCGACGTATTCCCCTCTCCGGATCCCCAAACGGACTCCAGATCAGCCATCCCGAGGGGCTTAGTGGCGGCTCCGTATCGTAAAACATGATGAATCCTTCTCTCTGATTTTTTTCTCCCCAAACGTGAATATATGGAGTTGGAGTTGAGGTCGGTGGAGGTCCAGGGGGCCCACAGGACAGGGGGCGCGCCCTACCCTCGTGGATAGGGTGTGGGCCCTATTCAGCTGATTCTTTCGCCAGTATTTTTTATAAATTCCAAAAAGTCTCTCCATGATGTTTTAGGTCATTCCGAGAACTTTTATTTCTGCATAAAAATAACACCATGGCAGTTCTGCTGAAAACAGCGTCAGTCCAGGTTAGTTCCATTCAAATCATGCAAGTTAGAGTCCAAAACAAGGGCAAAAGAGTTTGGAAAAGTAGATACATTGGAGACGTATCAGTCTCTTGGTCGAAAAAGGAAAGAAAGTGAGGGGTGTTGGGGGACAACGCAAATGAGAACGAGCAGGTCTAGATTTCCTGTGCTCACATAGGAAAATGTTGCCGAGGAGATAAAAAATGGGACAAATGAATCCTCCCCCTGATAGCTCGGACCCACCATCAATAAATTCGCACACAAGGAAGTGCCTCCTTATCCTCCCTGATAGCCGGGACCCACTTGGTCGAAGCGTACATAGTGTTATCGCGAACGTGTACACACATACTGGTCGATCAATCTCTCTACAACGATGAACCGTGGCCGAGCAAGCAGTGGCACGTGTAATAGTAGAGCCCCCGACATAGTAGTTCAGGCTGTCCCTTCTAAATTGTGTACACGTACGTACATCCGTATGCCAAAAATACAGCCACGTACGTACCAATGGGCGGGTTCTCGAACGCGTACTCGTGCATACGTACGGCCATGGCTCGTGTACATGGAGACGCAATGAACGACAGCAACGACGTCCTGTTCATCAGGCAGCCAACCGGCTGGGTCAGAACAGAGAAACATCATCCTGTTCATCTGGAGGAAACAGACTGGGTCGGAATGCATCCTATTCAATGGGAGCCAACCGGCTTGGACAGAACAGCCAAAATAGGGTGTGGTGTAGCGCAGTACGGAGGAAACAACCTTCTGTTTGACCGGTACGGTCGAAATGACATCCTGTTCATAGGGAGGGGTGTGGCGTACCGCAAAACGGAGGAAATGGACTTGTGTTGGAGCGCTACTGTCGAAACGGGGGTCCTGGTCATCGGGAGGGGTGTGGCGAAATGGAGGAAACGGACTTGTGTTGGAGCAATACGGTCGAAACGGGAGTCCTGTTCATCGGAGGGGTGTGGCGTACCGCAAAACGAGACTCCACGGGCTACTGTTCACCCACCGTCGACTTCCTTCAGCCGCCACCTACACTATTCATCCACCGCGTCTTCCTCCTGCCTCCACCAGCTATTGTTCATCCACGAGCTACTGTTCATCTAGCCCTCCACCGGCTACTGTTCAACAAGACCTCCACAGGTTTCTGTTCATCCACCCCCAACCAACTCGGCTGTGGCGGCCTCCTCTTGGGGTCGTGTTCATCCAGCGACAACAACCTAATACTACTACCATGGGGTCCTCTTCATCCAACCCCCACCGGGAACTGTTCATCCAACCCCAAGCACGTATGTCTCAACTCATTCAACCAACCCCCACATTCACTGTTTATCAAGGGGCAACAGGTTCGATCGGCTTCAGTAAGCAGCAACAGCAGCAACAACGATTGATCGCTCGGGTTCAGTTAGCAGCAGTAGCGAAGGAATCGCTCGAGTTCAGTTAACAGCCAAGGGATTGATCGCTCGGGTTTAGTAAAAGCCTCACTCGGGTTTAGTTAGAGCCCAACACCTCACACACACATGTACGTGTACGAGAGAAACACGCAATCCCTCGATGCATCGCTCGGCCCAGACAACCCACCATAACCGGGAACTCCCTGAAGTTTTCCTCGCCCTTGCTTCTACCACGATTTTTTTCGTCATGGACGACCCAAAGAATGTCATGCAGGTGTGTCTCCGGCCCACCCAGGACGAAAAGCCCATTTTCTGTCATGATTTTTTGTCATAGAAGTAGGAGCCCACCACATCTATGATGATACTGGGTTTTGTCACAATTATCGGCATAGAAGTGTCATAAGCATGATAAAAAAATCGTTCGGCCCAAAATGTCACGGATGTGTCTTTTTTTTGTGGTGTTGCTTCCTCCCAAGCACAAAATATATCTACATGTCTATGACTAGATCATCTCTCAAGCTCTCTCTTACAGCCCTCACCCTTCCCAAAAGCTCAGTCGGAGAATATCTCTCTAGAGCATGTATATCTTTTCAACGAATGCCGGACCACACTCACTTTGTCTCTCTATCTATCTTTGTCTCGATAGGGTCTCTCAAACGGTTTTAGCCCTATGGCCGACATGGATCCTCATGTCGTATCTTGCACACATTGCAGCTACCTCTCGATCCCTCGCAGAGCCAAAGCTATTTACATTGAGAGGGGGACTCCTTTTCATAGCCTTCGGCCCACAGCTACTCCAAACACCATTGCAATCCCCGCACGTCCCCCAATTGAATTCCCTCTGGCTCGGTCACTACTCTCTCGCACACCCTTTCTCACCTTCCACGTCGCACCATGGTATTTTTGCAAAAAAAGTTTGTTGTTCTCTTTAATTATTACAAATAAGCTACAAACTACACACTAATAGTCCACCTGTAATGGAACAAATTTTGACCCAGAAATTAAAGTGCTACAAACTACACACCGAGGGGCCCACCTGTCATGGAACAAATTTGGACCCATATATAAATTAAAAATGAAAAAGGAGAAGGATCGAACATGCGACCAGGGCCTTCAAGCCGCACGTCAATAAGCAACATAGTAGTAACATTTGTGTACCCCGCTTTGTTGATATATTATTTTTATATTACCACAACATTATTTAATGGATAACATGTTTTAATATTAATTTTAGTACATTACTGGGACCAGCTCGTTAGCACGTACTATTCGCCTTCACTTACTGGTGGGTTCCATGTCTGCTCTCTCTCCTCCCCTTCTATATTTAAACGCACGGGCAATCACAAAGAACGCGCGGGTGGTGTTGCCATTGACCATATCTGGATGCGTTCACATGTTACGACACCAGTTTCACGTACTAGTATATTCTACATGTAACAAGTTTAAGAACAAAAGTGACCACGACGAACAAGTTAGGCTAGTTGTAGTACTATTTATCTACTACTCCATAATCATTAAATGCATGGATAAATAGGTGTATCGTCTAGTGCTCGAACAAGGGGACTAGTTGCGCCCTACAGGTATTTGGAATTGACTTCCCTAAAAAAATATTTGGATTTGAAGTGGTACTTAGTATGAATGTTTGCGAAGAGAAGGAATACATGTGGCTTGATGATGTTTTATATTTAATTTGATATGGCTCTAGCAGAACATTCAATCATCAAACCACAGAGTTCATTTAGTCTGACTCTGACTTTACATTCATACGACAATCGAATTAAAATAAACGGAAATGAGAAGTCCCAAACGTTCGGATTTTAAGAATGGAATCCAAACATTTTTCATGACAAATTTAGATTATGAGGCGGCGGCGAGGGTGTCTTGCGATGGGGAGCAGCTCCTCTGTCATGCTGTGTATGTCGTCAGGCCACTGCCCAATGGCGACAGCAACGTCTTGCCTCGTTGTTGGCGTACTCCTGGACGTTGGCCCTAGCTTCAAGGAAGGCCAAAATGTTCTGGACTTCGGTCTCTAGGAGCGAGTCAACTGGCGGGACGATGCGACTGGCGTTAGTGCAAGGAAGTGGTCGACGAGGGTGATCCATGCCGCTGAGGGGGGCACCAGCACCGGCGAGGGGATAGGCGCTGGCAATGGTGCGGCGTAGACATTCGTGTGCACGGGCACCGGCACGGGCGCGCGCATAAGTGCACATGCACGTGCATGCGTTGGCAGGTGCACGGACGCATGAAAGTTGGCGAGGACCTCGTGGAACCCCGTGGCATCAAGCTCGGCGACAATGTGTGGTTCCTAGCCCATCAATTCCATGGGGATGGGCGCTGACGCAGTCGGGGCAATGGGAGGTGGAACTGGAGCGGGGACAGTCGCGACGTCTTCCTGGCCAATTCAAGCTTTTCCCAAAGCGCCTTATGTACTTGAGACTTCGGCTGGGTGTCTTCCTCGGGAAACTGGAAGAATGAGGGCAGCCCATTGTGATGCGGCATGGCGTACGGTTAGGCCAGGCTGGTTGGAGGTAGACGACAGGATAATCAGAGAGGAAGTGAGAAGATTGTAGCGATACCGTGTAGTGCGGGGATGATTTTAAACTGCGGTGTCGGCGCCATTAAAAGTGGGGGAAGTTGGGATGAAGGTGGGCGGCGGACCTTGGTCAAAGGGCTCTCCTCCCAGTGAGTCTACGCAGCGGTCTTCTCGCATGCCTCCCGTGGACTCGCATGCTTGCTCCGACGGCACCTGCCGATGAGAAGCGGGACTCATGGCGGCACGTAAATGCCCACTTTTTGAGTAGTGAAACCGTTTGCGTTAACGCGACAGGTCTTTGTTCCAAAATACCTTGGCTCTTCATTTGTGCAACTTTTCATAAGCATCTTGTCTCAAATTGATTAAGACAACATAGTTGTGCCATATCACGATACCATGCTCAGTTTCATGAATTTTGGGTCACCTTTGGATTTTCTTAAATTTAAAATCCAGGATTCGAAACAATATCATAACCTCAATCATGAAATAAATTTTCAAGCGATACATCTTTACTATTGTAGATGTTAATATTTCTTAAGAAAGGATTTGGTTAAACATTAGACTTCATACAAGTTATATATGCAGATTAAAAGGATAATCCCTCTGTACCAGTGCATTGCCTGATATAGTAACTCTAGTACTAGGCACAAACAAACGGGGCTCAACTATGTGTTCATCCTGGTGTAGTAATCTTATGACTAGGCAATGGATTTGACGGGTGACCTTGATTAGCGGCGACAAAGGGAATTGAACCATGCTCGACACGGTAGGTAACGTGGTCTAGTTACTAAAGCATCCCTCCTTTGTTCATTGGTAGTCATTATGGACCGGGGACATGAGGGGAGTTTCCCAGGGCTGGAATTCTGGCCGCCAGATATTTCGACTCGAAACACGGAGGCTCGAGTGTTTGAGGTTGGCTAATGTGTGTACCACACATGTGACCAGAAGGACACGAGCCCGGGTCATTTTCTTTGAGGATCAACAGGAGCCCGGGTCTAGCTGGTATCCCGTCGGGTTCTACCATTCGAGAATACGAAAGGAATATTTTAAATTGCCGAACGAATCTATATGTATTACAATGCCCGTATTTTCCTTGCAAATAATTGGTCATCCGAAAAGGCACGGTAATTGATTTATGATGAGTTCTTGAATTAGAGTGAGTTGGTGATATAGTGATCTCAATGTGGATTTCACATTTCATGGTATCCCCACTAAGTTTTTCATTGCAAATTCAAATTTAAAAGATGAACGGTATGGTGTTGAGAAAAATTTATATGTATCAAGCATACGACCGCGCACACACACACACACACAGGAATACAACAACAATCTAGTAAGTATAGTGCATCCATTTTTCCAGACCATGCATGTATGCCACGAATTCAAAAATACTCCCTGTAAGGGCATATTTATCCCTAAGTGCTTTTGGCGATTAATGACAGTACTCTTGCGGACTAATCATGTGCATTGAGCATTTCAGATATTTCATATCTAGGCTCAAGACGATTTGGTGCCCCTCGGAGCATATCGAAGACGGCTATTCTCTATGGTTCTTTTTGGTGGATTTGAGTCGTAAGAAAGCCGTACTATTAAGAGGGGTTCCGCTTAAGAAAGGTTAGGGTGGAATCAAGATGTACACATATGTTCCTTTGCACCACCTTTCCTTCACATCAATGGAGCACCGTCCGTTTATCTTGTCTCTGCAAAATGAACGCTTTCAAATACTAAAGTGTCTGTGGGGTGCGGTAGTACTACTCAAGGGAGCAGTAGTACCACAGGTGGTTGCGGTAGTACCGCTCATGGTAGCGGTAGTACTGCTGGGCGCAGTGGTAGTACCGCTGCCTCCAGTCCTGACACTGAAGCATGCAGAAGTAAGTGCGGAAGTAATTTTTTACTTCTGATCCTACGCGGTAGTACCGCTCCCTACGAGCGATATTACCGTGCCGGATTTTTATACAGCCCCGATCTCATCGGAAGTATCTACAGATGTAATTTATTTATTCCGTGTATTTCCAGCTCCAGTTGAGCCCTGCCTTACGGTAGTACCATAGGGGGCGCGATAGAACCGCTCTGGCGGTTCTATCGCTCGTTGCCTTGTGCAACAGGGCCTCACGTGGTCTCTACCATGCAAGCGATAGTACCGCACCCAGCAGCGGTAGTACCACGGCCGTGTGCGGTAGTACCACACCGCGCGGGCTGAGTGGGGGGATAATGTTTGGATCTTTTTCCCCACTATATAAAGGGGGTCTTTTTCCCCACTATATAAAGGGGGTCTTCTTCCCCAAGAAGACTACCTCTTCCCTCCCCAAGCTCCATTGTTGCTCAAACCTCCATTTTCACTCGATCTCTCTCCCTAGCCAATCAACCTTGTTGATTTTCTAGGGATTGGTTGAGAAGGCCCCGATCTACCCTTCCACCAAGAGAAATGTGATTCCCCCCACTAATCCCTTTCGGATCCTGTTACTCCTGGGTGTTTGAGCACCCTAGATGGTTGAGGTCACCTCAGAGCCATATTCCATTGTGGTGAAGCTTCATGGTATCATTGGGAGCCTCCAATTAAGTTGTGGAGATTTCCCCAACTTTGTTTGTAAAGGTTTGGTCGCCGCCTTCAAGGGCACCATTAGTGGAATCACGACATCTCGCATTGTGTGAGGGTGTGAGGAGAATACAGTGGCCCTAGTGGCTTCTTGGGGAGCACTGTGCCTCCATACCGTTCCAACGGAGACGTACTTCCTCTCAAAGGGAAGGAACTTCGGTAACACATCCTCGTGTCCACCGGCTCCACTCTTGGTTATCTCTTACCTTTACTTGTGCAGACTTTCATTGTGTTGTATTCTGTGCTTGCTTGTGTGCTTGTTTTTGTTGCATCATATAGGTTGCTCACCTAGTTGCACACCTAGACAACCTAGTTTGATACTAAGTTTAATTTGGTCAATAAAAGCTAAAAATTGTTAGTTGCCTATTCACCCCCTCTAGTCAACCATATCGTTCCTTTCAATTGGTATCAGAGCTTCGTCTCTTTATTAAGGACTTCACCGTTCGAAGAGTACGGTTGGTGTCAGTGTCAAAACCAGCGGATCTCAGGTAGGGGGTCCCGAACTGTGCGTCTAGGCGGATGGTAATAGGAGACAAGGGACACGATGTTTTTACCCAGGTTCGGGCCCTCTCGATGGAGGTAAAACCCTACTCCGGCTTGATTAATATTGATGATATGGGTAGTACAAGAGTTGATCTACCATGACATCAGAGAGGCTAAACCCTAGAAGCTAGCCTATGGTATGATTGTTGTCCGTCTTACGGACTAAAATTCTCCGGTTTATATAGACACCGGAGAGGGTTAGGGTTACACAAAGTCGGTTACAATGGGAGGAGATCTTCATATCGAATCGCCAAGCTTGCCTTCCACGCCAAGGAAAGTCCTATCCGGACACGGGACAAAGTCTTCAATCTTGTATCTTCATAGTCCGGGAGTCCGGCCAAAGGTCATAGTCCGGCCATCCAGACACCCCCTAATCCAGGACTCCCTCAATAGCCCCTGAACCAGGCTTCAATGGCGACGAGTCCAGCACACAAATTGTCTTCAGCATTGCAAGGCGGGTTCCTCCTCCGAATACTTCATAGAATATGTTGAACACAAGGATAGTGTCCGGATCTGCAAAATAAGTTCCACATTCCACCGTAGAGAGAATAATATCTGCACAAATCTAATCTGCTGAAGTATTCTGCAGCGTGACATCACGCCACGGCCAAGCCTTTATTCGAATCGTCTTACAGTTCCACCTCAGCGCGTTTAGCGAGGTGGTTTCCTTGGCACGTCTTGTCAAGGCAGAGATAGTGTCGCCTTATTACGAGATTCTCATCAATATGGGCGTGGGTAACCCAACCGCGCCATTAACCATGGCGCTTGGGAGATAAGCGAGTTTTATTAGGCTGGTGGGGGCTTATAGTTTCGGCCGCCCATATAAGGGGATAAGGATCCACCCTTTCCATTTACGCCTTCTTCCCCCTTTGCTTATCCATCCCTGCGCACTCGAGCTCCAGTGCCCAAGTCTGCACTTCCCACCTCAACCTTCTCCAATCATGTCCGGAGCGGGAGGTAGATGGATGGCCTCCACCGTCACGGAGGGGCACATCAAAAAGTTGAGGAAGGCCAGTTACTTGTCTAACGACATCGCGCACCGGCTTCCAGATGAGGGGCAACTCATCCCCAGCCCTAGGCCCCATGAGAGGGTCGTGTATCTCCCCCATTTCCTCCGCGGACTGGGCTTTCCTCTTCACCTGTTCGTCCGGGGGCTCATGTTCTACTACGGCCTGGACTTCCGCGATCTGGCCCCGAACTTCATCCTCAACATCTCGGCATTCATCCACGTGTGTGAGGTCTTCCTCGGTATCCAGCCCCACTTCTGCTTATGGCTGAACACCTTCAATGTCAAGTTGAAGGTTGTGGGCGGCCGACAAGCGGAGTGCAGAGGCACCATGGTGGGTAAGATAGCCAATGTTACATGGCTCGAGGGCGCCTTCGTGGAAACCATCAAAGGGTGGCAATCGGGGTGGTTCTACATCACCGAGCCGCGTGACCCTGAATGGGTAGCGGCCCCCGAATTGTGATCTGGCATCCCCACACGGCTCACCTCATGGAAAGAGACGGGCCTGTCGTGGGGTAATTCGGCAGAGGTGACCAGACTTCAAACCTGCGTCAAAGACCTGATCGACAGGAAGGTTAAACTCGTCACCGTAGTCCAGGTCATGCTCTTCCGCCGGATCCTCCCGTGTCAACCACGGGCTTTTAATCTGTGGGAATTGGACCCGGCCCAACACCAAACTTTGTCCAGGCTCTTCGACACAATGCACGAAGATGCCTCGAAAGTGCTTTTCAAGAGCTCTGAGGTTCACCCTCCCATTACCGAGGATCGTGGATTCTACGCGAAGCGTCAAGCCAGCGGGGTAAGCTCAATTTACCCATCATGGGGTATTTGTTTTCCATAGTTTGACTCTATGAGGGATCTAAACTCCCATCCCTTTAACAGGACTGGCAGAAGAAGGCCGGATAGATCAACTGTCCGGCTCCTTTGCCCGAAGACCCAGCGGATGCCCGTTTGACAAAGCTACTAGTTCCGGCACCCCACATGGTGCCGGAGAAGAAGGCCACGGGGACTCGAAAGAGTTCCCGACGCCTGGTGGTGTCGGGTTCATCGCCCGACGACCCCGAAGCGCCCTCCGCCTCCGAAGACGAGGAGGAGGAAGAAGAAGCCTCTCCCCCTCCAACGGGGAGAGGAAAGAAAAGGAAGGCCGCCCCAACTGGGGAGGCTGGAGGGTCCAAGAAGGGGAGGACCCTTCTGCCGGACTATGCCTCCGATGCCGAAGACGGCGGGGTGGAATGGCCATCCAGGGTCAAGCCCCTGGCAAAATCGTGAGTATCCGGATACCAGAATAACTTATGGCGCTCCTCTACTGTATGGCACCTTCTGACGCTGAATTCAATCATGCAGTCCGCCCAAGGCTCAGCTCGGCGATTCGTCAAGCGGCTCCCTGGATTCGTCGGAAGTGAATAGCGCTTCACTTCTGACGGCCTCCTCTCCTCTCCCTACGGACGACGCCGAGGTGGAGTCCCAAAAGGGACTAAACCAGGAGGAGGTGGTCCTGGAGGCGCCGCAAGGCGACCTCCCGGACTCCAGGCCCAAAGGGGGTAAAGCCCCAGAGGGATCTAAGTCCGGCCCTGGGCCGGACACCGCTCCGGAACCAACAACGGTTCTAGAGTCCGGTAGGCGGCGCCTTCGCAAGAGAGCAACGCCTACGACGCCGGCGGCCTCCGTCCAACCGGAGATGCCGGACAATTTGCTGGAGGTGCTCAACGGCGCCTCCATCGACGAGGAGCACCGCACTGTTATGAGTGCGGTGATTCAGAAGGTTCAGTCCGCCAAGAGCGGGCTGACAGAAGCCTGTACCAGCCTGCTAACAGGCTTTGAGGTATTGTATTCAAAACATATAAAAATGTTACCGCATAGACAGTAGCCCCTGATGCTCAGTTTGGTGTTCCGAAAGAAAAGCCGGACTGAGGATCTAAAAAGATATACGTAGGAGTCTAATATAAATATGTCAATATGCAAATGCAGGCTGCACTGCTGACCTCTGCCGCACTGACTCGGAGGTCGACGCATTGAAGCAGAACCTCGAGCGGTCCAAGAACGTGCTCGGCCGTGCCAAGAAGCAGCTCGAGGACAAGGAGGGTATGTAATACCGTATGTAAATGCATATAGAAATACCTGGTTGCAAATAATGACAGGACCAACGTGAGTGTTGCAGGGGCCACAACTCAGGTGGCAACCCTGAAGGAAGTGCTTTCCAAGGCCGAAGACAATGCGGCCATGGAGCGCTCAGAGCGAGAGAAGCAAGAGGCGCAGGAGGCGGAGGTGCGGCAAGAGCTCGATGCTCTTGTGAAAAAACATGAGAGGTTAGAGCTTGACTCAAAGAGATTGAGGCGATGAAAAAGATTGCGGCAGGTAAGGCATTCTTTATGCAAAGCAAGCATGTGAAAGTAAATTACATGTTACTTACCCGAATCCGGAGCTCTCTAGGAGCATTCGCAGATCTGCCCCGCAGTGTATCCGATGCCGCCGCATTCTACCGGGCCGAGGATGGAAGCTCGACAGAGAAAGTGTTCTGGTCCCAGTATGCTGAGGCCGGACACCCGGTGCCCTTGAGCGACCAGCTGAAGCAGCTGGTCGAGCTTCATAAGGCAGCCGAATAGGCCATGAAGGGCCTGATAGGCCGGCTGTGGCCTGGTGAGGTCTTGCCTTTGAGCTACTTTGGGCTGGTGCGGCGGCTGGTAGATGCCTGTCCACGGCTTGAAGTTATCAAGCGTTCCGTGTGTATCGAGGGCGCCCGTAGGGATTTTGCCCGTCCTAAAGTGCACTGGGGCAAGCTAGATGCTGAGAAGCTGGTGAAGGATGGGCCACCGGAGGGGAAGGAGCATCGCAAGACCGAGATGTATTATGAGGGCGTCCTGAAGGGTGCCCGTCTTGTGCTGGAGGAATGTACCATGGATGTAATTTTTGAGTAAACTCGCTCGTGTTTATCCTGTGCGCTGAAAACTTGTTCATATGTGCTAAGCAACACTTTTTGAATTTAAAATATTACCTTATGTGCGGCCGTTTATGAAATCTGAGAGATGCAAGTCGTCGGCTTCTACCCCTATGCCCCGAGTGCTGGGGCATTCGAGATAAACCTGAGCGCTCTTATTCCCATTCTTGGTTCCATCTAGGGAGGCGCTCAGCACAACGAACAAGGACATCGGACTTATAATGCTTTATCACTCTCACTTAGCCATAGAATTCTATAATTTTAAATTTCGGCGAAGCCCCTAGTATTCGGAAGACCGAGTTCGGGGCGGTATCCACGCCTAGGCCAGATGAATCTGGCTCCTCGCTCTAAGCGACATAAGTCTTTAGAGACTCGAAAAACCTCGCGAACAGCGACCGGTCTCTCGCACTATCATGACGGTCAGTTTTAGCTTTCTCTACTGAGGTGTTAACCCAGCTCAACTGGAGCACAATCACAGTAGTTCTCCCAGCGCTACCTTAGCCAACATTGCGGAACGTAAGGTACCAAAACATGGGAGCCGGGCAAACCCAACTATTGACCCAAGACATGATTCGGAGCCGATGCATATAGTGTTATAAGTTCGGGGTGCCGCACTCATGAGAGTGTTCGGTCTTCTCACACCGTATTATGGGGTGCTTAAGCCCCTGGTGTATTGGGCGTACCAAAGTGTACGGTTGCATAATGTCATGACTGAACATATTTGTATAAAAATAAATGAATACAATAATAGATAAGAGCTATGTATTGTTTATTAAAAAGGGCTGCTATGAAAGCAGAACAATACAAATAGTGCGATAAGCAAGAGATGGGGTTATTTGAAATGTCCCCCCAGGGGCAAGCTGCGAGATTTTAAGTAAAATAGGTATTTAGCTCGTTATAGAGACCACCTGGACATTTGACGTGGCTTGTTGCCTCCCTGGCTGTTGCATCGTGTGTTCGGCGAGTGTATTGCCGGACAGGCCTTCCGGATAGTTTGGTCCTGAAAGTATATATATATATATATATATATATATATATATATATATATATATATATATATATATATATATAAGGAAACAGCAGAATAGGGAGCCCCTAGTGTGGTTGAGCCGCATTCTGGGCGTGCCGTGGTTGTGCCCCTCCCCTTATGCCCATGGTATTTCCAAAGTGTAATTATGTACGCGTGGTACCGCTATCGCCATCTGGCGAGGGCTGGGGGTTGGGGCCGCACTGCTATGCTTGCTCGGAACGTGCCAGCCGGTTTTGTTGTAGGTTACTTCGGGCGCGCTTGACGTTGTCCGGACGTTTAACACCCGGATTGGAGAATTGCCTTGAGAGGCTACTTTGTACTTCCGCCGCCAGGGCCGCCGTGTGCTCCTCCATTCGGAGAGAGCGTTCGGTGTTTCCATTGACCGTAATGAATCCGCGAGGGCCTGGCATCTTGAGCTTGAGATATGCGTAGTGCGGCACCGCATTGAATTTTGTGAATGCGGTTCGTCCGAGCAGGGCATGATAGCTACTGCGGAATGGGACTATGTCGAAGATTAACTCTTCTCTTCGGAAATTATCCGGGGATCCAAAGACCACTTCGAGTGTAATCGAGCCTGTACAACTGGCTTCTACACCTGGTATGACGCCTTTAATGGTTGTCTTTGTGGGTTTAATCCTTGAGGGATCTATATACCCATTTTTCGCATTGTATCCTGATAAAGCAGGTTCAGGCTGCTGCCTCCGTCCATGAGGACTCTAGTGAGGTGAAATCCGTCAATGATTGGGTCTAGGAACAATGCCGCGAATCCGCCGTGACGAATGCTAGTGGGGTGGTCCCTTCGATCAGAAGTGATCGGGCAGGAGGACCATGGGTTGAACTTTGGGGCGACTGGCTCCAACGCGTAGACGTCCTTGAGAGCACGCTTCCGCTCCCTTTTGGGGATATGGGTTGCGTATATCATGTTCACCATCCGCACTTGCAGGGGGAAGCCCTTCTGTCCTCTGTTGTTCGGCGTCCGGGGCTCCTCCTCGTCATCGCTATGCAGCCCCTTGTCTCTGGTTTCGGCACTTAACTTGCTTGCCTGCTTGAACACCCAACAATCCTTGTTGGTGTGGTTGGCTGGTTGTTCGAGGATGCCGTGTATCTGGCACGAGCGATCGAGTATCCGGTCTAAACTGGATGGGCCCGGAGGGTTTCTTTTGAATGGCTTCTTCCGCTGACCGGGTTTAGAGCCAATGAATCCGGCATTAACTGCTGTATCCTTAGTATTGTCGCTGTTAATGCGGCGCTTGTGCTTGTTGCAACGTGACCTGCCATTGTTGTCCTTGGTATCCGAATTGCCAGGGCTCTTGGTTATGTTATTGCTACGAGCTAGCCAGCTGTCTTCTCTCGCGTAAAAGGGGGTCATGAGTGTCGTGAGGGCTGCCATAGATTTCAGCTTTTCCTGTCCTAGGTGCCGGGCAAGCCATTCGTCTCGGATGTTGTGCCCGAAGGCTGCAAGGGCCTCTGCGTCCGGACAGTCGACTATTTGATTTTTCTTGGTTAGGAACCGTGTCCAGAATTGTCTGGCCGATTCCTCTGGCTGCTGGATTATGTGGCTTAGGTCATCGGCGTCTGGTGGTCGCACATAAGTGCCCTGGAAGTTGTCAAGGAATGCGGATTCCAGGTCCTCCAAGCAACTAATTGACTCTGCTAGCAGGCTGTTAAGCCAATGCCAAGCTGGTCCTTTAAGCTTGAGCGGGAGGTATTTGATGGCGTGTAGATCATCACCACGGGCCATGTGGATATGAAGGAGATAATCCTCGATCCATACCGCGGGATCTGTTGTGCCATCGTATGATTCGATGTTTACAGGTTTAAAACCCTCGGGGATTTGATGATCCATTACTTTGTCTGTGAAGCATAGTGTGTGTGCGGCGCCCCTGTACTGGGCTATATCGCAACGTAGCTCGGATGAGCTTTTTCTGTTGTGTTCGGCCTGGCCGTATTTATCATATCCAGCGTGACGGTTATCGTCACATGACGTGGGGCGACCACGCGATCCATAGACCGATCTTGTTTGCCTTGCCTTATCCTCCAATATGTCTCGCAGGTCTGTTGCGTTTCCCCGTGCTTTGGTATTTTTGGAGCGGCGCGGGGTGCGGCTTGAGTTGCGGGCCGAAAGGCCTCTCTGTCGCGGCCACGGGGTGGCCGATCAGGCACATCGTACGCTGGTGATGTAGGTTTAGTTGCTTCCTCCTCTAGTTGGGGTAGCAGCCTGCACTTTGGGTAGCTCTTGGAGGGGAGTTCGAGTTTATAGTCTTCGGCCGCCAGGACTTCAGTCCATCTGTCGGGTAGCAAGTCTTGGTCAGCTCTAAGCTGCTGCTGTTTTTTCTTGAGGCTGCTTTCCGTGGCCATAAGACTGCGTTTGAAACTCTCTTGTTCGATGGGATCCTCTGGCACGACAAATTCGTCGTTGTCGAGGCTTGCCTCGTTATCGGAGGGAGGCATATAATTGTCGTCCTCGACCTCCCTGTCTGCCGCTCTCTCATGAGGGTTGGCTCCGCCGTCCTCCTGCGCTGAATCCTGCTGGAGGGGGTTGTCTTCGGCACTGTCCGGGGTGTTGTTGTCTCTAGTGCCGAACTCGTTGTTTTTGCTTTGGCGGGATTTAGAGCGGCGCCGCTGAAGTCGGTGCTTGTGTTGCTTCTTGGAGGGGTTGTCCTCTGTTTTTTCATCATCATCCCCTGCTTTGGGGGTGTCCACCATGTATACGTCATATGACAAGGTGGCTTTCCAGTGACCTATAGGTGCTGGTTCTTGGTCGTTTCCTTCATCGGTGTCCATGTCGTCGATGTCTTCAGAGTCGAAGTCAAGCATGTCGGTTAGGTCGTCGACAGTGGCTACGAAGTGGGTGGTGGGTGGGTTTCGAATTTCTTCGTCGTCCGCATCCCAACCTTGCTGACCATAGTCCGGCCAGGGCTCTCCTGACAAAGAGAGAGACTTTAGTGAATTCAGGATATCGCCAAAGGGCGAGTGCTGAAAGACGTCCGCAGCGGTGAACTCCATGATCGGAGCCCAATAGGGTTCGATCGGAAGGGGTGCGGAAGATTCGGAGTCCGGAAAGGAGTCCAACACCTTGGAGTCACAGGCCTCGCAAAGGACTAGGCTGGTATTCGGCTCTATCGCCGTAGAGATTGTGGCTCCTGGGGCGGCGTCCAACCGTCCGTCCCTGACTGGCGCAGTCGGCTCCGAGCTAATGGTCGGAGCGGACACCTGAGCGGCGCTCTTGGCGCTGTCCGGCGGCAGAGCTAGGTCATGCCCATCATGACAGTGCGGCACGCTCGGCCGTGGCTCGAATCCGCCGAAGATCAAGTCCCCGCGGATGTAGGCCGTGTAGTTTAAGCTTCCAAACCTGACCTGATGGCCAGGGGCGTAGCTTTCGATCTGCTCCAGATGGCTAAGAGAATTGGCCCGCAGTGTGAAACCGCCGAATACGAAGATCTGTCCGCGTCGTGGTTAATGATCGAAGAAGCCATCGGGCCTAAAGGTGACGACACAGAGGAACTCTCAATGAAAGCACCAATGTCAGTGTTAAAACCAGCGGATCTCGGGTAGGGGGTCCCGAACTGTGCGTCTAGGCGGATGGTAACAGGAGACAAGGGACGCGATGTTTTTACCCAGGTTCGGGCCCTCTCGATGGAGGTAAAACCCTACTCCTGCTTGATTAATATTGATGATATGGGTAGTACAAGAGTTGATCTACCACGAGATCACAGAGGCTAAACCCTAGAAGCAAGCCTATGGTATGATTGTTGTCCGTCCTACGGACTAAAACTCTCCGGTTTATATAGACACCGGAGAGGGCTAGGGTTACACAGAGTCGGTTACAATGGGAGGAGATCTTCATATTGAATCGCCAAGCTTGCCTTCCACACCAAGGAAAGTCCTATCCGGACACGGGACGAAGTCTTCAATCTTGTATCTTCATAGTCCGGGAGTCCGGCCAAAGGTCATAGTCCGGCCATCCGGACAACCCCTAATCCAGGACTCCCTCAGTTGGCATCGGAGACGAGGGGGAGGAACAACCCGATGTGATTCCTTCCTCGTCTATAGCCGATGGGGGATCCTCGGTCTCTAATGAGGAGTTAAATGCGGCTTTGGTCACATTCAAAACCTCCATGACGGGCGAGGTTAAAGGCATGATTAAGGAGTTTCTTGATGGGCTTAAATTATCCACCGAACCGTTGGAAGTGGTTGATCCCGCTAACAAGGTGGCGGATGGTAACTCCAAAAGGGGGAAGCTAGTAGTGAGCCAGTTACTTTGCCTAGTGGTAGGAGTGAGAGTGGCATCTTTGCCCATGTTGAGCCTCCCCTCACCTATGGAGGACCGGTCCCTTCCACGCATATGAATCATGTTGGTCCACCTCCTAATCTTGTGAAAAATGAGGATTTTGCAGCTTGGGTGTATCGCTTTCAACGCCATTTAAATCATAGTTCTACTAACCTTTGGAGAATTATTGAGCAAGGTTTCAACCCTCACAATCCAATCAACTCCACTCCGAGAGAAGCCGCAGATCATCAATTCAGCGAGTCTGCTGTCTTCATTATCCAAGAAGCTATTCCTCTCGAAGATATTGCGCATCTCCGTCCTTTTAGCGTAGCCAAGGAAGCATGGGAGCATGTTGTATCCTTGTACAAGGGAAGTGCAAGAATTCAACGCTCAAACTTTGAAGTGGTGCAAGATGAAGTCGATGAGTTTGCCATGATTGAGGGTGAAGAACCTCGAGAGCTTTATCGAAGATTAACTACTCTTGCGATCTCACTCTAAGATCATGGGAGCAAGGATACGGATGGAAATTGGACAAAGTGAAAGTTTCTCAAGGCCATTATGCCTTAACACAAGGCCATGTCCTCCGTCATCCATCAAAGGCTGGACTTACATGCCTTGTCCTCAAGTGAAGTGTTAGATGAGTTTGTTGCTATGAGGATCTTGTACTAGACCGCCGACAATGCGGTGTTGCGTGCTCAATGGTTAAATAAGCCCAAACTTGCTTTGAAGGCCAAGGATAGTGCGGATGAAGAGGATGAAGAGGAAGAAGAGGACTGTTGCCCCAAAGACACCAAGTATGCCTATCTTGAGCACATGGCTCTTGCTTTACGGCAATTTTGGGGAAACAAGAAGAACACAAGGCCCAACTTCAACAAGAACAACTCAAGTGGCACCAAGGGCAAGCAACGTGTCAGGACATCCTATAATTGTGGCAATGTGAGTCACTTTGTTGTTGATTGCCCATACGAGAAGAGGGAAGACAATGGTGGCAAGCTTATCCGAAAAGACAAGGCCAAGTCCTTCCCCAACAAGAACAACTTCTCCAAGAAGACTCGTCCTAAGGGGTTGGTGGTACAAGAAGAGTATAATGAGGATGATGATGATGACAAAGACGGTGAGACGGTTGCCATGGCCTTCGTTTCCATTGCAACAACTCCACGGGTGTCCCTCTTTGATTCACCCAACGATAACATCACCGCCAAGTGCCTCATGGCTAAAGCCACCAACAAGGTAACCCCCAACATCAAGACTACCATCACTACTAATCCGTCCTTGACGGATCGCATTGATGAAAATGATGGGGCAAAGGAGGAGGAGAATGAATTTGAGTCTTCTATGGGAAAGCTCAAAGGTAAATCCAAGAAGCACTTCGTTGCTCTCTTGGCACAACTTGGTGAAGCCACTGACTTGATCGAGGATCACGAAGAGACCATCTCTAAGATGGAAGGGCATAATCGTGACTATGCCGATGAGATATTGGATCTCTCTAATGCACTTGAGGAACAGCATGGTCATCGTTTAGCTCTTGAGGAGTCACTGCTAAATTAAAGAAAGATCTTGATCATGCCCTTGTTGTCTCTCATGTGCTAAATTCCGAGAAGGCCAAACTTGGGGTTAACCATGCTAGACTCAAGGAGGAGTTTGACCTACTTGACAAGACTCACAAGGCCTTGAAGCTCATGCTAGCTTCAAAGAGTCTCACGATCAACTCCAAGTGAGGCTAACCAAGGAGAAAGCCATATTTCCTCATATGGTTTTAATTGATAATGCAAATGCTACTAACCCGTGTTGTGAGCGTGTGCATATTATGGAGGAGAATGCCAAGTTGAAGGAGCAACTTGAGAAAGGCCTTGTGTCGTGCATACAAGGTGAGAAGAACCTCAACGACCTTTTGAGCAATCAATAGGAAGTTGTGGCCAAGGAGGGGATTGGGTTTGCACCCAAGTCGAAGAAGAAGAAGAAGAAGAATGACAAGACCAAACAACCTTCTCCTCCCAAGCAAAATTTTGTGAAGGAGGGAGAGGGTACTCCTAAGGAGAAGAACAACAACATGAAGGGTGGTGGTGTCAAGAATGGCAATGCCACTCCTTCCAATAAGACCGACGACTTTAACCCTTCTTATGTGTTATGTCGTGCTAGTGATGGCATTTTTTATGCCAAATTTGTTGGTTCTTCTTATGAGTACATTGAATGGTCTATTTGTGTTCCTAAGACCCTTGTTGCTAACATCATTGGACCCATTACAAAATGGGTACCTAAAACCAAGCATTGATCTCTTGTAGGTGTTTTCTTCTGGTGGGGATCATGGTTGCTCAATAGTGGAGCCACAAATCATATGACTAGAAGCAAGGATTTGGTGGTGGATGTGCACAAGGTTTCATCTATGCCCACCAATGTTGAGTGAGGTGATGCCTCATCTTCTAAGATATTGGGTCTTGGCAAGGTTGTCATTTCTCATGATCTCACAACCAAGAAAGTCATGCTTGTTGAGTCCCTTGCATACAACTTACTTTCTATTCGTCAACTTGCACTCATGGGCTTTGCCACTTTCTTTGATATAGATATCGTGGCCCTCTTGTGGAGCAAGACCCTTAAAGTAGCCTTTGTTGGGCATGTCGAGAACGGTCTTTATGTGATTAACTTCGGAGCGACCCACTAAGACCGTGACATGCCTAATGGATAAAGTCGACGTGGGATAACTTTGGCATCGCTGTTTAGCCAATGTCAATATGAGATCTTTGCAAAGTCTTCTCAAGGGGGACCATGTTCGTGTACTAACAAATGTTAGTTTTGCCAAAGATCGTGCTTGCAGTGCGTGTGTCGAAGGAAAGCTACATGAGAAGGCTCACCCACCCATGACTATCATCTACTTGAAGAGGCCCTTGGAGCTCCTTCACATGGATCTCTTTGGGCCTCCATCCTTTGATAGCCTTGGGGGTAGATAGTATTGCTTGGTGATTGTGGATGATTATTCAAGATACACATGGGCATATTTTTTTAAGAGGAAGAGTGAGACCCAACAAACCGTCATCGGCTTTGCAAATAAGCTCAACATCAACACAACACAAAGATCTTGACGATTATAAGTGACAATGGCACCGAGTTCAAGAACTACACCTTGGATGAGTTTCTTACTGATGAGGGGATCAAGCATCAATATTTCACACCTTACACCCCTCAACAAAATGGTGTAGCGGAGAGGAAGAACCGGACGTTGATGGACCCGGCAAGAACCATGATGGCAGAGTTCAAGCCTCCATAAAACTTTTGGGCCGAAGCCATCAATACCGCTTGTCATGCATCCAATCGTGTCTCTCTCCGCAAAGGCTTGAACAAGACTCCATATGAGATACTCACCGGCAACAAGCCCAACCTCAAGTACTTCCGGGTGTTCGGTCGTAAGTGTTTCATTCTCACAAAAGGTGTCCGTTTGACTAAATTTGAGGTTAGAGCTCATGAGGTCATATTTGTTGGTTATGCTAGAAACTCTCATGCTTACCGTGTCCTCAACAAGTCCACATGACTCATTGAGGAGATGTGCAACATGGAGTTTGATGAGAATAATGGCTCCCAAGTGGAGCAAAGTGGTACTTGTGATGTAGGTGATGAAATTCCTCCCCAAGCCATAAGAAGAATGGGTGTTGGTCATATCCTTCCCAATGAGGAACCCCTTGTGTCCGAAGGAGAAGGACAATGTTCCACTCATGTGGAACCATCACCAACCCAAAGACCCACTATAACACCCACGATGCGGCTATATCTCCCACGTGTCGAAGCATGACTTAGAGGCATAACCGCATTGTGGTTTTGTCGCAAGAAGGGTCATCTTCACACAATCCCATGTAATGAACAAGAATGGGATAAAGAGTTGGCTTAAAGTCGCCACTTCACACAATGAACATATAATTCATACATCATTCAGAGTACACACATAGTCCGACTACGGACGAAGCCAAAAGAAAAGAAGATAACCCAACTGCTAGATCCCCGATCGTCCCCAACTGGGCTCCACTACTGATCAACATGAAACGAAACATAGCAACGACCAAGGTCTTCGTTGAGCTCCCATCTGAGCTCGGTTGCATCACCTGCACTGGTATAGTCGGCACCTGCAACTGTTGTGATAGTATCTGGTGAGTTACGAGGACTCAGCAATCTCAAAACCCGCGAGATCAAGACTATTTAAGCTTATGGGTAGGAAGTGGTAAAGTGGTGAGGTTGCAGCAGCGACTAAGCATATATGGTGGCTAACATACACAAATAAGAGCGAGAAGAGAGCAAATGGAACGTTCGTGAAGCTAGCAATGATCAAGAAGTGATCCTGAACTCCTACTTACGTCAAACATAACCCAAAACCGTGTTCACTTCCCGGACTCCGCCGAAAAGAGACCATCACGGCTACACACGCGGTTGATGCGTTTTAATTCGGATCTGGTGTCAAGTTATCTACAACTGGACATTAACAAATTCCCATCTGCCTCATAACCGCGGGCACGGCTTTCGAAAGATAATATACCCTGCAGGGGTGTCCCAACTTAGCCCATCACAAGCTCTCACGGTCAACGAAGGATATACCTTCTCCCGGGAAGACCCGATCAGCCTCGGAATCCCGGTTCGCAAGACATTTCGACAATGGTAAAACAAGACCAGCAAAGCCGCCCGATGTGCCGACAAATCCCGATAGGAGCTGCACATATCTCGTTCTCAGGGCACACCGGATGAGACATCCTACGAGTAAAACCAGACCTCAAGTTTCCCCGAGGTGGCCCTGCAGTCTACTCAGTTCGGACCAACACTCGAAGGAGCACTGGCCCGGGGGGGGGGGGTTAAAATAAAGATGACCCTTGAGTCTGCAGAACCCAAGGGAAAAAGGCTTAGGTAGGCAAATGGTAAAACCAAGGTTGGGCCTTGCTGGAGGAGTTTTATTCAAATCGAACTGTCAAGGGGGGTCCCATAAATCACCCAACCGCGTAAGGAACGCAAAATCCGGGAACATAACACCGGTATGATGGAAACTAGGGCGGCAAGAGTGGAACAAAACACCAGGCATAAGGCCGAGTCTTCCACCCTTTACCAAGTATATAGATGCATTAATTAAATAAGAGATATTGTGATATCCCAACATAATCCTGTCCATCATGGAG